>NW_024582436.1:2166006-2196683 GCF_018398535.1 Haplochromis burtoni
GGTCCGATAACAGGCACCAGACCCGCAGTTGATGTGCTCGGTGTGAGGTCTCGCAGCAAACTATCAAATATGGTGCATTTCTCGGCTTTTAAAAAAACGCAATGTGTCGCCAGGTGTTTCATCAGATTCGAGGTGTTGCCTCCTTTGCACAGTATCAGCTTAAAGCACTTGTTGCAGGCTGCTGAGTTTGCATCTTTTGCTGTGAAGTACAGCCAGACTTTTGACCGCTTCGCCTTGGGCATTTTTAATCTGTAGCGCTGCTCTAAAAGAACGTACGTACCTGGGCCCGCCTACTACACTTGCAAAGGTAAAATAATTGGCTGGAATCCAAAGTGTGTGACATCTCAGGAAAAAAAAGCACCGAAATAAAGCACCGAAATGTGCTCTGCTTTTCGGTCTGGTTACTACCGTTTATGTCAGAACCGGTGCCATCATGGCACCAGATACCGGTACCCATCCCTAGTTCTATATAAGAAAACTAATTCCTCTGTATTTTAGCTTCTTGGCATCAAGCTGTGTTTGTTTATCAGGGAGTTGACAGTCAATGGCATCATGTTGCTCGGCAATCAATAGGAAAGGTTGAAAGGTTCAGATGATCTTTTCTCAGTGGCATTAAGCCGACCTCTCATCTCAGCTGCTTTCATCTGAAAACAAACAATGGCATTATCACCAATTAGAGCTTTAATTAGTATACAGACCTTATTTGTGCAAGACAAACACAAGCAAAAGAAAGGATCACATTTATAAATTACGACAAAGAGATAATTATTCTTTAAAAAGTTCATAAGAATCCTTCACATCACGGTCATGGCAGCTATCATTGCTGCCATGCAACACAATCCCAACGAAAAAGGGATTATCGTACAATGTTGCATATCTGAAGGTAAATTCAGCAACCTCCCGTACCATGGGTGAGGCATATGTGCAATGTATATTGGTCATTTCCCTATTTAAAATCTTAACATGTAATTACATCTATAGAAACACTTTCAGTGTATGCATTTGTTTGTGTACTGCATGTCTGTAAAAGTGAGGTTAAGAAATGGAGATTTAATACAAAACAGTGTATTTTATGTAACAGTGCAAAGTAGATCAGAGAGCAGAGCATGACCTATTTTTAGGCCTCCACTGAGACAATGTTTCTGTTCCATACGCTAGAAACCCGACACATTCTCACTCAGCTCAATGCATACTGATCTCGGGTGTCACATTTTACTGCACTGTATACCTCAATGTGTTATTTTTTGGATATGCATGGTAGTGCTGTGTGATCTATAAAGCCTCTTGATAGGTTATGATATATGAAAACCAACTAAAGCACACAGGAGTACTGGGATTTTTCTTCTTTTGTTTTTTCAGTTTTTATGTTAAGTGTAAACATCTTGGTCATGTTTCGGAAAAACAAAAATCATGGTTTGGGTTAAAATATTTCAAGATATTAACTGTCATTAGCTGTATATTTGGTAACTATTATAGTTAACTGTATTTTAACTGTCAAATGTCAGGACAGAGGATCGAGTTCCAGGACAAAAGGCAGACAAAGTGAACAAAATGCTGATGCAAAAGTAAAGAAATTGAGAGAGCATAAAAGAAAACAAAAACTGAAACCCAAAATAATGAGTAGTAGAACATTGGAGGACATTATATGCATAGTTGAGTGACTGCTTACTGAGACAGGTGAGAACAGGTGAAAACAATGTGGGAAAATTTGAAAAAGACACATTAGAAAACCAAACAGGAAATAAACAAAATAAAAAGAACATGGATAGACTAACACTAAACAAGATGACAGAGACAGGGCAACACAAGAAGACAGCAGTATCCGGGAGACAAGACAGGTATACATCAAGGACACTATAAACTCAAGAAGAAAAAAATAAAAGCAAACTAAAACTCAATGTCACAAAAGTGACTGGATAAACTAACATAATGAAAAATATAAGGACTGTTTTTAATACTTAATACATATCGGCTTCTCTTCATTGGCTCACTGTTAAATCCAGAACTGAACTTAAAATCTTTCTCCTCGCATACAAGGTCTTGAATAATCGAGACCTTCCCATCTTTCTGGCGCAAGTTAATCTTGGTTTTCTCTGCCCAAAGATTTTTTTCCTGAACTGTGAAGGAGCTTTCTGGCAAAGTTTAATCTGGCCTTGCTTAAGCGTAACCAGCGGTTTGTGCCACTGGAATCCTTCACTTGTATCAACGTCTCTTTAGGCACCATGTTAAGCAGTTCCATTAAAACAAAAGCTAGCAGCTAATAGCAGTTTAATGCTTAGAACTTAAAATCTTTAAAAGTGCTGCACTTAAACAAAGCCACATCCAGCACAGAAAAATACTTTTGCTTTATAATACTGGCTTGCTTTAGGGCCTCATATACAGCTTTATAATCTATAATTAAAACTCAAAGACTAATATTAGTTACAGCATCACCTGCATGCCTGGGAATACTGAAACAGAAGTCCTGAAGGGTAAGGGTAATGGAGACAAAACTAGAGCATCCTTGGAAAAACCAACCATATTCTAAAAAAATGTTAGAGCATTCCTTTTGACTTCCTGCACAGGCTTCAGCCTGGAAGAAGCTAGACACATACACCACCGGTACTCTGAGCAAAACCCAAATTATTCCCCTAACTACCATCTGTCCCACGCATACGCGCATGCATGCAAGCACACACACACTCATAATCTCACTTCACCTGCAGCGGGATCATTAGGACTATTTGATGAGTAAGTGGAGAGACCATGAGCAGAAAATTTTATCTCCTCAGGCAGAGAACTGCCTGGCATTTAGTCCAGTCCCAGCACTCCTATCACCACTTAGGCAGTGCGAGTGTGAGTTGGCATGAATGTGTATAACTTTGTGTGAGAGAGCTTTCCAAACACTGTGCTCTTACTCTGGAAATGACCACACACGCGACATTATTAATCTTTGGTTGATATCTTCAGGACATGTGTTTATGCTTTTATTATATTTAATATTATATAACATTTAACACTAGAAGTCTTTTCAGAAACAGATGAGACTGATCCCTTAGAAAAAAAAAGATGTAACTTATTTCTTATGGCCAACAAACACTTTGAAAAAAGAGTAACTTAGAAATACCACTAACGAGTATTACACGTGTAGCCAAAGCCTGATATAGATTTCTCTTTGTGCCATAGCCCATACAACATTAATGAGCCATTACATTGCTTTTGTTTCATTACAATGACACTGTAGATATTTTTTTGATCAACCCATGCACACTGTCATTTTTATAGACACTGTAGTGCACCAAATATGGATTAATCCATTGCTGAAAGTAGTGCTCAACAAATGTGCTTTTTACTCCTTATTGAGTAATGTTTGCTAAACAGTGCACAGCTGTTGGAGGAAATTACTCACAAAGGAAGCAATGCATTTATGAGGCATTTAAGATTTGCAGCTTTGTTAGGAGTAATGAACAGAAAAAGATCAGGAAAGAGAGCCAGGCTAATGCATTACTGGTTTTGGTCTTATTGTGGGATTCAAAATATGTGTGTATACATATGTAGCCTCATCCATTTTCTGAACCAGTAATGTTATAATGCTATTTAGGTTTAAGGTTCATCTTATTCATTATTTTCTATATATACTTTTTTTCCACTCGCCTCTGTGACTCCATCTTTTTTTTCTCTCTTCCTGCCTCTTTCTTTTGCCGCCTCTCTACATCTCTGCCTCTCTTGTTTTCTCTCTTCTTCTCCTTGCACGGTTACATAAAATGATGTGAAGGCCCGGCAGTGTGGGCTGCCGAGTGGAGGTGGGCCTCACCACTTTGTGAACTTTCATTCACTAAGGAGCTTCTAAGTTCAGCAGCCTGACGAACCTCCTCAGCGAGTCCACCGTGTCGGCGCTCAAGACTATTTATGAACCCACTTCCATTGCAAGTCACATTAATGTCCCAGCACACTCTGTTGTTTAAATATTATGGTCCCTCTGGAACATTTCGGGGTAATGGATGCCCTGCTGTTTTGTCTTCTGCCAGCATTGTTTAGTTTCTGCTTGTCTGTGTTTGTCATTGTCTGACTTTGGTTTAACCTCTTTTTTTTTTTTAATCATCACTTATTCAAATGATAATTTCCCAGGGTGAACTGACATTTTCAAAATTATAGCAGTTTTTTGGAACAGCTAAAATGCCAAATGTATTTAAATCACAATGATAATTCTCATTTTAGGGAGACTATAAATGTTCTCTTTGGCTAATTGTTTCTGAAATACAATTATAATAGCATTTTATCCACTGTGCCAAAGTGGAAAAAGCTATAAAAAAAGAAATTAAATGACCTTCAGCCACTAAGGCCACAGTGGTTACGTTTAAAAACAATGTAGCACAAGTAGAGAAGAGCCGCTGCTTTATAAAAGATGGAAGTTGATAGGTTTGTAACTTGAACCCATCCGCTGGAACGTTGAAGACAATATAATTACACTGCAAAGCAAGACACAAGTAGGCAAACTTCTTCATGTTTCTCGTGCACGGGAGAGAACCGGACAGGCGCCGTTCCTTCGCTTGACCCCAGTTGCTCTCGTCCGTCCTCCCGTACACTGTCCTTTTATTGAGGTTACATGAATATGCATAGGTTCATTAACATATGACGTCTTACATAGGTATACATGTGAACAAAGAATACTGTGTGTGTGTGTGTGTGTGTGTGTGTGTGTGTGTGTGTGTGTGTGTGTGTGTGTGTGTGTGTGTGTGTGTGTGTGTGGTGCTGATCAAAGGGTCAAACATCCTTGGTCAGGAAGAGGGTAGCCTCCCCCTCACCCTAGATGGTTCATCCTAGATAACACGGTGAGGAAGTCCTGCAGTTCATCTAAACAAAGAGCACTTAGACTAGAACAGACGCAACTACGTTAATCCTACCATAAAACAATAAGACACGGTATGACCTCTCATGCTCCCAAAGTGCTGTCTAATACACACAAAGTTTGCAGACTATCAAGGATCAAAACCTCTACCAATCTACAACTAATTACAAAACTCTAAGCATATATAAGTAAATATTTCTAAGCATAAATGACAATCAACAATACAAACTCTAACAGAAGTAATCCAACTAAGTAATGCCATGTAATAGAGTCTATAGAGTTTACATAGTGACTACAATCTTTGCTAACAAAATACCAAAATCCAAAGAATTCTAAAATGTATTTCCTGTCCTCCATAATTTCCATGTCTTGTCTTCCTGGGGAACATCTACATAATGCTACATTCACACCTTAAATATGGACACTAGGGAAAACAGATGTTGGAAACGGTGGCACACTAATATTAGTGCGACTGTGTACAGTGACTGTGTGATCTCAATGCCTTTGAAATGGTTGCTTTGAAGATGGAGGCCCGGTCTGTGACCATTCACAGCAATAAGGAATAAGACGGCATTAAGACAGAGTCAGTTTGTCTTATGGGGTGAAGTTGAGAATTAGATACAATCTGTTTTTGATAATACAGCAATTATCTGTGATAAATCTGCAAAAACTAGCACATTTCTTGAAGCCTGCTTCATATCTGTGGCCATGCACATACACAGAAATTCACATTGAGAGTCCAGCCAGAGTGAGAGTCCAGCCAGAACCTGCTCATAGATTCTTCTCATAGATTTGAAGCAGAAATTTAGAAAGCCCTCAACAAAAATCAAAAGTTTGGACACACCTCATTTAATTCTTTATTTTCATGACTATCTACATTGTAGATTCTCAGATTTCTGAGGAAGGTGACTTGGATGAATCTATCCTCAGCAGCAGAGATGACTCTTGGTCTTCCTTTCCTGGGGCGGTCCTCATGTGAGACAGTTTTGTTTTAGCGCTTGATGGTTTTTGTGACTGCACTTGGGGACACATTCAAAATTTTAGTAATTTTCTGGACTGACTTACCGTCAGTTCTTAAAGTAATGATGGACTGTCGTTTCTTTACTTAGCTGATTGGTTCTTGCCATAATATTAAGTCTAACAGTTGTCAAAGAGGACTGTCAGCTGTTCTGCACAACACAACTGATGGGCCCAACTCTATTAAGAAGGAAAGAAATTACACAAATGAACCCTGACAAAGTACACCTGTGAAGTGAAAACCATTTCAGGTGACCACATCATGAAGCTTATTGAGAAAAGGCTACGGGTTTGCAGCACTGTCAACAAAGTAAAGGGTGGCTACTTTGAGGAATCTAAAATATCAAACATATTTAGAGTTATTTATCAATTTGTTCTTCATATACTTGATGCCTTCAGTATGTATCTACAATATAGAAAGTAGTAAAAATAAAGAAAAACCATTAAATGAGGAGGTGCGTCCAAACTTTTGACTGGTAGCGTAGCTGCTGGACAAAAATTTAACTGCAAAATATAACTGTTGTTTGGCAACCTTTGAAATATAGGTAGCATTAAACCAGTTGGCAACCAACTGGAACCAGGTCTCCTGTGCTCTTTGGGGCAGACTTACTTACACTGATTGCAATGTCTTGGAAACCTGTCTAAGACAGGCAGAGTCGGACCGCAATTATTTGGAGACAGGTTGCCTCCCACTACTTGCAATTGCCCACCAACAGTAACAGTGCACTCCCCGATCTGTTCTGTTGTTACTCTAGAGTGATTGAGCCATAAGCCACAATTTGTCAGACTTTAGTTGAGCTCATTGAACACAATAACCTCTGGAGAACTTCATATGTGATTTGCTCTTGTAATTTCAGACTAACTCAGTAGCCCCTGTACTTCATTTACTTATAAGATTTAAACCAAACAGTTGTCGTTTTTATGGTAGTATTGTAGGATTTCTCTAGCCAGTAGCCTTTTTTAGAAGATCTGATAATGCTCAGTTTAAACATTTCTTAAAGCCTTAAAAAGTGAAATGCCTCACATTTCACAGGGACAATACAGACCCTTTATGTGACACGGAAGAACTGACAATTTGTCTTTGTTGTCAGTAATGAATTCTCTGCACTTAGTTGATAAAATTACAGGCCACTGACGCAGGAGGGGTTATCTGTCTGTCACCAGTGGCAAATTAGGTTGGTGCATTTTTAATGTTTTTGCAACAATGTCAGACCTCTCTTTATAGATGTCATAATGCACCAGGAAATTTTCTCAGTTCAGGTTTTCACACGTTCAGCTCACTGTGACATTTTCAATGGCTCTTTTTTTCTCTGAAGCAAAAGATAATCTTTGCTTAATCCTTTGCCTAGATTACCTAATCCTAGATCACAGACTCAAGCATGAACATGAACAGAGGAAGCAGCTATATTGATATATTGTTTTCTGATGAACTCTGGTTAACCATTTGTTTGTACAAAGCCATTAATGTCAACAAACATGAGTGTCAGTATAAACTGTGGGTGAAGATTAAGTCTGTAGTATTTGCCTTTTTGTGCATTTTTGTGCATGAGTTCTGGCTCATGGCAAGTTAAAGGCTAACATTATAACTTCACTAACACTTACACAGTCAAATTCAATGAAAACCTGAGCAGCACATAAGAGGTGTCAAAAGGTTTGCACACGGGATAGGTAATAGGCTTTAAATGACATCCCGATACTTAAAAAACTGCAATAATAGTTCTGATGATGCTTGTAGTTTGCAGGCAGCATTTAAAAAGTGTCAGTAAATGAAGAGCATTTTCCATCCTTCTTTCCTAATGAGCTACTGTCCTTGATGACAGGCTACCTCATTTAAAGTGTTTGAAACAAATTACCAGCAGCTGAGCATTATAGTGCTATAGTAGAGAGACACAGTATTTTTTTTTCCAGTGATACAGTGTAAGTCAGATGTAAGCACAGACGTAGCCTAGGTACTGTTTTACCTGGAAATTTTACGTAAAACTATAAAATGCTTAACATGTTAGTTTCATAATAACAAACGCTGCACAATGCTGCCGCATAACAAAACTGAAAAATATTTTCGAACAGGGATTTTGTGCTTTAGATCGCACTTTTAAAACAACTGCTCAAAGTCCCCCTTAACCATCATGTAAACACGTCAGTTATTTCCAACCACCGGCTGATCTTCCTGTCATATGAAGTAGAGATGGCACGATACCACTTTTTTATGTCCGATACCGATACCATAAATTTGGATATCTGCCGATACTGATATGAATCCGATATAGTGTATTTTTTAATCAATAAAACTGTTTTTTTAATATCTTGCTGCATTTTGTATAAGTTCATACTCAAGTTAAAAAAAACAAAACACTAAAGCTATTCTGTTATACCTGTATGCAAAAAATACACTGCACCCAAAATATTTCATAGTTCAGCAATACTGATCAATCTAATAAACTTAAACCTACTCCATCCTCCCTATTCTGGTATTTTAAAGAGTAAGCAACCTAACTAATAGGGTTCTAAAACTCCCAGCCAAAAAAATAAATAAATAAAAAAAGGGAACCACACCCTCCACCTCATGATGCTTAATCAGTAATCACTTTAATTGATGCAGTGTGAAAAAAAATGCACAGAAATCAATTATTTTTCAAGAATAATTAAATAGATTCAACATCTTTCTTCAACAGAATCTGCAGACTGCACAGATGGTACCTTCCCAAAGGAAAAAGTACTATAGCTTACTAGGGTATATTAGACTTAATAGTTACTATATACAGTAATGGACTTCTATACATTTTACATCAGATTAAAACTTTGGGTGTAAGATTCAGATAATTATTTATTAAAAGCTAGACATTTTAAATGAGAATAAGAAAGAAAAGTATGTCTTTGTGCCCCTTTTCCCTGTTAATGCCCTATCGGCCCCCCTGGCTAAACTTTGCTAGATCCGCCCCTGCACAGTTACCAGCCGCTGGTTTCCTCTTTCTGGTCAAGTGGCCAATAAACAAACAAGAGAGACGGACTCGTGCGACAGAAAAGCCGATCAGCTGATCATTGATCAGTTTCATGATTGAAGTAGCAGCAGGAGAGGAGAGGAAGAGAGGCAGTCGCTCCATATATCGGTTGTTAAGCTTAACGTGCGGAATGCTTTACAAACATTCAGAGATGAACTTACACACTTGTTGCTCTGGGATCACTTCCTCAGAGATGAAATGCCGGTTTGGTAGGAGGCTACAAATACACACAGCCGCATCTATCACGTGAGGCATACTGCTGCACGTGCTACGGTTTGAGCAAGTGTTGAAAAGTATCAGTAACTAATTACTGATTACTTCCCCAAAAAAGTAATCCCGTTACTTTACTGATTACTTATTTTCAAAAGTAATTAATTACTTAGTTACTTAGTTACTTTTTAAAAACACGATTTACAACCTGAAGAGGTGATAAAGCGATAGATCTTTCAGCCCAATTCTACTTTTTCTAGCATAATCCATCATACAAAATGTAATCAAATGGAAAAGTCTCTTTTTTAAACTTGTTTTATCAGTTTTAATCTTTTAACTTTATGCATCAAGCAAAAATTTAATTATATGCAACATTCTCTGACTTGAATAAATTAGTTTAACATTTAAACCTATTTTCTGCACATTCCAGCACATAAAATAAAATATTTTTTGTGTTTACACTCTCTTTCAAATAGATGCAAGTAAAACACAGCAGAAAATAAATAAAGTCAAAGACTCAGCGGTCCTGTTGCTCTATTTTCACCTGTAAAGCAGGACTGCGGTAGGCGGAGGTTTACCCTGGTGCAGGTGTGCCGCGGTCAGTTGAAGAATCCGCGAGTTTCTCTGTGTTTCCCATTACGTCGTTGCGCACTGGTGCTTGTTGAAGTTTAGGGGTTTTTTTCGCTGTAAAAAGAAGTTTTCTTCCCACGCACAACGGACACTAATGTTTTTGTCACTTTTTATGGAATCAAACTCAAAGTAAGGTCAGTACTTCCACGCTTTAAACGCTGCACGCTCATACTCTCTCCCACTCGATATGTGATCCATTGTTGATCTGCACACAGCTGTTGTCACTAACGGCGCACTCGCTTACGTCACTGTCGTGAGACATTCTCGCAAAAAAATCACGGTTTTAGTAACGCAGTAACGCAGCGTTCCTACGGGAAAGTAACGGTAATCTAATTACCGTTTTTGCAATAGTAATCCCTTACTTGAAAAAAGTAATCAGATTACAGTAATGCGTTACAAGTAACGCGTTACTGCCCATCTCTGGTTATGAGCCGAGTTACACCATGTCGCAAGTTTTGTGAGGTGCTGGATCGGATTACATTTTTTATTTCTTACCGATATCCGATCCAGTAATTTACGTCAGTATCGGACTGATACTGACACATAATATCAGATTGGTCCATCTCTAATATGAAGTGCAGCTAGCAAGTGAAACTAGTGAGTGCTCCATCAATGCTCAGAAAAATTATATGGTTTATATGCTATTATCTCATCTTTCATATACTGGTTGTATTCAAAAGCATGTTTTTTTTTTTGCCTCAAGTGGCTTCCACCTTTTGCAGGAAAGGGCTTCTTGCATATTTTGGAAAGTACTTATTCGAAGGCTGACAAGGCCCTTGTGGTTCTCTCAGTCATGTCTTAGCTTGTCTCGCTGGGGGATGTAAGTGCATTATATTGAAATAGCAATAATCGGGATATTCTTTTTTTTTTTTACCCATAAAGAATATACCGGTGTTATATGGCACAGCCATAATTTGTACAATATTTAGATGCCCATTGAATGTTTAAGGAACAATGCAAGGCAATAAATGCAACTAAACACAAACACTTTTTGTGAATCTTGTTGAGAACTTAAATGTTACCATAAAATGGTTAAAAAATTCATTTTGATTAATAGTGCGGAATAGAATACATGATTTAACTGTGTACTTCAGATGTTAATGGTCTTTACAGGTTAGTGTGACACGAAAATGTTGAAACTTCACTTCACTTCAGTCTTTTGAATGTGTTTGATAAAATCTCTGATGGATCTATCATCTGTTTTGCACAGGAGTTGCTGTTATTGTGTTGGCCTTAATGCTTTAGTCCAGGTTAAGAGTTTAGATTAAAAACAGACTCTCCCCAGTGCACAGTTAACGTCGGAAGCTGCCTTTTTAAAAAAGAAAAAACCACATCCTAACATGTTTACATCAAGATAGATGGCATGCACAGTGCAGTCATAAAGTAATCAGGAAAGTCATTTACATTGTTCACTTTATATATCTGAATGGTTGATGAAGACGTTTTAAAACATCCCTCTGAAACCAATCAATTCTGGCCTGACTGAGTTGTTTATATGGAACATTTCTATTTTGTGTGGGCTTTTAAACCAATTATACTCAGAACATTAGGCTTCATGTAAGCAGAGCCATGAAAAAAACCCCAAAATGTTCAGCAATCATTTTAAAAAGACAATTACATTTATCTAAAAGCTGCTAAAATTAGCAATCATAAGCTGCTATGCATTAGTTATATCTGAAGTAAAGCTGTACATAAAAATGGCTGAACTTATTGCAATAAGAGCTTTGTATTTACATTTAAAAAGTTGTATTGTCTCCCTTTGAAGCCTTGTGTGATGTGATTGTATCCATGTGCTTTGAAAAACACATCACTTCAGCTGTAGCAGAGTTCAAGCAGACATGAATAACTGTTGGCTGAATAAGGGAGGCAGGTTCTGGTTTTAATTTCCGCCAGTGTTGATCTTAGAGATGCTGTCCATGCTGCATAAAGACTGAGTGTCACTTCATAACCTGGACAGACAGGATTAGTATCAGCACTTAACAAATGAAGAACATCCTTCATACTAATCTTCCAGCTGTCAGACATGAGCGAGCCAGGGGATACTCCTGCTCCCTCACTCCAGATCAGCTTACTACTAATGACACACCCACTCCTGCTTTCTAACTCACCATACAAACACAGCAAACGCAGCACGACTGACCAGATGTGAGGCGGTTATGGCCGAATTGTTGTATGGTGACCGATGAATGGCACGTGTGTCATTGCCATAAATGCAGCCATGCTGATAATGTAGGATAATCCAAGATAACTTGAAAAGGAAGAGTGAAGCAAGCTTGAACTTTAAAAGAAAGTCATTCACATGGCTGCTTTTTATAGATATTTTTCCCACAAGATTTTTATGGGGTTTTTTTTTTCACTTTTAATACTAATTACAAACATTTTGCTGCAGAGCAAATCAATCACGGCATATCATGAATCATCACATAAATTCATGCAAAATCATTCAGAGCAGAATGATGAAGTGGCAAACATTTAACACTCCTCTTTTTGTCACTCCAGGCTAACAGTGCTCTTCTTCCGTCCTTTTCTCACTCAGTCTGTTTTGTGACCTTCAGTAACTTGCTGTTTTGTTTGCAATTGTCCTCTGTGTGTGTTTTTTATGGTTGGCTGATGGTTTTCTTTTCGCCATGCCACAATGCAGATGCTCTCATTTCCCTTCAGTGACACAGCCTCAGTGCCCTTCAATGTTTTTGCCTGTTTATATTAAAGAGAGATGAAAGATAAGCCTATTTCCACACTAATTAGACACAGGGCTGCCTTTTATTGATGGCAGGGAAAGGGCTATTTTAGATAAATTCCATGATTTGATGTTCTTAAAAAACAATAATGTTGAAATCTAATAATGGTGTGATGAAGAAATTTCTCACGATAAGAGTTGGAGCCTGATTGCCGTTTGTCTGGTTCAAATCTTGATTGGAGTGGTCATATACACGCTGAATGACCAAATATGGCTGTTTGGATGTCTCAGCCACATTCGTAACTTTTTTAATTTCAGTGAAACGAGGCAAGAACAACTCATGAAAAGAGATTACAAAGTTGCAGAGCAGTGACAAAAAGAGATTTCAGCAATCCCGTTCTGTTCTGTTATAGAAATTGTAGAAATCACATGTTTTCAGTGCATGGATAATGCAGTTTGGTTTATCTTTTTGACCCATGAACCCAAGATAAACTAAAGCTCTACATGTATGAATAAATTGCTTGTAAATGTTTTCCACATGATTATTTGTTTCACATGAATGAACACAGTCAAGATTCTGATTTCTTTTTGCCAGTATTGGGGTTTAAGAGTGAGAAATAAAGATTTTAATGAGTATGGCTAAACGTCTCAGTGTAACCACCGCATTCGTTGCTTTATGCACCGCCAGTAATGTCATCACACAGCCACTTCTATTTATGCTGCCCGGCCCGGGAGCCGTCGCCAGTCCCCTTCGAGGCCTTCCCCAAACCGCAGCACCAGTTCACACTTCCTCATCCCTCATCGCCCATCGTTACCGAGGATGTGGTCCCAGCTAGTGAAACTGTAAAAAAAAAAGCTGACACACGCTCAACACGACATCCAGCTGATTTTAACAGATGTGAGCAGAGTGTACTGTAAATGAGTAATCTATAACTTGCTATGACAATAAGACAAGATTATCTCTAAACTGCATTCTTGCATTATCTTAGGAAGGCTCTAAATAAGTATCAGTATTGGTGTTGATATTATTGGTTGAGTGCTACTTCCTAGATACTATGTAACACCAACTGCCTAACTCAAAGTATACCATAGAAGTTGCTGTCACGGCGGGGCGAGCTACGCACATTAGCTCGGCGTGCCTGTGTAGCGTGCTGACTAGACCCAAGCGCGGCTATGGCTAGCGGTGGGTTTGGAGCAGACACGCAGTTATTCTAGTAACGATCAGTGCACGAAGCGTGGCTTCGGAACTGTCGTTACAGACAGAGAGCGAGCGGAGCCGGGAAGAGAAAAAGGATTGAAGGGAAAAACACTCACGGTTGCTGAATCAGGCGGAGACTGACGTCGGCAGAGTTTCGGAGCTCCTGACACGAAGAGAATGATGTCTGAGCGGCGAACAGGTGGGTGGCGTCTCTCTTTTAACCCCGGCCCCGTGATCAGCTGATCACAGCTGATCACCGGCTGACAGGACCCCCCCCCCGTGACGCGCCGCTTAAGCTGCGAGACGTGGAAAACCGGATGGACCTTCATGGCGGGCGGAAGCCGGAGACGGTAAGCCACGGGGTTGAGCCGGGCAGTGACTTCGTACGGGCCGACGAACCGGGGAGTGAGCTTCTTGGACTCACCGCGCAGCCGCAGGTGCTTTGTGGAGAGCCAGACGCGGTCCCCCGGCTGGAAGGGGTGACCCGGGCGGTGGCGGCGACGATGCTGCCGGGTGTACAGAGCGTTGGCCCGGGAAATGGCAGCCCGCGCCTTGATCCAGGCCTGGCGACAGCGGCGGACCATCCGTTCAGCAGCAGGCACGTCGACCTCCGCTTCCTGATGGCTGAAGATAGGAGGATGAAAACCATGACAGACCTCAAAGGGCGAGAGACCGGTGGCGGAAGAGATGTGAAGGTTATGAGACAACTCAGCCCACACCAGGTAACGAGGCCAAAGCGACGGTTGGGCGGAGACGAAGCACCGTAAGAAGCGCCCCAACTGTTGATTGGTCCGTTCAACCTGCCCATTGGTCTGAGGGTGATAGCCGGACGAGAGGCTGGGAGACGCTCTAATCAGGTGGCAAAAGGCTTTCCAGAACCAGAAAGGTGTCGGCGGTCAGGGCATCCCGGATAGAGTCCTCCAAGGGCCACCGAAGGGGGGCAGCGAAACAATGAGACGGTAGGATAGGTCCAGGGTCTGACGTGAGGCCGTCCTGGGCGAACTGCCTGGAGAGAGCGTCTGCCTTGGTGTTCTTGGAGCCAGGGCGGTAGGCGAGGTGGAAGTTGTAAGGTTCGAAGAATAAGGCCCAACGGGCCTGCCTTGGGTTGAGCTGCTTGGCAGAACGAATATGGATCAGGTTCTGGTGATCAGTCCAGATCAGAAACGGTTCTTTCGCTCCCAGGAGCCAATGCCGCCACTCTTCCAAGGCCCACTTGATGGCCAGGAGTTCCCGGTCGCCGACACCGTACCGTCGCTGCGTGTCAGAGAATTTCCTCGAGAAATAGCAGCACGGGTGAAGTTTCCCATCCGGGCCGTGTTGAGAGAGGACGGCGCCAGCGCCAACATCGGAGGCATCCACCTCCACCACAAAATCTCCGGCAGGATCAGGGTGGAGCAGGACGGGAGCCGTAGCAAACCGGCGGATAAGGTCTCGGAATGCCTGTTTCGCACCAGGGGGGAGGCAGAAGGGCTTGGGCAGGTTAGCTGGTTTGGTGAGGGATGTCAGTGGGGCGACAATGGTGCTGAAATTGCGGATAAAGCGCCGATAGAAATTGGCAAAGCCCAGGAAGCTCTGTAGCTGCTTAAGGCTGGAGGGCTGAGGCCACTGGGTCACGGCTTGGACCTTTTGCGGGTCCATGGTCAGGCCATTGGAGGAGATGGTGAAGCCCAGGAAGGTGGTGGACCGCTGATGGAAGGCACACTTCTCCAGTTTGCAGAACAGCTGGTACTCGAGCAGCCTGCTCAGCACGGCCCGCACATGGCGAATATGGTCCACTTCGGTGCGGGAGTAGATCAAGATGTCATCCAGATAGGCAAACACCCACCGGCCCAGCATGTCCCGCAAGACATCGTTGATCAGGTGTTGGAAGACAGCAGGGCTGTTGCAGAGGCCGAAGGGCATCACCAGATACTCCCAGTGCCCGTTAGGGGTGATGAAGGCCGTCTTCCATTCGTCCCCTTCTCTAATCCGCACCAAATTGTAAGCGCTGCGTAGGTCTAGTTTGGTGAAGATGCAGGCCTGGGAGAGGGAATCGAGTGCGGTGGATAGCAGAGGAAGAGGATGGCGGTTCTTAACAGTGATTTTATTCAAGCCCCGGTAGTCTATACAGGGGCGAAGCCCGCCGTCTTTCTTCTTACAAAGAAGAACCCCGCAGCTGCAGGGGAGGTAGAAGGGCGAAGACGTGGTCCTCTGAGGCTGGAAGGGTTTGAAGGCCCGAGGGGTATGGCGAGGCCGCGACATCACACGTTGGTCAATCTTCAGCGCGAGGTCCACGGCCTCATCCAGGGTTTTAGGGGCCTCACGGCCGGTCATCTCGTCTCGGATGTAGTCAGCCAGTCCCTCCAGAAAAATAGAGCGCAGAGAAGCGTCTCCCCACTGTAGCTTAGCGGCCAGGGTGCGGAATTGAGAGGCAAAGTGACAGACGGGTCGGCTGCCCTGGCGTAGATGAAGCAGCTGTGACTCCACTTCCACTTCGCTGCTCGGGGGAACAAACGTCTTCTTTAATTCCTCCACAAACAGGGCATAGTCATTGCAAGCTGCCGATTTATTGTAGTAGAGAGCCGCGGCCCATTCCTGAGCCTGGCCAGACAAGAGAGAGGTTAGCAGGGCAACCTTTGCACGGGCGGTGGCGTATTTAGTGGGCTGACACTCGAACAGCATGTCTAAAGTGGCAAGCAAACCATCAGGCCGGCCATCAACTCCGTTCCACTTGTCTGGTAGTCCGATCCGGGGTTCCGCGCTCACCGGCGCTGGCTGACGTTGCAGCGAGGTGACGGAAGTGGAAAGTTGGAGGACAGTTTCGGTGAGGGACTCCACTTTTGTGCACATCCGATCTACCACACCGCGAAGATATAGAACTTCGGCTTTCAGCCGTTCGAATTCCGCTGGGTCTATAGCGGGCTCAGACATCCTGTCACGGCGGGGCGAGCTACGCACAGTAGCTCGGCGTGCCTGTGTAGCGTGCTGACTAGACCCAAGCGCGGCTACGGCTAGCGGTTGGTTTGGAGCAGACACGCAGTTATTCTAGTAACGATCAGTGCACGAAGTGTGGCTTCGGAACTGTTGTTACAGACAGAGAGCGAGCGGAGCCGGGAAGAGAAAAAGGATTGAAGGGAAAACCACTCACGGTTGCTGAATCAGGCGGAGACTGACGTCGGCAGAGTTTCGGAGCTCCTGACACGAAGAGAATGATGTCTGAGCGGCGAACAGGTGGGTGGCGTCTCTCTTTTAACCCCGGCCCCGTGATCAGCTGATCACAGCTGATCACCGGCTGACAGTTGCACCAAGTAGGACCCAGAAAGTATGACAATAGAAATGTAGTAGCCAGTATCAATACCAGTAGAAATGCATGATTTTCAATAGTCAATTTAATACAAATAATATTCATAATCCCATATACTTAAACATACTCCTTGATTAAAAAGTCATTTGAACTCAGTGACCTGTGGTGGCAGAGTGGTGGTAGTGAAGCCTAGTAACATTACTACAAAGTATAATGTTAGTTACATTACATCAGTATAAAACATGGTTGCTCTTACAATGCGAATACCAGCTCTTAAAAAAAACCCTGTAATGTGTATTTCACAATAAAAATGCCTGACTATTCCTTATTGTGTGAGTTGTGAGTTGCGCTGCAGCTTTGCTTGTCATCATCTTCAGTGTGTTGTTTTTGCTGTGCCATGTGTAGTTTTGTGCCTGCGGGTGTCCGTCTTCTTGTTCAGCATGTAAGGATAGACGAGAACACCTGTAGGTTTATCCTGCCCCAGTCATCCAATAGAAGCCTTGGTACCAAGGGTTAAAAGGATTGAAAGATATCTTAAGATATCTTAAGAATTGGTTCTGGTAACATTAACATCTGGGAATTTTTTTTTTAATGAAAATAAAATAAAAATAAATGATTTTATTAGAATAAGAAGAACATCATTGTGAAGCCTGAGAGTCAAAGATGGATTTTAATTTAGGATTACTGGGATAAAATACCTAAAATTAGATCCCAAATTCGAAAAAAATAAGTGGTAAAGGTTTAAACTTCCCCTTGTAAGAATGTGTTTAATTATAAACTGGTGTCATACACACAACTTGGTAACCTATTGGAGTAGGTGGATTTAGTACTCATGAACTGCTTCACTTGCCTTTTTTGTTTTGTTTGTAGAAGTACAACATAAATAGAAATGATACAAGTCTAAAATTATCAGGGAGGAAAAATGTGTTTGCTCTCTGCACGATTACCATATTACAGCTAAATAATTCACTGTCTTCATGTTCCTTCTTTCTGTGCGCAGGGGTCAGAGTGGATTAAACTGGTAATAATAGCAGTCTTATTTCAACAGGAGAGCAAGCCAAGTTAGAGCCCCTGGCCCTGAAATCTAAATTAAGAAGAAGTATGGTAGGAAATTCTACGGCTGCGTGCTTAAGTACGGAAAGATACACAGAAAGAAAAGGAGTGACTCTAGTTCTCCTGCCTATATCTCTGCCAGACAAATCAAGTGTGGCTCTAGTCAGCCTCTACCTAATGCAGTAGGGCTTCTGATATGATGGAACTAAAAACAATGAATAAATCATCTCTACTGCACTTAATAGCACCCCTTTTATCTTTCAGACCATTCCAACACTTGCTTTTATTGCTGTTTAATGTGAGAAAGCAGTAGGAAGTGAGACCTAGCAGATCCAAAGTTACCAGAAGAATGTATCTTTTGTCTCTCTTTATCTTATTTGGCCTAAATTGGGCTTGAAATGATAGGTAATTGAGCAAATGTGGAGTGAGACTTTGTTCTGACTGGGTCTCAGGGTTGTAGATTTCCTTGAGGAAATTTCAGCACCATTTACCAGACCCTTACTCTTATGATTGCTTTCTCTGGATGAAAACTTTTGAAAGACAGATTTAGACATTATATAATTTATAAAAGCACGCTTGGAGAAGTTGTGTCTCTCAAAAGACAGGTAAAAGGCAGTTAGAGGCAAGGAGACCATGTTCAACCCAGTATGCCCTACGTAATAGTCTGTAATTGTTTTGCATGCTGAGTGCTGACGTCCTGCGGGCGTCTCTTGGAATGAGATGGGTTATATTTCCATTTTCAGTTCTATATGGATGAGTCCAGGCCTGCACTACTAATAAGCAGATCCACCACACTTTAAGAACTTGCTTAATTACTGATTCTTGGCTGACCTTGCTGTCTGCACTTCACTTTAGAGCCTCAATTGTGGCTTGTCAATTTCTATGTTAATGAATACTAGAGGCGCAGGGAGGGACAGGGAGAGGACAATTGTTTTCAGAAAAACTTGATGTTCAGCAGAGGAGTTATGTGATTAAAATATTGTTAAGTAACCTTGTATTAAGAGAGTGAAAAATAAAAGACATTAGATTACAAATGCACTTAGCTGCTGTACTTAGTGTCACATAAGAAGTGCTACTTGTCAAACACCAGCTTTGAGACATCACAAGTAAGTGGGGGCTTAAATCTTACATCTAAATAAGTCCTAAGATTTGGTTCTCATTTATATGTGGTGGCATCCTGTCACTACCCTCTTCAAAACCCCATTTGTAGAAGGAAGTGGTGCTTGTGTACCTTTGAGTTGACTTTTTCTAGTTTTGTGATATCAGTCCACCAACCAGCTGGCAAAAAATAACTTAGGCAGTCATTTAAACTTTGATCCACAGATGAGTTCATGTGACAGAAATAGTTATTGCCCCCCCCTGAGTTTGAATTCTGTAGATCACATATAAGGGTAGCATTGTGTTTGTAGTCCACCATGTGAGCTTCATAACTGAGCTAGCTTGTGTCTTTTGTTTGGAAATTCTCACCACCAGGTTCCTTGACAAAGTTCTGTTCAGGCCATGTGAGAATAAAGCAGGTAATTGTGCTGTGAATTCAAGTGGGCGAGTGGGTGTCATGTGCTATGCCTCCTGCTCTGTGGTAAAAGTGAGGAGAATGACTTTGCCCAGACTTGATTTTTCTAACACTGGAGTTCAGGAAAACTGCTAATGCAAACTGTCGACTGCAGTGACAGCTACACAGAGGCGTAACAGCAGAGGTGTAAGTGAAGCAGATGCTGATGCTGTATAAAATTACATGTCAAAAATGACAAAAATTAATAATAGCTGGATAAGATGAAACAAGGACAAAACACCGCTGTGCTCCAAATCACCGATGGGTGTGGGCAGGAGTGTTGCTTCATACCTGGTACTACAGCGTCACGGTATAATGGCAGTGAAACATAGCACTGAAATTGTTTAGGCTTTTAGGTTTTGAAAGTTTGATATGAATTCATCTACATTTTTGTGAGAAAAGGCATACTTACATATATTTATACACAGTGTAAGCATGTTTTTTTCCCTTTGGAAGCATCTTTGCACAAATTCACAGTGCGTGGTTATTAAATGTAAATCTCTCCACTCCTGCACATCTGAGACTTCCCACTCTCCCGCCCTCTATTCTTTTCTTTCCATCTCTTACTATCTTTCTATTTTGCTGCACCTTACCATGTATTCCTTTTTAGATGGAAAACAGTGATCCTGCTCCAGTCTTCTGATTAAAAGGAAAAACCTCGACTGGGAATCATCAGGAACGCTCCCATGATGGCTCCAGATGCAAGCTCTTGATTGGCTGCTTGATGTATAATTCAGATTAGATGGGAGATCTTAATGAGACTGACTAATGATGTTGACACGTGTCTCAGCGTGGAAGAGGGGAAAAAGTAATGCCTGCACACTCACAAATTTATTTAAACAGATAACATCAAATGTTCGTCAAAGTCAGAGTGTAACGTCGCGTTTATGACATTCATGTACTGTCAAATTCTTCATGCTCTAGATACAAACGGGTCTGCACCAAGTCTGCAAAACATCTTGTATTTTAAGATTCTTAGATTTTAACTTCTAATAATTATGGACTTGTGTGTTTTTTTTTTTTTCAAGTTTTCCCATCACACATGTTTTGATGTTTGTCTTCACTGCAGCTGTTTTTCTATTGCTATGATTTTTCCCTTTTTTGTTTTGCTTTTTTAATTTCATACTTTATTTGTAGTATTTGCTTTCAGATGCTTATCATCGTAGGCATGGTCAATGGTTTACTCACACCTGTTACCGCACAGACTGCTTTTTGCGTCTGGGTTTAGATTATTTTCTTTTGACAACTACAGCCTTATTTCTCTAAATGAATTTGTGGATGTACAGCCATTTTCAAATAGCTATACACCCACGGTACCAGTGACATACATAGGACCACCCCAAACATTCCCAAATGCATATTACTAGTAGAAGTTCAGAGTACCACTCACTAAGTTCTCCTTCTCCTCCTTTTCTCAGTGTTTTCAAGGGATTCAGCTTTAAACTTTTTTAAGTTTTTGTGATAATTTAGTCAATGGTTTGTTGGCAAGTTCCAAAAGGAGAAAATGTAGTTCCAAGTTGAAATATTCAGCACTACTCAAAATGCAAAAAAAACCCCAAAACAACCTAAACTATGAATAATAAACTAGCCTTTTGCAAAAAGTTATTTAACACAGCAGTGGAAAAAACTCAGAGTGATGCAATGACAAGGTCATGTCACAAAACAAGGAGTTTTCGCTGTTTTAGAGGAGAAATTGTCAGTGTGTGACTGACGTCAAAAGGAATGGCTTGAATTTTGGATCAGAAGGTGAAATGTCCTTCTTTTTTTGTATATATATTTTAAAAAAACAAATGAAAGCATCAAATATGTAGGTTGATGTCCAAGACTTTCTGTGACTGAAATAAAACTCTCCACAATGCAACAATAGCTGTTAGATGATGAGTGGTTTTAGATCATGATGATCCAGCAGTGGGTGGTACATTCTTATAAAAGCCCAGACAGAGAAGTTATTCTGAATCCACCACTTGTACTCTTCAACTTTGTTTTAACCCCCTCCTCTCCTGCTCTGCATTTTAAAATGAAACCCAGAATTTAACTTCTCTGGAAGTGCATCACTTGGTGAGGTTAATTAGATGTTGATGCCTTTTCACACGCTATGATCAAACACGTATGCCGGACCATCAAATTCAAAGGCAATGGCACTGTGATTCGGAAAGATGCCACTTTAATCAAAAAGGCTGTTCACAGCATTCAGCACATGAACTGGCCAAAACGATGACATAATCAAGGACAAGAAAAGGTGTCCAAAAGTTTTAGAACTATTAGATTTCTTGTACGTGTGAGCAATTGCTTTTCCCAAGGTTGCACATGAATCTGCTGGCAGTGTCAGTATCAGTTATAAAGAGGTTAAATCACTTCTAACTGAAGGATTTGAAAAAGGAAATGGCATTTTGAAAAGTAAACCTCTGAGGGACTGGTAACAATAAACCAACTCTCATTCTGATGTGTTGGTTTTAATTCAGTTGTGTGCTCTGGCTGTCAGTGGTTTTGTGCTGGCACAGATGTGCATACCAGATGAGCAGGGGAAATGGCATCATCTCTACAATTACAGGAAGGTCACGACCTGCTGTCACAGCAACCGTTTGGCATCCGTTTAGAAACTGCTTGGCACCCGCAACCTGCAGATTTCATAAACCTGCAATTAGGCAATGGGCATGTATCAGTCAGCACACTCTGTGAAACATCTGCTTGTCTGTGGGTGTGTGTTATTGCGTTTGTCAGAGTATGTGTGTTCGTCTGTCCATTTTCAGCATGTGTGCATATCACAGAAAGAATTAGAAATGATGGACGATGGACACAAGCTAACTAGCAAATTGTAAAAATCTCTCATTGAAGCCTTAGAAGTGGAAGGTGAAGGGACATCCAGTATAGTCTCTTGGAGATAAAGAAGCGTTATTTCTCTTTTATGACAGCAAATTCCTAAACAGTTGGAAGAAGAAATGGCTTCTTCCTGATGTCTTAGTCTTTTTGCATATTTGTCACACTGACATTTCAAATCATCCAGCAGACTTTAATATTAGATAAAGATAGTATGCATAAATACAAAATGCAGTTTTTAAATGAGTGATTGCATTTATTAAAGAAAAAAGTTATGTAAAGCTACTTGGCTGTGTGTGGGAAAGCAATTGCTCCCTAAACGTAATAACTGGTTGTGCCACCTTTGGCAGCAAGAACTGCAATCAAGTGCTTTTCACATCACTGTTGAGGAATTTTGGCCTGCTGTTCTTTGAAGAATTGTTTTAATTCAGACACACTGGAGTATGTTCAAGCATGAACAGCCTGTTTGAGTTCATGCCAAAGCACCTAAATCTGATTTAAGTCCAGATTTAGACTAGTCCACTTGTTTATTTTCTTTCTGGAGTCATGCAGAGGCAGATTTTCTGGTATGTTTTTTGACATAACATAAGTGTGGTTGAGCTTCAGGACATGAACTGAAGGGAAAACATTCTCCTTCAGAATTCATGATTTTATCAATAATGACAAGTTTTCCTGAAGTATCAAAGCAGCTCCAGACCATCATTCTAACTCCACCATGTTTGGCTGTTGGTATACCCTTTTTATGAAATGCTTTGTTTGTGGGACCTTAAATGATGCATGTGAGGCCTGCAGTTCTTTAGATGTTCTGGATTCTTTTGGGAATAACCTGGATGAAACATCAAGGTGGAATAATTTTGTAGGCTGGCCCCTCCTGGGAAGGTTCACCACTGTTTCAGGTTTTGTGGATTATGGCTCTCACTGTAGTTCACGTGCCTCAGTTAAGGTCAGTGTTCATGATCCAATAAACCCTTGAAAATTGCTTTTCAGACTGATAGATGTCAATGACTTTGTTTCTCAGCTGTTCTTGAGTTTCTTTAGATCGAGGCATGATCTGCTGATTTCTTAATAAAAAAAATATGTTAAAATTGTTTCATGATCTGAAACATGTAAGTGACAAATATGCAAAAAAGCTCAAAATCAGGAAGGAAGCAAATACTTTTCCACAGCACTGTAGGTGGTGAAATTAAAGTGTCTTTACTCTAAACATATGCTTTACACAAAATCCTTCTAAGAGTTGGCAGAAAATATCCAACAGCAACAAGAACAAGCCTAACTCAGAGAAGGAAACAAGAAATGGCGGAAGGCACAGAAACAGGAGGGAGATGAAATGACGACAACTGATGGACAACACACAGACCAGACGGTGACAGATATATAAACTAATGAGACAAATATTGCTCCCAGGAGATGATGAAAAGCAAAACAGAGCTAAAGGAAGTGTGAATATTAGACTGATACTGTGACATCACTCATTTGTTGGAGGCCAAGGTTACACCACGTTTGTGTGCTATCAAATCTATGACAGCGCTATGTGTAAGTGGACAGAAAAGAATTCAATATGGGGTTCATACACGCACTGCTACAAGCAAGATTCACTGGTGGATTTAAGCACTTTGAATCAAACCCACAGCAAGGGGGAAAAGGCTTCATCTTATTACGTTAAAACTTTGAGAAATGTTCAAGTAGAAACCAATGGAGAGCAGACAATTTGTCTGTGTGTGAACTCACATTGCAGGAGTACTGCTGTGTTTTAAAAGTCCACGGCTACATCTGTTCTTGTGTTTCCTGTGGCCCACTAGGACACACATTATTTTCTTCTTATTTTCAATTTGAACCAAAGAATTAATTGTTTCTTTATCTGGCTGCATTCATATGCATCGTCTATTTCTGTCCGCTCAGGAAAGTGGGACACGATGTTAATTCAAGATATCGCCTATTTAAAAGCAAAGTTGGTGATTTTTTTTTTTTTTTAAATTAGTGAAAGAGTCCATATGGAGCCGTTCCCATCCAGTCAAAGTAGCCTCCGTGCAGTGCCACTGAGCAGAGGGAGACTGGACAATGCAGCAGCAAGAAAAAAAAAGAAGTGTGGGAGTAAGCTGTGATGGAGTCCTGTGATCTCTAAGCAGTTTCTATGGCATCACTTATGCACCGTTTATCTACCGAATATGGAGGAACTAGCCATGAGTGAGTGAGTGCGTGAGTGAGTGAGTGAATGAGTGAGCATATTTTTTATTTTTTTATGGAGAATGAAGAGGAGGGTTTATGTCATATCAGTCAGCCTCTATATTTTCTGCAGGCGGAATAATGGTCAGGTACCTACTCATACTCTGAAAGGAAAACTGCGGAGGCAGATACGTCTGTGACGAGTTTCCTGAGCCCTGGGCCAGTGCAGTTATACAAGACAGCCCTCTTCCTTCCCCTCGTTTACGGACACCACAGTTCCTTTTGGGATTTCACAATGAAAGGTGGACAAGACACAAACACATGCAGTGTAATTGTTGTGTGCATAAAAATGCCCACGTGCTGCTTTAGCATTCCTTTTATTCTGTAACCTCAGCTTCAGTGTTGCTCCTGTTTTCTTGAGGGCAGTATACTATGAAGATTGCTGTGTAGTCCCTACAACTGAGATGACCACTTTTTAAACAGGGTTGCTATGTTAAGTGGTTGAGAAATATAAAAGACACACAAATGAAACACAAGTTTTTGTTTAGCAAACTGGACAGTATAGCTTAGCTGGCATTTTAAATCTACAGAGCACTTGTACTCTTATAAGCTGCAATCGTGGATTACATCATATGATGCAACCATAATCAATACAGCAGTGAAAAAATGCTAAATGAAATGCATAACTGAATTTCACCAAAGAGTTAAGAGAATCCTTACAGGTGGGTGGATGGAGATGCAGTTTTATGACTTCCAACAGCTGTTACAGATCTGCACAAATGAATGTTTAAAGTGAGAAACTATGGTGATGGGTCTGACATGATGGATGATCGTGCTTTTTCTAAAACAATTACATCTGCCCATAGTAGATCCCATATCCCTGCTTCCCTAGCTGACACAAGTTGGTGAATGGTATATGGGATTTTGTTTGTGGGGCTTACAGAACTGTCGAAACTTGACCAAGAAGAGATGCTGTAGAGAGTTTTTCAAGAAAAGGAGTTTTTTTTGTGAGCTGCTTAGAGGTTTATTTATTTCACATTTTCCTGTGATGGATAAATTATTAAGTTGTAGTAAGGCATGCACTGGAGCTCCACTATACACCATATATAAGACAGCTGTTTGGGCAATGTTATTACATTTAAATGTTGAATCTCTTATTAAGAAAAACAATTTAAGGTTTCAAATGTTTCAATAAAAATCAGTAAATATGCCTCCAGTAACACAGCCTTTGAGTCAGATGCCTAATATTGATATTGAAGTGGTGCATTTAAGGCACTGATTAAAAAATACAGGTCTGAATTTAGCTTATTACTCCGCCCCTTCCTTACACCCCATGCTGCTGCAATCCTTCTCCATAGTTGTATTACTTCCCGCATTGATTACTGCAATTCCCTCTTATTTGGGCTCCCTAAAAGGTCCCTTCATGAACTCCAACTTCTTCAAAATTCCACAGCTCGGGTCATAACTCGTACTCCGTCAAGAGCTCATATTACGCCAATTCTTCAGCAGCTTCACTGGTTGACCATAGAAGTCAGGATAAACTTTAAAATCTTACTTCTTACGTACAAGTGTATGCATAAATCTGCTCCTTCCTATTTGTGTGACCTGCTCCATATCACCACAGTTTCCCGCCCTCGCCGATCCTCATCTGCTATTCATCTTACTGTTCCGTTCGCACGTCTTACCACTATGGGGAACAGAGCCTTCAGTCGCTCTGCTCCTCGGCTCTGGAGCTCTCTTCCTCCAGCCATAAGAAATATAGACTCTCTTCCCACATTAAATCACAGCTCAAAACACATCTGTTCAAACTGGCCTATTTGCTTTAGTGCTGATTTTACCTGTTGTCAAGTTCTGCTTTGCAATTTTAACTTATTTTATGTATTTTATGACTATTGCTTTGTTTATTAATGTTGTCCTTTTGTAAGCTGACCTTGGGTTTTTGAAAGGCGCCCTCAAATAAAATGTATTATTATTACTATTACTCATGGTGATAATTGGGCTACTCAATTTAGTATGTGTTGGTTTCATCCTGGCTTTGATCTGATCTGAACTCTCTGATTAATTATTTACCATAAAAACAAATACATAGAAAAAATATACCACGACCATTTTTATCCAGCAAAAATGTCAAACCAGCTTAAAATAGAAGGCATTCGCACAGAATGGTGCGAGGGAGACAGCGGGTAAAGTGTTAAATATTGCACACAGAGCAAACAATTCAACAACAATTCACCACTGAGTGTGCATTTGGCTGTGAGATTTCAGCTGAGCTGAGACTATTTTTTCTTTTTCAGACCGCTATTACATGAATTAGTAGGATGTGTCTCATCACCACTGATGGCTCATGCTAACCCAAAATTGGAGATGAGTACAAGAACTGAATCATTCTCTATTGGATTTGTACACCCACACAGGTGTTTTCATGTATTCTGCTGGATTACATGCTGGTGTTAAATGTGGGCAGACGTAGTGTGTGGCATAACTACAGTCCAGGTACTGATAAGATGCTGAAAAGGTGTAATTTGTCCTGACAAAATGGATGTAACAAACTAACAGATGAGTCAGAGAGTTGCCAATCAAGCAAAGTCTATATATCCAGACCTGAGAACAAGTTTAGTTCAACAAACTTAGAGAAATCTTATTATTTGCTGGCAGTTTCTTGGTAGCATGGTTGCCAAAGAATGAACTAACTTCTAAGTGACTTTCACAGTGAAGCTTACACAATTCTGATTAATGTGTGGTGTTTGCTTAGTGGACTAATCTTCAAGCTAAAGTTCATTACTCAATTAGAAACATTCCCTCTGTTGTTGTGTATATTGTTGTCTAGCTGTTCACCAGTGTGTCTTTGCTTAGAACTGCATGACGCAATGACAACATTATTGCCTCATGTAGATTTCACAGGTTTCTGAAAACAAGTCCATCAGAAAAAACATGAATGTAAAAGCTGAAGATGGTACTTTACTGCAAAACCAACAAACTGTATTTCTTCAGCCTCCACCTACCTTTTGGTTTTTAACAGAAACCGGGGAGATAATAAAGATATAGAAAATAGAGCTGCTACATAATCACTAACACAAAGAGGTCAATATTTTCTAATTTCAGTCAGACTTCAAACTGTTGTAAATAAGGATGTTATAAAAGAAGGCAGCGTGTAGCCTAGAAGCTCCCTGATGTCTCTGAGATTGTGATGTCGGTGTTTCAAATTCGACAGGTGTCCGGATAACTCCTTTTAATCGCAGCCGCAAAACAAAGTAATAACAAGATTAAACAGTAGGCTGTTTATAATTCATATTTCCATTTGAACGGACAACATAATACTTTGAACTCGCACTTTATTTCAAGCTCCTCTCCAGCGTAAGGCTGAAACATGCAGTTTTAAGTCCCTTCTCTCTTCCCTGTTGATCTCTCCTTTTCCGCACCTCCCACCCCCGTATTTTCCTTTCTTAACCCTGTCCACCTTTTCCTCTCTTCCAACAAGTGAAGAGCGGATTTTTTTGCACTTCTTCTTTGGCGCTTTGAATTGAGTTATCGATGTCTGCTGGAATTTCTCTCCCGCGCCATCCCCTCGTCTATTTTGCCGTTCAGTTGCGATGATGGTGCCAGAGTGCAGGTGCAGCATGTGTTGGAGACAGCAGGGACGGTGTGTGGTGCACTAGGACCAGGGAGCGATTCCTCTCGTCGTGTGCATTGCAACTACAGAGGAGCTGTGGAGGAAACCCCCCCATCGGATCTGGCCATTATATCCATACATTTCTTTTCCACATCTCCACCGCGCCGCGGCTGAGTGGGGATCGCACCAATCAGCGAGCCTAGGATGGTCAAGCACCCAGGAGAGGATTAGCAGGCTAACCGAACACTATTTGCGTAAAAGTCAGCTGTCAGATATTTTTTTCGGAGGGGTTAGTCGTTTGACAGCTTAGCCCCAACTCGTTTTGATGTTATGTTTTATTTGCTGTAGTAAAATCGTATTTTTTTCTTCTTCTTCTACCCATCATCCGTTTTATTTCAAGCGCGCAAAGTCACATCTGCGTAGGAGAGCACTTGGCGCACTTCTTCCCTAAAGGACAGAGACAAAAATCTCCATTCTTCTGTTTGGATTTAAACCGGACGATCGGCTGAATGGGTGACCTCGCCGAAACACAGACTATCACGAGCTTGCACACACTATATGGAAACCTGTTTTCTCCATTGACCTGGAGTTGTGATGTCCAAAGCCTTCCTCACTGACTGACAAACGGCGTCGTACCATTTTTGGAATCGAGTTGAAGGTAGGCCAATTTTCTTTTTTCTTTTTTCGGCTTTTCGACATAACACGGTTTTTCTGACCATCTGATAAAGTTCGCAGACCTCATTTTAACCGACTCTTCTAATATTACAACCACAGATTGATCGCCCCTGGTCTGTGGTTCTGTCGGACAGTTGCAGTAGTTAATCTAGAAAAAATACACGGTGGAGAAAGGCTAATATAAATCAGTTTTATAAAGCTCTGAGTCAGTCAAAAGCTTTTAATGGGAGAAGTTCAACACATGCTGTGGAAACGATGTAATTGACTTCGAATATAGATTACAAAGGGCTTCAAACATTCAGGAAGCCAAAAGATAAATAATTAAACTAAAGATATGCGTCGCAATGTGAGAGGCAACCTCAGTGCCTGCCTTTTTTGTTTAGTTTTTTCTTTTTTTGGGAATGAGTGTTCCTGTTTTGTGTATTTGGCTCACGATATGTTTGCTCATGAGCTCAATCATGGAGATTCCGGAGAAACCCTCTGCAGTGCAGTCTCATACATCGGGCCGCCGGGCTCACTGGAGCTCACAAAGGAGAGGATTTAGATAAAGGTGTAAACGAAGCAGCAGCTTTTCCTGAAGGCAGTCTACCAGTAAGCCTTATTATATGCACAATCCTGTCTTTATACGGAGGGATATGGGCTGCTGGTTGTACCGAGGCAATGATTTAGCCACAAAAGAGAGCCTCAAAAAAACACAAAACTTATTATGCTCTCTCTCTCTCTCTCTCTCTCTCTCTCTCTCTCTCTCTCTCTCTCTCATGTGTGTCACGTGCACACCCACACACTCTCAGTGATAGTTTGAAATGACTGTGTATGTGTGAGAGAGAGTGCGTCACTGTACTTAGGCTGTAAAGCTTAAATTGGAGACATATTTGAATGCCAAAGCTCGCGCACATGCTGTCATTATTTTACTGCCCGAGCAAAGCTTATCCGCGTCATTACGCAAATGTAACCGTATTGAAATGACAGCTTAATCGGATTGGGTTCCTTGCCATTTTGACCTACTGTACGAGTTACCTATGAGGGACGAACAGCGCGGCCCATTGGGTGGAAACGTACAAATACCGACGCATGACGCAGGGACATGAGTGATAGATGATGATCCTATTTCTGGAAGTGCGCCTGGATTATAAATGTCTGAACAATTTAAGCGCTAGTGGAAACATCAAGAATCGCCAGTCTTATTTATTGTTTGCCATGCTCTGTGCGTGTGTGTGTGTTTTGAACCTCACTACAGGCAGATATGAGGAGAGACTGTGGGTGGTCAGTGGCTCTTGGACTCATCGCAACCGTGTTCTTCAAGTGAATACGCACACGCTGGTATTAAGCCCCAAAGTCTTTGTCTAGCTGTCAAACAACCAGTGCTGCCTGGTTCGTCGCCAGGCTGCAGTTTGAGGTGACACCAAGCCGGAGTCATATATCGTTAATCAGAGCAGAATTTTTTGACTTTTGAAGTTTTTCAGATAACCTTTATCTATTGATGCTGGCCGGGACGATATCATCCGTGGGACTGAGGTGAGCCTCATCTCCAATTCACGCTGTTAACGAAAAAAGTCGTGAAACTGAACAGTCTCCGCGTCACGCTGAATTTTCAGTGTAGTTTGTGTGAGCACGGGGCCTTGCTAATAAATTCGTAAAGTCACTTCTGTCTGATGTTTCACGGTGCAGCAGATAAAAATGGCAGGCCGTCGCTCTTGCCAGCAGCACCTCGTCATAGGAGAGATGACAGGAACTGTCCGTGGTGCTGAAACAGACAGCTCCTTTGTTCAACTCTGGGCAGAAATGTTCGGTTGCTGCTGTAGGCTAACTCTCCTCGGCTTGTGTCACATTTTGTGTGTTAAATACTTGGACAGCTAGTGAGTCACACACACATCTATCTATCTATCTATCTATCTATCTATCTATCTATCTATCTATCTATCTATCTATCTATCTATCTATCTATCTATCTATCTATCTATCTAT
>NW_024582436.1:2196703-2217562 GCF_018398535.1 Haplochromis burtoni
TCTATCTATCTATCTATCTATCTATCTATCTATCTATCTATCTATCTATCTATCTATCTATCTATCTATCTATCTATCTATCTATCTATCTATCTATCATAGATTGGGACAGGATCACAGCCTTTGCTTTAAATGGCATCATCGTGTCTGTTGAGTGGTGTTAAAATCCATTAGCTGATCACCATAAAGTGGGGCTTCTCTTGGCCATGTGAACAATTGTTTTTCTTTCTTTTTTTTAAATGAAAATAACAGCTATTGACACCAGAAATAAGCCCAACACTAAAAGCAGGCACAAAGAGCAATTATGCCTCACTATGGTGCTGTAACTGTAAAATGTCAGTTTCAAAGAAATAATCTCTTCTCAGTCTTTTCATGTTTGCAACACATACACACACAAAATATGCTTTCAAATAAAACTTTTATTTTTAAGCCAGTTTTATCAGTTTTTCCAAAAATGAAGTACTTTCTTTATAAGACAGATGATTGTGTTCTTGGGGGAAAAACAGCATTTCTCCTGCTTTATTTTCTTTTTGGATTCCACAGAGCTAAGCACACAAAGTCTCTTACGACACATTTGGTGCTAAAATGTGTTATAAACACAGTTGTGGCGCTGATATACAGCCCAAGTGGAAATCCGATTATCTCTGGTGGGGATGGGGGTGTTGTGACATCTAGTGTGCACTGATTGATTGACTGTACTGTTTATCTGTGATTACTAATAATATTCACATCAGTGTATCAAAATGTCATTATGTGATAACAATCTTGATAACCCCTACCAAGTTCAAGAAAGACATGCTGATCAGTGCCCAGTGGGACCACAGCAAGCTAATTTGTTTGCATGTTAATGGTCATCTGGTATGGAGGGAATCGCTAGTACAGACTTCCTGAAGTGGTCTTTCGTTGGTGATGAATGGCGTGTGTGTTTTCCCCTAACGCTGATTGAATTAGGCCACCCTGCAGTTCCATTGCTTTCCCTAGGAGCAAAGGCGATCCTGCAGTGAAGTTTATCAATAAGCGGGTGGATGGAGTGTAAGTGGTAGTGTTGCCGGGGGCAGACAGCCGGTCATGAGGAGGGGGAACACGCTTAGGGAGAGTCCCACTGATCACACGGCAGATTGGGAGCCCTTGGTGCTAGCGTCTGTCGGTCCCTGCCGTAGGGGAAGAATGAGCAGTGGAGCCACACAGAGCTGACCTAGAACCACACACTGGGCCAACTTCAGGTCAGCATCCTGGGTGAAGGCAGCTCAGTTTAGCTCTTTTTCTTTTTCTTTGTGGTTTTCTTTTTTTGGAAGCATTTTTCTGTGTTTCTTTATCACAAAATATTCGGTCAATTTACCACAGTTGTGATCAGGTGATGAACATGGTTGATTCAGAACAAAGCGTCTAGCGAGCGCAGCATTTTGATGGCTTTGTTTTGAAGGCTGGTTGCTTTGATGTGGACCCCCATGAGGCCACTGGCAGCTGAGCTCCCACTGTGGCAGATTGATATTTGTAATTTAAGGGAAGCTGTCACACAGCATCCTCCAGATGGAGAGAGCCGCAGAGGCACGCAGTCGATTAAACACGGTTTGTTTAGGAATAATCATTTTGTTGTGGGAGCTGAGGATTCATTTGAGGCATATTGGCTCTAAGGTTCAAAATGCTCAATTATATCCTTACACACACACAAAATCACAGCATAATAACACATAGATGTAGCGTACAGAGTGGTGTCAGGGAAGCTTTTAGCTTTTAGCCTGTCTGTTATCTGATGAAATCGTTCAGATCGCCACATCACAGCAGAAAGGACAGGTCAGTGATTTGTGTCCCTGCTGCAGAAAAGGTTGAGTAAAGGTTGCGAGCCAATTCATTAATTCACTCACTGGAGTGTGCGCACATGCACATGCAGGCATGTACTTGCATGCTGTTTTAGTCACTGGACTATTGGAATTAATATCTGGGGGAAGGGTCATGTTTTAAAGAGCCATCTTCTTCCTGTCACATTGATTGACAATAAAGGAACAATAAACATCTCAGAGAGAATACTGCTTGATTAACTAGCTTTCAAAGGAACCATACATGGACAATAAATCACGTTTTCATCTCACAAATTAGGACAATGGCATTTAGATGCCGGTTTGAAGACCTTCCAGCTTGAACTCATGGCATTCCTGCTCATAGGTCTAACTGGTAATGTCAAATCCCATGAGGAGTTTAAGAGCAGTAATTTATATATTTATGTGATATTATTATAAATGTTCCACTGTTATTGTGTATGAAGTGTTTGAAAAAGGAGGGAGAAAATGAGGCTGGGGTTTGAAAATGCTATAAAACATAATGTGATACAATATCACAGATATTGACAGTATTTATGACACATTAGAATATACATTTTTGCCTCTGATATATTTTCATTGTAAAATGCACTCTCAGATCAAATATCAGTAAGATGACAATAGTCAAGATGGCATCAATTCATTTATCATTCATATCGACTTGGGCGTGGTGAAGGATGACGAGGCCAAACTGATGCATCTAGACAATACATCATGGTATTCAAGCATCTTTAGTTCTATGGCCGAACTGGGCAACTGCAGTGTTGTACTCAGTTTTTAAGAATGCCAAATGTTTTTCTATCAGCCAGTCATTTACGCCCTTTCTTGTAATTATACCATTTTTTTCCAGTTGCTTCAGTTTCTCCCACCATAACAAATGCTGAGCTGGTGCTGCCTCTTTACCCAGGACAATCTTATAAAAGCAAAAAAGGGTAAAGGTTATTTAAAAATGAATAGATTTGATCCATGTTGCATTTTCAGTGCCAGTTCATAAAGAGTTTCAGTAGGCATGTATCAAATTTGAGGTTAAAATAGTTAAAAATGCTTTTTATTTACTCCATTTACTTGTTTTGTTTAAGAGGACCATTGCACATTTACCCTTCCTTATTATCATTGCAGTTTAAATATATGTGGTGCTTTTAGTTGGTACTAATCCTTAATGGTAGATAAACAAGAATGACGGTGCAGCAATTGAGGTATTTTACAAGAACAAAAGAAAAAAACCCCAAATAATTTTGTTGATTTTGTTTTTTATAAATAGGAGATGAAGAAAAGTCCTTATCACATTTTTATACAGGTGAATAGTAAAAGTCCTTAGTCGACAGCAACACAATGCATGATTATACAATCAGATTAGGTAGTTTAGCCACTCCAGCAGTCCTGAAAGTACGGTTGTGTAGGCTGGGAAATATTGTTTGCTTTTATGCAAAAACTCATTTGAACTGTTACCTCCTAATTCTACCAGTATGTATTTGCAAGTGAAGATAATCAAATAAAAAACTGAAATTTCATTTAATTGTAGGGGAATTACACCCTTAATCATGGACCTCATTATAAAGTTATTGTGTGTTTTTGAAATTAGTATTCTTTTTTCTTTACTTTCTCTGAAAAAGCAAAATTTAACATTTACATCAGAGAACAGAAAGACAGTAATACAGCTCACTGCAGGATCCTTGACAGTGGATGCTTAAACATCTGTACTGATACCACCTCTCTGATAACCTCTCTAACATTATCGCTCTCACAGCACTTGGCACAGATCCCGCTTCACTGATTCCCTCATCGTTCCTTCATACTGTAACTCTGGTCTGTCTGCCTCAAGTTTCTTTCAGGAACACATTTTTAGAAAACTTAACTTCTTACTTTCACTGTACTTTGAAAGCTGTCAATGTAAACAAAGTTAGGCCTGTCAAGGTTGCTTTCAAGAGCTTGGCTCTTTAATTCAGTCACTCGGAAGCATAAGCTGCCAGCTCTTACAGTATTTAGATTAAAGTGGTGTCGATTTTGTACCTTCAAGTCACTTTGCTCACCAGATAAAAATGCCTTTATGTTTAGACATTTATTGAGAAGACTAATGGAAAATGGCCTGTACTTCTAAATCGACCAGAGAAGGAGATGAACACGGGGTAGAAAAAATGAGGAAGGCAGGTAGTTATTTAAGGAAACGGGGAAAAAATCTGCATTATCTGGAGGCTTGATGTGCAGAGAGCAGTCACTGAGGGGTGGCGATGTGGGGGTTTGGATATATAAAAGTTAAAGAGAGGTACACAGACTTGCTTTCAATTGCTAAAGAACCATACTCTTTAAGCTCGAAGGCTGGAATGCAAGTTTGAAAGCCGATTAAATATCTACATAAATCAGCCACAAAATTAAAACCACTGGCAGGTGAAGTGATCAGTGATCGTCTCATTACAATGTAGTGCTCTGGTGTTGCCCTTAGCACATGAGTAACACAAAAAAAGAGACCAAGTAGTTCATTTAGCTTACAAACTAAAATCCCGTAGAGCACCCACAAGATACACCTGAAAAGGCCTGATCCATGCAGGCCCCTCCCCGTAATCCACAGGGTCCAAAGGGTTGATCCAGTCCTGCCAATGTTCCAGTGCCAGACCCTACAGGACACCCAGAAAGGTCCAGTCTTCATGCCCTGATGGGTCAGCTGCGTTTTTGTGGCTTGAGACAGCCCTAACTTAGCACAGGCAGATGGTTTTAATTGTGCCTGAAGGTTGGATCTTTCAGGAGGGTTTAACACCAAAAATGAATTATTTAAGACTATTTTCATAAGAAGATTTACAGGGGGGTTTATTTTAGCTCTTAACCCCCAAACATATTATGACTACATCAGTGCACATTTGTTGCCAGATAGAAGTTTAAAGAGTTTTATTATTTCATTTTAAAAGTCTTTATTGTGTTTTGGATTAGGCTTTTTTCTCTCTTTTGATGGGAGCTGGACCATAATGGAGCCAATCAGGATTTCTAACATTTTAATTAAAATGCAATAATTGGAGTGAGATTGTGTTCCAGGACGCTGTCAATCAAATCTGATCAGCTGAATGAAGGCAGATTATCAGAATGTTTAAACTATTATTTAAATGTTAGCTTTAGCTTCAGTTTTTACTTTTATAATCATATATTTGATGGAAATGTTAGGATTTAAGGAAGAAGTCTAAGGGATTTAAGAAAACTGTAAAACTAGTTGTTTCTTTAAAAAGAAGAGGAAGAATTGGGGCTGTGCAAATGTTTGAAGGATTTAGACTTTGTTATAGTGGTGCAAAACCTTTTAGGGAAGATGTTATAGTGCAATCATTCACCCTTTATTTTTTCTTAACACTCTCTTTGAGCAAAACCAAGGTTTGATTTTAAACCATGAGCACAATCTGGTTTCAGACTTAACCAGCTGTTTGAGTTTCCCTAAACCTAAAAACACTTCATCTCAGAAGCCAAAATAAGACTCGATAGAAGAGATTAGACAACATTCATATGGATCATTTTGCAAAACGACAAATGATCTTTTTCATCGTATGATCTAAAAGGACGTGTTGCCCTCTCAGTCTCCATCAATAAAAAAAGAAACTCGGTCTGGACATTGTTAATTATTTCCCTTATGATTATGTCTGTCACGAGAACATGCTTGAATAAATCCTATTCCTGACTTTAAACGTATTAGGTTTCTCTTTTACTGTTTGCATGCTGCCTTTGGCCCTGCCATAAAATACAGAGGGTTGACCACACCGCCTGTAATGGAATCAATCTCTCAGCTGTCACTTTGCATTGGTCCTGGGCAAATCTCAGCAGTGTCCCATGGGTGAACATGTAAGATATGCAATGTGAACGCTTCCAACACGTGTGCTCATACAGGGCACATAAATGAAAGGAGTGCAGGGATGTAAAACAGAGAAATGCTCACACAGAGTGGCGCGCACAAGATTAAGCCTGGCAAATTGACTTGTCTTGATGTCTGATGAAATTGTATTTAAAGGTGTAATTTAATCATTTTGCTTTTGTAGAATTTGTGTGGAAAGTGAATCACAGTTGTAGCGCTCCTTAGAGACGCGGATGTTGGAAGTCTCAGAGCTGGCAGGTACTTGTAAGAAAGTGGTTCGAATGTTCAAGATCAGATTTGCTCACAACAGTGTAATTGTAAGCTGCGATCTCTCGGTGGACTGGCCCACAAAAAATAGACAGTGGGGGGGGAAGGAGTGACTTTATGTCAATTTTCTGCTGCTTGGCTTGTCATCTTGCCTCTCAAATCCACTCTGATGGCCCTAGCTCTGAGCTATAAAGATGGGAAGACAAAAACAGACAAGGTCATGCAAGAATGGCATGGGGGAGACAGAGAAAGACGCCGAGACAGGAAAAGAGAACTCGAGGTGTTTCTACTGTTTCCTAAAGCTGAAACGCTCTGCCCCGTTGTTTTGTCAGCTGCAATGGTCTGTGTTATGGTGCAATGAGACCCCAGGGAGTGGGGACTGCCATAAATATTGCACTGTTCTGAGCAGCCGTCTCTGATGTGGGCTCACATTGTGCACCGGATGCTGGCCATTAGTGCTGTTGGTCAGTAATGAGTGGGCACCAGGGTCTTTAAAACAGTCTTCCAGTTGAGTTTACACAGACGCACACACGGGGCAGCAACTTAGCGCAACAAACAGCTTCCTTGTCAGATGATGAGCAAAGATTTAAACTTTGGGATGTAGAGACCTCATAATAAACAAACACAAACAAAGGAAGCTGGGTTGTTTTAGTGAAGGGCCACTAGTGTTTGTTGGAGCTGACATTGCAGTGTGTTTTGTCGAAGGTCAATGACATCTATGTGTCTGTTCATCCTGGATATGCTTGTGTGTGTGTGTGTCTGCACACACATAGAGACACACACACACACAGGCCGAGTCAGTCCTGTTCTTGGCTCCAGCAGTGATCTGGCACTTCTCCTAGTTCTGCAGCCCCTGCCATGCATCCCTCTCTCCCTCCCTTTCTCCTGCTGCCTCTCCTCCTCCCATCCCTCTTTTCTCCCTCCATCCACACACCAGTGCAGATCAGCCTGCCCGGGCCTTGCAGGGTGTCAAAAAAAAAAAGGAAATAAAAGAAAGAGAGCTGACTGGACTTTCACCCCAGCTCTCCCGGTATGCTTTCTCATTTCTGGCTCAGTTTTTAATGCTTTGCTATCATGTGATGGTAATATAGCAGCATTATGTACCCAAAATACAATATGCCACTCAAAAGATGTTGAACACATGGACTGTGAAGAGCTGTGACTAGTTACAGGCTGGAGCTGCAATCAACAAAGTCCATTCATTATTCCTTTGACAAAACCTAGATAACCCCACAGCAGGGATAGACACATGTACCAACACACATATAAGAATACCCTGTCTTAAATTTCTGTTTCAGTTCACATAAATCATGTAATAAGATTCCATCTGAGATAAGCGGAGTGCTCCCCACAGGGCCCTTTCCCCTCTTGGAGAGAGGCACAGCACTATAGAATGGATACAGCTGTGGTCAGAGAACAATCAATGCTACTAACTCTGTGTGTGTGTTTGTGTGTGTGGTTGTTTGTGTGTGTGGTTGTAACATGGATTTTAAATACTCTTCAGGAATCACTACAGAGAGCACATACTAGATATTAAATTTTAACGGCAACCTTGAATTTCCAGTAGCCTGAACAGATTTTTTTTTTTTTTTAAAAGCCAGATCTAAACATTTCCATGCTTTATTAGATATGTGGATCACTATATCTGAAAACACTGCACCATTTGCATAAAATAATGGTAATTAATCTCTTATTTTCTTGAAAAAAGAAAAGGATGCCGGATGTGTGCATTCAGACAAAGAACAAAAAGTATACAGGAGTGCAATGTCCACTTTCGTTTAGCTGAATATTGTCTAGCATCCAAAACATTGATTTTAGAGTCCCATTGCATCATATAGTGCACTGTGGCCAGGTGGAGACAGTCAGGTGAGTATGTTGGGATTCTATAGACGAGAGAGTGAAGGTCACTGAGATGTGCTTATGGGGCATTGCTCACATAAAACAGCTGGGGTAATACAAGGTAGAGTGATGGTGTGTACAGGAAGAGATAACAATGGGAGCGCATGTTCAATTAAACATATACCATCCATTGATCCATCCCTAGTCAGTGTGATACCTCCTTTGTGTGTGTATTTAGGTCTGGTTGGCTGCAGGTATTTTACTGCAACACCCAGACGGCTGTCATTGGTTCACTTAATGCTGCTGCACATATATCTTTCTCTGTCAAAACTGACAGTACCTCAGGCTCTTTGTAGGCTGTAAAGTCAAGGAAACAAGACAAGTTCAACTGTGACATACTGCCAGTAGTTTTGGTAACTCACACCTTGGTAAGTTCCTTTTTTTGTTTTTGTGGTGTGCAATCTGGTTCCATTTAGACTGAGGAAAGTCAGTTATGTTCATTTTGATAGCTGATATTGTAATAATTGAAAGCGTGAATTCATTCACATCAGTGGAAACATTTCTTTAAAGGTTGTGTTGAGATGAGGAAGCAGCTTATCACTTGAAACCTTCTGAATGGGTGTTCTCCAGTAGACTTTCTTTATGTACAGGCAAGGATGAGCTGACCTGCTGCTCTTTGTGGATTTACACAATACAGATAGACAGTACATTGTTTATGCTGTCTTTATATCAGGCACTATAAAGTTAGTATGAAGGTGGAATTCAGTGAATGAAGCTAAGCAACATCAGCTTAACTTCAAATTCATCCCTGCTACACTTGATGTAATCTAACTCTGACCATGAAACCACAGCCACTGTCCACCGGTCACACACAGTCCTTTACTGTGAATAACCACAGTACTGCAAACTACCCTGTTTATCCTGCACTAACCTGCAGACTTTTTCATGCAACCTTTAAATAGCACAGTTAGTCTACAACAGGTTGTTTTGCAGCAAGTTTCACAACATGAAAGAAATGTCACATGTACAGACCCAATATCTGATTTTAAAGCAAGAGGAATTACATGTAAGCTTTTCCAGTTTATCAAATACCACTGAGCAGTCCTCACCTTTAAATATGACCTCCCTTCTTGGTCTTTGTTTCTCCATTGCGGAGTGAAGTTAAGTCTCGTTTTTTTCTCGTCCTGTGAAATATAGCAGCTGGACCTTTAAGCTAGCAACACACTGCCGTCTGATGTTTTTTGAGCTGATAGAAATGTTGCAAATGACTTACTTAAAAAATTTTACTCACTTTATGTTTGCTCCTCTTCAGTAGGGCTAGCTAAATGCTGAAGTACCGTAACCATAACTTATGGACAGCTGCAGTCGGTCTGATGTTGTGAATAAAAATAATAATAAATAAGTTGAAACATCGGCCCACTTTAAACCCTGACTTTTGGACAGAGTTTTGTCTCTTTCATCTGTTGTTATGTGTCATCCCCTGGTGATTAATACATGAACAGGACTGCCTTTCAGGTGTTACTGTTTAGGCTCAAATTGGTTTGACGTTTGAAGGCTCGCAGTGAAGTGAAATAATAACCCTTCAAATGCCCTAAACCAAAAGTAATGAGCCTGTTTTGAAAATATAAGGAATAGAAAGTACAAAATTTTTTTCAAAGTGCAGTAAAAGCAAGTAAAAGTTGTCAGAAAAAAATACTCAAGTAAAGTACAGATATCAGTAATGAAGCATCTGTACTTTGTTACTTCCCACGTCAATAAATTGCTGGAACCATTCCTCTGAGATTTTAGGCCATATCAATATGATAGTATCAAATCGTTGCAAATTGCAGATTTGTCATCTGCCCATCGTGATGCAAATCTCCCATTCCAACACTGGCACCTGGTGTGGTCTTCTGCTGCTGTAGCCTATCTTCTTCAAGGTTGGAGTGTGCTGAGAGATGCTCTGCTGCATGCCTTGGTTTTAACAAGTTGTTATTCGAGTTACTCTTGCCTTCTTATCAGCGCAAAGCAGTCTGGCCTCATCAGTCCTCTGAGGTATTTTCACACAGAGAACTGCTGCTCACTGGACATTTTCTCTTTTGCAGACCATTTTCTGTAAACCGCAGATATGGTTGTGTGGAAAAAACCTCAGTTGATCAGCAGTTTCTATTATAATTTTGCTTTGAGTTCCTGCAATGTGACTGATTTTGCATTAATGAGCAGTGTATCTAAAAAAGTGGCCAGTAAGCATATAAATCAAGGCAAGATGCCATTCAGAGAACTATGGAAGCCACACAAAAAAAGGATCGTAACTCGAAATTTTGAGTTATTTTCTCGAAATTTAAACTTTTTTTTCTCAAAATTTCGACTTATTAACTCCAAATTTCGACTTATTAACTCCAAATTTTGAGAAAAGTAACTCGAAATTTTGAGTTAGCGCTGCCATTTCAGTAATCTACGTGAATGACGTCATTTCCTTGTTACCTGGAAGCTGAAGCCCTCAGGTACAAATGCTACAGCCAAGCTACCGGTATTACATCCAGTCATGAATGCACAAATTGCTGAGTATTTTCAAAAATGATGAAATCCATGTGTTATTAGCTGAATCACATGGTGTTACTATCAGCAAACGTACTCGCGAAAGTGCCAATTTATTGGCGAAAGTGCCAACGTTTCAAAATACTTTGACAGATTTAAAACAAAATAAGGTTTCTAGACTAGATATGCACATTTTACTTCAGTTATACTTCAGTTAAAATACTGAACCGTGCACTGGACTATACGGAGATGATGAGATGAAGTGTATGTTTATGCAGCTGTGAAGACCTTGCATACGTACACATAAAAAATGTTCTTCTAATAAAAAGTGTTTGATATTACTTTTAAATAGCAGGATAAACACACGAGCATGCTGGAAAACAACCACGGCTAGATGTTTCTTGAAATGTTTTTCGCAACAGCATGCTTGTTATAATTTATGATGCTCTGATCCAAATACAATTGATTATGCAACTTACAGTTGGATTTTTCATTGGAGGTATCTTTCTTGTCTGTTGTAATTCTTCTCAACCCCCGCTTCCTTATTTCTTCCACTTTCCTCTCCATTTCTTTTAGTTCTCTCTATTCCCAGCCTGTCCTTAGTCAAGCAGAGAATCGATTTTTAAACAGGCAGGACTCTGGAGACCGAGCAGAGAACCATTATTGGCCTCGTTTAGGCTCCATTGCTACTACGATGGCTTCTCCAGACAATAGGACAGACTGTCATGGATACCAAATCGTAAATGCACATTCCAGGTGAAAACCGCTCAGGCCAGCATTTCCTTTCCTCAAGGAGCTTTGTTTTAAAGGGAAAAAAAATAGACATATACAGTCTTTTTAAACGACTGCAATGCCTCTCTACACCCCATGTCACAATCAAAAGCAAGATAGGATGGGAATATAGCAAATGTATAGTCTTTTTTCCCGCGCTGCAAGCTACCTTTTTACCTTTCCAGCGCTGCCTTAGTTTTTTTGTGGAATTGCAACATATGGTGATGTGTTTCTACTGCAGTGGCTGCTGATTCCTCATCGGGCACGCTGCGCTCCTGTACAGCAGCTGTATGTCTGTCAGGCAGCTGAAGCGTGCAGATCCAATCAAAGTCCTCATTTTCTATCTCGGTTTGAAAGTTTCCCTGAAAGCTTCTGTGGCAAACCTTTTTCATGACAGACGTTTTATCTTGTCACAGTCAAGAGAGCACAGGTGGAATTAGCAATCCCTCACTTCCATTAATTGTCCCCATAGTTCATGACAGTGAACCAGCATGCACAAAAGCAGCACCTCGCTTATTTGGAACTGAACCATCATTACTATACATGCCTGGATTGTGTAATAGAGTCCCAACTTGCATGTTTTCCTTCACACTTTTGTTTTTCACACTGAGAAACAGAGAAAAAAACCTGAATTTGAGAAAAATTTCTATGACTGTCTCTCTCTCATAATTCTCAAAGTCTTTTACCTAGAGGAGAAAGTGTTTTGTTTGAGTTGTTGCACTTTTAGACAAGTGTGTTGACACTTTAAGATATACTTGGATGTCCTCTAACTTCAGATGTCAATATCAGACTGCAGTTTGGCAGATGAAGGATATTATGCTCCATGCCTAAAAAAATCAGAATCAATTTAAGCAAATCAATAACCATTTGGGGATATTTTTATTCACTTAAGTTGATGAGAGGATACAATTTAGCAGGTACTTGACTAGAATCTATTGCTGTTGCCTGGCTACATGACTCAGGTATCATGAGAAATTGATGTGTAAATTACAATGTGTAAATAATAACTGTATATTTTTGTGTTGATTATACAATAATAATAATAATAATAATAATAATAATAATAATAATATGAAGAACTTTATTAATTCCTTACATGCGGACTAGAGGGATCTTATTCCAGTTAAAAGTCCCTTTTAAGCCGGCCAGTTACCAGGTTAGTGTCCTATTGTGTTTTAGATCTTTTGCAACCTGGGAACATATCAGCTAATCTGCTGACTATGCCTCTGGGGTAGCCGGGCCAAGACCTTCTCCTCTGTGCCCCAGTCACTTTTTTTTTTTATCAACGGAAACAAATTCTTAAAAGCTAATTAAAATGAAAAAAAAAGAAGAAAGAAAAACCTTAATTCTTTTTTGAGTACAGTTAATAGTTGCACTTTGGCAAATTCATTCTGCCCTTGGCTCTTCGCTAACCACATGCAGCTAAAATGTACAACAGTGCAACTGGTTTGTAAAACTTGGACTATAAGAAGACTGTAAATAGAAACCAAACATGATATATCAAATATCTTGTCCCCTGGCTTCAAATTCTCCTTTGTTGTATACAGATATGCATTTATATAGATTAAACATGACATGCCTCATTGGCATTAAGTCACCATTTGTTGCTTTTTTTTAATTTGTAAAATAGATTTAACAGTGTACTGTTTTGAAAGAGTTACTGATAATTGCTTTACATTTCAGCATGCATATTTACTATTATAAACTAAAAAAACCCATGTTTGCAATGAGGAAAGAATATGTTAAATATAACATAACGCCTACAGAGTTCACTGAACTGCGTTGAATCTTCACTGATGCCAGAACAAACTGTGCACATTTGAGCTTGTTCTTGCAATGTAGCAATTAGAGCAATAGCAAATCAGAATAATATAATAGCCACCCATCCATCCACAACCTGGACAGATTGCCAGTCTAGGGTGCAGAGTAAAAAGTGCTTTAGATGAAACTTGTCAAATATCACATCAAAATATAAAGGCACAACATTCATCCATATTTAAAATGTTCTATGTTTGTGTGCACACCCCAGTTTGTTTACCATTCTGTGGAAGTGGTGTGCTTGCATTTGCCAGTGTTTTTAGTCTACCTGCATGTCAGTTGTGGTCCAGCAGCCCCAGTGGGGTGTGTACACTAAATGGGTGAGGAGAGCGTTGGCCCCTGCTCTCCATCAAAGGCAGCATTGACTAGAAGCATAAGGGCGTCTCTGTGGCCAGTCATCCTTGGACAGCTGACAATGGCCTGGGCATGGGAGACCTGGCTGAAAGCAATCAACAACTGCAGGAAAATGCTTCTCTGCTGGTGGAATGTGTGTGAAGTCAGACCTCAACAACCCACGGCCTTTACTCTTGACCGATCATGAGCAAACGGCTTTAGTTTGCCTTGAAGCTCTTCTAATTAATTATATACACAGCACTGCATTTTATGTGCTTGAATGTGCTTTTTACGTGCATGTGCAGTCTCCGTGTGTTTATGTTCGAAGTTCAGAGAACAGCAGGGGTGTGGATTGGCTCAGGATCGTGTGGTAATTAATCTCACTCAGTGAAGAGGTGCGTGTTGGGACTGAGGCAGGGCATAGCTCACAGCACCTTGCTCGTTAGCTCTAACCACCTATGGCCAGCCTCTGGAGATTAACGAGGGCTGGTCATGGTCAAAAGCGGTCAAATGTGTTTCAACGAAAGCTCACCCAGTGTACCACCGAGCTTATTTTTTATTCCGTGGCAGTGATTCACATTACAACTGCACAATGCCGCTCATGGGGCCTGACTCACACTGTGACACATCTGGCAAACAGCAGAGCAAACACACATGTGCGCGCAGATGCCACATTGAGCAGCATGAGGAACAGGTAAACATACAGTAAGCATAGTTACAGTATGCTGTGCCATTTACTAGCTATCCCAGCATGAATCTCTTTGACACAGTGACACATAGAAACACCTATGACTCATTCAGTTGTGCTTGTCTTGTTCATCTTCATCTGGCTGCTCTGCTTGCTGGTGTCGCATTTCATGTTAGCGTACCTAAATCTACAGATGAAGAGAAATAACGATGAAAGTTAGAGAGCTGCATTTGCACACAAATTCACGTTCATTTTTTAAATAATTTAGACTTTCTCTTTAATTTAATTTAATTCAGTGTTGAACCTGCTTCCTGTTATCAGTAATGTCAGTCAGTTTATTTATCTCTAAGAGGGTAGCTTCAAAGGTAATTTTACAGTCACTGGCTGCTGATGCTCATAAATAATGCAGAGTTTTATAGAATAGATGGTGGTATACAAATACCACATATATATATATATATATATGCACACATTTCCATACACAACATCAGGGTTATGATCTGTATACAGATAAGAAATCTCATTTAATATTACGCAGTTATTACTCATGTAATATTGATCAAAAAGCACTTGGCCTGTTTGTGTGTGTGTGTGTGTGTGTGAGAAGGATTAAACCCTTGTATTTGCAGCAGTGGGATACACTCATCATCTATTCCTGAGAATAAATTGTCCTACCTGCACTTAGCAGAGACAGCTAATGAGAGACCCTTGTGCTCTTTCTTGAAGAACTCGTCGTAATCAACGTCATACCTTGTTGGATAAATAGTCTAGGTTGAATTTGCCTCTTTAAATGTTCACTTTTACATATGTTATCTGTTTCACATTTTCACTTGGACCGTCTATTTTGTTATATTAGAAACAGTAGACGACATAATGTAGAAGTTAGAGCTAAAGGGAAGCAGCGGGGATAACTCCATAACTCCACGGACGCAACAAGATTTGGTCAGAGTCACGTCTTATGATGTACTTTACCTAAGACCACAGCGTGCTCTGCCTTCAAATTAGATTAAATCTCTAAATCACATGATCAATCACCCATGGCTTTCTTATGCCAAGATGGCGGCGTTTTCCTTCTCTCTCTTAAGATGGCACAACTTCATCCTATATCAGCAAGGTGTTTTTGGCCTGTAATTACGTGAATTTGTGTGCACTGCCTTGAGAGATAAGAAAAAATTGGAAATGAGAATAACATACTCAGGTCTGATGGAAGCACACACGCACACACACATAGACAACATGAACAGAACAATGGGGGTGTGTTAGCAACCAATAGCCTGAGGTGATAATTGAATTTGGGAGGAGATATTGCTATCCCGTAAGATACAGTCCCGTAACAATGGCAACAGACACTAAATTCCTCTGCTACTTTGTCAGGGGTGAGTCAGAAGGTGGTGGAGGGCCATGCACCTCATTTTCTGGTAAAAAACAGCAGGCAAACGGCATGTGTGCTACTGTGGGTGATGATGTGTGCATGCTTCATGCATCGCTGAAGCGTGGATCTCACGCCATGCCTCTGTGTGTGCCTCCTCAAACACACCTGCTCCTGACGCCTCAGAGAAAAAGCTTGGCTCTTAACTATACAAGCAACAGAGCAGTGTCATATTAGAATAAACGGATAGTACATATTGTGATTCACTTACATGCTGTACTTTTATATATTTTTAATTTTTAAAACCATGAAACGTTTTTTATTGGGCACTTTGAAATTACCTTTCGAGCTTTTTTCTTGTCCTGGATGTTATATAGCTTAATACATTCAGAAGAAGTCGGTCAGGCTAAGAAATGTTTACATTGTATGTTTAAGTCAAACTCAAACTTTCTTTGTTTTGGGACACTAACCATAAAAGTGTTATGGTGTACATTTCCACTGAGCATCATAAAATGATGAATGAAGCGTCGAGGATTGCAAAAACATTTAATAGAGTCTACACTAAGGTAGTCAAAGAGCTCCTTTACTGAGTTTACATGCGGATGTCTAATGTGTGTAGTTTCACTCAGTCATCAGTTTGTCCTAAAAAGCACGCTGAGAATCTGTCCTGTGGACCGTTCTTGTTTTTAAGTTCCTTTTTTAGCTCTTTTGTGTTGGGTTAAACAGAGGTGACAGGAAATGAGGTGGGTTTTGGGTGTTAGGGGGCTGTTAGGGGCTGCATGTGAAATGCACAATCCTTCTCTGTGTGTGAGGATAGCAGGCTGGTGATGTCATGGCTGGCAAGGCCCAAACTGAGATTGTGAAGGCGTAACGCGACCGGGATTCAGAGCAGGGTCACTAACATTGTTCTGTTGAATTAGGCTGTAACGGAGGGGCACCTCCCAATACTGCACAAACCCGCCTGCCAATCGTTTTGTTTAGTGAATCAACTTTTTACAACTAATTACGGTTTTGTTTTCTTTTTTGTGCCCGATGCCAACGATTGAGAGCTTAAAGCAAAAATATTAACAGGAATTATGGGACGGTGCGTTGGTGGTTCTTTGTGTCTGGGGGTGGGCGTCCGGGTACACACCGGCTCACTCCTTGGCGGCCGCTTATCAGGGCCTGGAGCCTGGGGCTCGCTCGGGCCACTTCGGAGGTGGGGTGCCCCCGGCCTCTCGGCCTGGGGCTCGGTCACTCAGGCACAGCTGGCTGCCGGCGGAGCTCACGGGCGCGTCACTGCAACTCCCCCTGGCTTCTGCTCCGCGGCTGCTGAGTGAGCCCTCATCTGGGACTCTCCTCAGCTCTTACTGGGACAGTGGCGCGGCTGCCCCTCTGTTGGTCTTCCTTGGTCTCTTGTGTTCTGGGGGCATCTGGATGTCTGGAGTTTTGATCTCCTCCATACCTGCTTCATACCCTGGAGGACGGGGCTGTGGCCCCCCCACACTCCCTAGCAGATCGTTACATGGAGAAACCTTTGGAATGCAAGCATGCTGATCCACACAGGTGTGCACACAGGTGTACACACGGGTATTCACAGACGCGGACTACAGCTTTCTTGGCTGCTGCCTCAAAGCACATTGTGCGCTGTCTACCTTGCGTGCTGCACAATATCGTTTATACTTAGATATTTACTGCTAGCTAGTTTATTGTGATGGTGCCGTTTTTTTTATTATGTTGCTCTTTGTTGTTTGCTTTCTCTTCTGTTTTTTTTCTCCATACAGGTGACCCAGGTGTTTTGTTTTTTTTGTTGTTTGGTTGTTTTTTTTTCTTTCTTCCCCCCCTTCTCACCGTCTCTTCTCCCCTTTGGTTTTCTTTCTCTCCCTCTCTTTCTTTCATTCTTTCTCCCTGTCCTATCCCCCAGTCATGTCTGTCCCGTTTGTAGGAACTGAAAATAAAATAAATTCATAATTATAATAAAGGTCGATGAAGTTGACCAATATGGCAAGGCCATGATGATCCACTTGGTAAAATAAATCCGCTTGGCATCTTTCTTGGCCTTAAGACAACAATTCTGACGGCTAAAGATCCAAATGGGACACAAAAAAAAAGAAAAAAAAGAAAAAAAAGGAATTATGGGACGATAGAGACCAGAGTTAAACTGATTATTTTATGGTTACATGGTGCTCATTTTAGCCTCCATGACAGTTGATATAGCAGAATGCTTTAACACTGAATACCAAGCTGATCACATGACTGCAGACTGCAGAAATACAGTGAGGACACAAAACGAAAGAGAGACAGCAAGCTAACTATAGAGTAGAAAAAAGAAAGGTACAGTATGTAAATAAACTACCACGCTGTGACAGTATTGAAATCTTTCGCTGTGCATGTGGTCCCTTGACTTTTCAGTTTTTTACCTTTTTTGTTTATTTTTTAGCTTCGTCTCCCTTGCTGTTTTAAACTTAAACAGTACCGCTGCATTAGTTGTGGAATAAGTTTATCTTTAAAGAGGTATAAAGTCATTAAGACTACTATAGTCTGGGGATATATTTCGGATAGGTGATTACATAACCATAAACCATCATGGAGTTAGAGCTGAGGCTAAAAACACACATTCACAACTCTCCAGCTTATTGCCATTAAAGAAACAAAAAAAGGAGGAGCAAATCAGCTGTGGTGTTTCACAGGAATTTTATTGGCATAATGGTGTTTATTGACTGAGAGTTGTTTCCTAGCAGAATGTGATTGAGGAGCAGAGAAAGAGCTCTTTTTTTAAAGTAGGAGCTGTGAGTGTCGTGTAAACACACGCTGAGAGAGGCCCCTTTCATTAGCTATGCTAATCTGCAGGGCACGTGACTAGCTGTGGATTCCAAGGTCCCTCCTGGCTCTGTCTCTCTTATTTTTTGTCTTCAAAGAGCCTATCTTTTCATTTCAGGTTCATTGGGTCAGTTCTGTGTGTGTTGTTTTCTTCATTTCTATGCAGTTTGATTGAAAGAAACATTATCGAGCTATTGCTCAATCTTCCCATTCTGTCCTAAAGAATTTTGGTTATCTGGTACTAAAGACATACTCCTACACAAGTAGATATAAGAGTTTCTTTGCACCACGGAGTCAACTCTCGCCCCTCCTTTGTTATCCGTGCTTCAAAAGAAACAACACGAGGGATTTCTGTCTACCTTTGGATAAAACATAGGAAAAAGGAACTAGCAAGGAATAAAAAAAATAAAAAATCTTAGACGTGAAAGAAATTGAGCATTTTGGGAATTAGATTTCACATTCTTGCCATGAGTCAGACATAGTAATAGGGAAGCAGAAGCCAGCAGCTGGCTAACTTAGCACTAGACTTAAAATAAGGCATAAGCTCCTTTATATTTCAGTAACATTTCATTAACGGTTCATAAATATGTTTTATCTTATGTCATGCCATTAAAAAGCCTAAAACGAATGGAAATAGGAGACACTTTAGAAGCTTTTGTTTCTGGTCTAAAACAATGTTGATCTTAAGGAAATTATAATTTCATTATAATTTAAACAAGGCTTTCTTGTCCAAAATGTCATCCTCCTAACAGCTATCAGGTCAGCAGCAGCTTGCTGGGGGTTTGAGTCAAATTATGTTTTAGCCAGAAGCTAAACAAACACATTTCGAGACCATGCAAATGCACTCTATTTTGCACCTTGCATGTTTACCACAGTTCTGTAAGCATTCATATTTAGGCATGCAAAAAGGGGGTCTTAAGATTATCCTAATCCTAAACATGTCAGTGGCAAATTGAGTGATGCTAACAGGTTAAATGGTAACTAATTTACTTCCCAATTGTGATTCTTGTTTGATGTCTCGAAAAATTTATTACATAGATGAATATTGGCATGAGTATAACCTTTAAGCTAATAAACAGTTTCTTTTTAAATTTATACAACAGCTGTAGCACTATTTCAGGACCTGGCTATTAAGGGGTAATTACTACATGTTAGATTATGTCATTTACTCAGAGAAGATGAGAGGTAGAGAGCGAGTCACCTCCATTAATTAATATAATAAGCGTCGATATAAGGGGTATAGGTGGGATATTTCCTACATCACTTTGAGTCAGAAGGTAATCATTTTAAATTGCCTTAAGCTCCCACCTCCTCCCAACCCTCTCGGTTTTTAATGAAAATGGCGATTAAACTGGTCGTTCTTACACATGTAATTATTTCTTTATTGATTTGTCAGCATCTTATGGAATGGTGTTTCATAAAATATATCCCTTTAATGATAACTCGTCTGAATTTCAACCACGAAAGAAAATCAAGAATGACCCCCCCCCACCCCAGGGGAATGTGGAAATTGGTACGTTGATTTAAGTGTGTATGTTTAAGTTGGTGTGCAAATATTTGCACAAAAGTGTGTGTGTGTGCACGCTCTCTTTAGTTTTTGCAGAACATCCCTCTGCACTGACACTTACTCTTGTCTAGTAGTACAAAGAGGTACTTGATCTCATGTACTGGCAGTGACTGATGGCTCTTTCTCTCTCTCCTACCGTCCCTATTCTCCCTCCTTCGCTCTTTTTAGGCTGTGAGGACGGGGGGAAGATGAGACCTCCCAGCCCTCTGATGATCCTGCTGTACATCACCCTGTCCAAGAGTGTAAAGGTGGTCTCTAAGAGAGGCTCAGGTATTTTACTCCTATTTCTTATGTGCATGCACAGCCTCTGTGTCGCTGTTTTCATGCATGTGTGTGAGTAGACTCCAATGTTTACAACTGCTAATATTAATGGTTGGCGCCACTGGCTGATTTAATTTGAAGACTTATAGTCAATTTTTATGATTAAATTGTTTTGTGTAGTTGTTTGTTAAGTTCTGTCGGTGCTAAATATCAATATTTGAGAATTTATGTTGCAGTTATTATGACTATTAGACTGTGTTCAGCCTGTGAAAATGTATTGTTTCTTGATAATAATTGAAAATAATCCACCACTTAATTCTGCAGTTGTCAAAAACTGGTAATAGATAGGTAATTGCTAAGAATCTAACAATGGAAAGCAGTTCCTGCTTTTATTTTTTTGTATTTGTCTCTAAGGTGAGGAGTAGGGCTGCCACAAACGATTATTTTGATAGTCGACTAGTCACCGATTATTTTTGCGATTAGTCGACTAATCAGATCATGCATCCATTGGACGTAAAACTACAGCTTATTGCACCAGCAGCATCTGCTCTTATATAACTATCATTAGCTTACAGCTTTAAGTGTTTCAGGTATGTGCTAACTAAAAATAAAGACAAGATGATAGTTTATTACATTTTAATGAAATTTGCAGATTGTTTTGGTGAAGTTTAATAAACTCCTTGCTACACCGGAGTATATTCTCGAACATCTCACACTTCTGATAATCAGCTGTCTGCTTGACGTTTATTCAGCTGTGTAAAAACTATAACTTTAATCTCAGACAAACCGATTTACTCAGGAACAAAAAAAATACTAAAAAAGGCCAAACAATAACATTTTTAAGTTATCTAAGTGACTTATATATGCTTAACCTGAGTAGCGAAAGACGGCGGTGGGTTTGAAAACGATTTGCTGGGAGTCCGGTGTTCTCACCGGGTCTAGTAAGCCTTGCCCCCGGCTAGCTATCGAGCTAGTGGGTAACAGACGTCT
>NW_024582436.1:2223563-2346063 GCF_018398535.1 Haplochromis burtoni
CAAATTTTCAAATATATATCGTGATAAATATTTTTGGCCATATCGCCCTGCTCTACCTACTAATATGAAGAAAAAATAATAAGAATGAAAACAGGATGCGATCTTTACTATGCAAACCACATTGATGTTTACCAAGTAAAATCCTGATTAGAATTCAAATGTGTGTTTTTTGCAAAAGGAGTTATTTTAGAAACTTGTTGGCATATTTGACTAATCACCAACATGTTAGCTAGCCAGACGGGGCAGCATGGGCTACAGTAACAATCTAATAACTTGCATATATTTTATGCATAATTAGGCCGTTCTCAGAATTGAATCATTTCACTCAATAAAAATGTGTTAATTGAAAAACCACTCCACATAAGTACACTTGTTATAGTGTCAGCACAGGTATGCACAGTCTATTCAGAATAATGATTTTACCATTTTGATAGTGAGAATATTTTAACTTGACTGCTGTTGTGTCCTGGTGGATTGTTCACATTTTTTAAATTCTACAAGAAAAGTTAATCAAAATACATTTATGAAGGTCATGTAAGAAAATTGTGTCTGCTCGTTGGTTAAATGTGCCATTGTGTTAACTTGTATGAATTATGCATCTCATTGATTAAGTGTCTATGGATCCCTGTTCCTTCAGACTGAGCATCTGGGTTCTCCCAAACTGGATTTGAATGTCATCAACCCTTTAAATGGCTCAATACCACATTAATATGGATAGCATAGGTGCTGTCCTTTACCTGCTCATTGACCAGAAGCTCTGTATTACACATTGTGATAATTTAGGTGTAAAACTGGTGTCGTAAAGCCAGTGTATCAACTATACCTACTTAACTAATCAACTATAGGGCACTGTGTCTCGTATATCATCTCATTTATGTGCTGCCACCATCAACATTATACAAGCTTTCCACTATTAAATACCCCTGTCGCAACCTACCAGTAGAAAAGTACCTATTAGCAATATCTATGGGAGTGATAACAACTGATCATGACCGTTTAAATAGATGACACTAAACTACTACACTCCCACAATTAACAGGAGAGCATTACTTCAATGCAGACCCACACAATGGCTGTTGAACATCTCTGATGGAAATAGGCAGGGAAAATAAGATCAGCTTTCTAAACACCCCTTGAAAATATACGATGCATATTTTATGAGTATGCAGAATAAAAATGATAAAAATGGTACATTCTTTTACGGCAGTGTTGCATTAAAGGCATTGGTAAATGCGGCCATTAAACTACACTAAACTTTAGATCAATAACATGTAAAAGTGGTGCTTGGCCTCGTGCAAGTGGTGATCTTCCTTACATGCAAATGAGTATGAAAATGACAATAAAATAGTCTATTCAAAATACAGCCAGTGTCTCAGACATTCAAAGTATACCTTGTAGGTCAAGGTGAGAGCACTTATGCATTGCTAGTGATATGTTCCACCGTTCATCTTTGACTGGATAAACCACGCCCACAAAGCCATTGTTTAAATGTTGTTTAAAAAATGAATGTTAGACAGTAGGGTAAATGAATTTCAGTCATCAATTTGATCCTTTAATCAGTTTTGTAAGTGCACAACAAATATTTTTTCTGTGTTATTATTATCAATCATTTTTCTGCCTTGTACATAATTACAAATAAGATTTGTAATTATCTTCTCTGTTCTGCTTAGAGTACAGTCAGTCAGTGAGTGACTAAGTTGAAATTGCTTGACTCCATGTTTTTGCTTGTGTGTCCGTTTTGTATGACCCTATCCACATACACTAGTACCTGTGTGTTTGTATGATTTGGTCTGTGGAGGATTTTGGCATGGATCAGAGTCAGGATAACACATCCGGTCAATCACGTATTCCTCTGGGTCCTTCGGTCAATTATTGATGGCGGTAAACTCAATATTACCTCTCAAGTGTGGGCTCAAAGACATCTGACTGACACAATGAAGGTAAGCTAGCCTTTTTGAAAGACTGCGCTCGCCTCTCTGCCAGCAGCTCAAAGGGAAGCCTGAAAGATTATAAAAAGATTATCAATTAGGTCATGGGGAAAATCAAGCTCACAAAACAGACACTGTCATTTTAGCTCCATTTCTTCTCTGTCTCACACAAACTAATGGAACATCCAGCAGTACTGAATTTGGATGGTAAATCCATCAATAAATAATGCCTTCTTTATTTGTGTTCAAAAAGAATAATGAAAAAGAGTAAATAACTCATTGCTGCAAGTTTGTAAGGATAATATTAGTGTAGTTGCTTGCATGAAATTAACATTCCATTCATTATTTACCCTGAGCAACATTTTGTTGTTTTTGCATCTGTTTCTCTAAATGGAAAATGGTGCTGAAAAATTAATCTTTTTACTTACCTATTTATTTATTGTTTTATTTTGAATAATTGATTTTGCCCGAAGACAATTAACTCAAAAATGGTTTAATTGAAAAATATATTTTCCTGCACCTTCAGCTTTGATCACTGGCTGCTGACAAGCTGAAGGGAATTGAGGTTAAAGATGAAAAGTAGTGGTACAGAAGATTAATTTGCAGATAAAGCCACACGATAGGTGATTGTTTTCTGACTCAGAGGTTTGGGATATTTATCTTCTTGGGCTGGAGATGAAGAGATTGAGCACACACTTCCATGGCTGCTCTCAAATTAACAAATCACCATCCCTGAACTGGGTTTTCCAAACCAGTCCAAAACAGAAATTTTGGAAGATAAAGTTTGAGACAAAGAAAGAAAAGCTTGGGCTACTCTTCTAATGAATTGTTTGTGGGGCATTCTCTTTCCGATGGGAAAACTCTATTGTTTTCATGGGGTTACAGAAAGAAGAATTTGACTCCACAACCTTGAATAGTTTCGGGTAAGAATCAGTTCTGAGGGCTTGATTAGCCCTCAAGAGATACTGTATGAAGCAACAATACAATTGATTTTTCCCTCCCAATGTCTGGGTGTCATTCCCAGCGTTCCCCAAAATCCTATAATTATTCAATGTGAAGCCTGCATTTCCCAGAATAATGAGTTTCCCAAAGGTCTGAAAGCTGTATTTGTCTCTTTTTCCCTCGCTCTTTATGACACACTTGGTACTACTCATGCTTTTAATGACCCTTCAAGCTCAGAAGAATTATATATCAATTGGGGTAGACTATTGTTTTTGGTTTGTGTGGTGTGCACACCACACAAACCAAACTCCCCAACCAAAAACAATAGTCTACCCCAAAACAATAGTTAACATGTGGAAGCAAGTATGAGCTGTTTATACACAGATCTTATTTTTTTTTGACCCACACATGCTGTGCTCCTGCAAATGAGGGTTTGTTACTCCAGGCATTGTGCTCACCTAGGTGTTATTTTGCACTGGAATGACCAAAGTAATGCTGTCTCTGCCCGAGAGTCAATACTGGTGACAGAAACAAGCTGTCCATCAAGCTCCAGTTGTCTCTGTCTTGGTCTGACCTAAACAGGCCCGCCTCAGTTTCCTGGCCACAGACCGGCCCATAAAGATCCAGACTTTAATCAGAGAAGACAGGGACTGTTTAACTGGGGTCTTAGTCTTCTTACAAACCCAATTATCAGTTTGCAGCTCGGTGAAAAAGACAATGAACGCTGCAGAATATGGATAACAAATTTATAGATAAAACAACAAACCTCTTAGTCTGCACACTGCAACACAATACATTGTTAAACTGTGTAAAAGTAAAGTAAGAGAATGGGGATAGTCAACATTACCCATGGTGTCTGAGTATTGCTGAAAGGATAGACGGATTAAGTCATTGGAAAAATAGAATTGTTACCTTGGTGATCAGTTTTCTATTAAAGCTGTCAACTGTATTCAACTATATATTTTTCCTTTAATCAGACTTCTCAAGCATATAAAGTGGCTCTTTTTTTAAAGGTTGTTGTCATGCAAAATAGTTCTTAATTTAACAATTTGGACCATGGAAGCGTCCCATAGGAATATGTAATTTATTCCTTGATTTATTACAAACACTGTACAGGCAAAATGGATCCAAAAATGTATCCATACAGTTGACATCAAGTAGACATCTTTTAAACATCTATTTTATAGGAAAATACCAAGTTACTGGTTTATTGGCCATATTGTAGGTATTTTTAGAGAAAGAAAATACTCTCTGTATTTGGTGAAAATGATCTAACCCACTGTTTTCTACTAGGAAACAATAAAGTGGGATGTTTAATTCCTTTTGATCTACAGTGTCACTTCAGATATTTCTAGTGGACTTCATGTTGTTATTAAGTTGTTGGGCGGTTTTTACCATTTACACATCCTCGCTGGTGAAACAATATACTTTGTGTAGTGAGATGATCACTATCTAGCATTATCTATCCAGGGAGCATCCAAAGTAGTGTGCACTGTGTGAATTTTGGGCACGTCTGGACTGAAAACAAAATGCTAATTTAGACATTTTTCTGTTGATTCTCTCAAAGACCTTGTGGCACTGCACTGCCCACTGGACTGAATCAGAGTTGCAGCAGCGAAAAGTCAAGAAAATGACAACTGAGGAAACTGAGAGGCTGAGGATGAATGGGCAGCAGTTGAAGTTGGCTAAATAAACCAAATGAACCTCTTCAGTTTTGGGCCCTGGACACATAATGTTTCCTAAGTGTTTTCAAACATGCTTGCTCTCTTCCAAAGTAATATCCTTCCAAATATTCACTTTTTAGGGTGATAATATAATTATGAGGTATAGGTATGACATTATCAAGGATGACGTGACATTTCAAACAATGGGGACTCAGGAATTGGTTCAGTTGGTTCTGAAAAGTGGCTGCCTGAAAGTCTACATGCGCTTTGTGGGATAAAGAAGGACAGACAGGTCTTCCTGATTTGCAAATTATGTATATTAGCAATGCTAAATGCAAGAAAGGTTGCGCTTTGAATACGACCAACATCCAGTTCAAAATTAATGTTGAATTCATAATATTTTCACAAGCATTGCAGTCCATGTGGCTTTTCAGTGACTTTGTCCAATAATTCTAATACTATACATGAAAGCCAACATTCGAGGTCTTTGGTTATTGTCTATCAATATTTCTTAGTCAAAAACAGGCTGCTGTTGCTTTTTGGGATGGTTATATAAAATAACTTTGCAGTCATGACATATAGTTTAATACACTTTGGTATGTTTGCTCTGGGTTGATTCAAAACAGGTAAATGAGAGGAAATTAATTGAGTCATAATTATAATTTTGACTTTAATCATAGATTTACTAAGAGAACTAGATGCCTTGTTAGATGTGAAATTCCAATTAACATGGTCTTCATTCCTGTATTTAATGTTAATTTTGCATTGGTCTGTATTGGCTCCAGGTCAGCATGGCCATCTACTTCACTGTGCCCAGTTTTACAAAATCATAACACAAAAGAAATTAATATTTTCTTACTCGATATGTCTGACAAGATTAGAAAATGTCAGAGTAAGATGCCTGAGCATATCGACATTTTTGGGATTTTGCCCTCCTGTGAACAGTCAATCTAATCAGCGATAATATAGCAAGCAGGAATGAGCCAGCAGACGTCTCAGAATCCACTCAACTCACTCTGGGTGCACTGTCCCCTGTTATTCTCTTCTTATTGTGGGCTAATTGTTTTTTGTGGCTTGCTTTGCATATTGCTCATTGATGTGACTGATCTACAGTGGGGGAAATAATTATTTGATCCTCTGCTGAATTTGAAGGTTTGTTCACTTATAAAGAAATGAACAGTCTGTAATTTTTATGGTAGTTTCATTGTTAATGCAGAGACATTACAGAAACATTATATAAATTGATTTGCATGTTATTGGATAAAATAGTAGTAATAATCATAATAAAGTGTGAATAAATATTTGATCGCCTTCAACCAAGCCACAGACTGGCTGTGTGCCACAATGATCATGAGGAAAGTGGTCGGTCAGCCCAAAACTACACGGAAGAAGCTTAGAAGGCAGTCGGGACCACAGTCACCCCATAAGGACACCATTCCAAATATTCACTTTTCAAGGTGACAATATGTATGGCATTATCAAGGATGATGTGACATTTCAAACAATGAGGACTCAGGAATTGGTTCAGTTGGTTCTGAAGAGTGGCTGCCTGAAGGTGTTTATACCATAATGGACTGAAACCTTTCAGTACCCGGAAGATCCCCCTGCTCAATAAGGCACATGTAGAGGCCCTTCATAGGTTTGCCAGTGAATATCTAAAAGATTCAGAGAAAGTGGTATGGTGAGATAAAACAGAAAATTAGTTCTTTGGCATCAATTCAACCCACTGTGTTTGGAGGAGGAGAAATGCTGAATATGACCTAAAGAAAACCACCATCACAGTCAAGCATGGAGGTGGAAACATTATTCTTTGGGGCTGTTTTTCAACAGGACCTCAACCCATTAAGGAGCCAAGGGACTGGACCAAATACTGCTAAATTTTGGACAAGGACCTCCTTCCCATTATCAGAACAGTGAAGATGGGTGGATGGATGGGTGGATGGATGGGTCCACCCATCTTCACTGTGGATGGGTCTTTCAGCATGACAGTGACTAAAAACATACCACCAGTGCAGCAAAGGAGTGCCTAAAGAAGAAGCGCTTTAGGGTCATGGAGTGACCTAGCTGGTCTCCAGACTTGTTTCTTATAAAAAGTCTGTGGAGGGAGCTGAAGCTTCAGGCTGATCAAATACAGATCAAATACTTATTCCACTCAATGAAACATATACCCGTTTATAACTTTTATGTAATGTGTTTTTTTCTGGATTGTTGTTTGATATTTTTTCTATCTCCATTAAAATTAAACTGCAGTTAACAAAAGTGAGCAAACTTAAAAAAAATCCAGCAGATAATTAAGTTCAGTAACTCTTAGAAATATGGTATCTAATCAGATTCTTACTCTGGACGGCATTACCTTGGCCTCCAGTAACACTGTGAGGAATACTGGAGTTGTTTTGATCAGGATATGTTCTTCAAAGCACATATTTAACAAATATGTAGGACTGCTTTCTTCCATTTGCACAACGTCTCCAACATAAGAAACATTCTGTCACAGAGTGATGCAGAAAAAGTGGTTCATGCATTTATTGCTTCTAGGCCTGACTATTGTGATTTGTTATTACCAGGATGTCCTGAAAACTCCCTGAAAACTCTTCAGTTGATCCAAAATGCTGCAACAAGAGTACTGACAGGGACTAGAAAAATGAGAGGATTTTTCCCCCATATTGGCTTCTCTTTATTGGCTCCCTGATAAATCTAGAATCAAATTTAGAACCCTTCACCTCACATACTAGGTCTTTAATAATCTTCTCTTAAAGACCTCATAGTACTGTATCATCCCAATACAGCACTTTGGTCTCAGACTTTAAAATATTCTAGGAACCAAAAGTAGAATGGGAGGCAGAGCCTTCAGCTTTCAGGCCCTTCTTATGTGGAACCAGCTTCCAGTTTGGATTTGGGAAACAGACACCCTCTCTACTTTTAAGATTAAGCTTAAAACTTTCCCTTTTGCTAAAAAATAGTGTATTGGATCATGTATTGATGACTCTGAATCCTCCCTTAGTTGTCCTGCAATATGTGTAGGCTGATGGGGGCTTCGCATGATGAGTGTTTCTTCTTCACAAACCTTTTTTCATTCACTATGTGTTTTACACATGTGAGGTTTCTTCCTATTAAAAGGGAGTTTTTCCTTCCCACTGTCGCCAAACTGCTTGCTCATAGAGGGTCATATGATTGTTGGGGTATTCTCTGTTTTCTTGTAGGTCTTTACCTTACAATATAAAACACCTTAGGGCAACTGTTGTTGTGATTTGGTGCTATGTGAATAAAATTCAATTAAATAAAATTGATTTATTCCCCACTGTGTTGCTAGTCAGTTTTTGATGAGACAACCAAAGTACCTTTAAAACTCAACAATTGAGATAGTTTCGATTTTGTAATCTGTAAATCTTTTCTTCCCAATGAGGCTAAAAAGGAAAATAATCCTGGCCTAAATAATTATTTCAGTCTGTCCCTGTTACTCCCTGTATAAGAACACAAGGTAGTTGATTAGCTAAATTTCACCATATTCTTTTCATCACATTTTAAAACTTAAAACTGCCCAAATTGCTAAAGAAACACAAAAAAATATTGTGCTGAGAACTGTGCACTACATATGCATCAATCAGTGTCACCCAATCAAAGGAGGAACGTAATGTATCATCCTACAGGGCACAGTTTGTGTTATCTTTTGCCCCTGAGTCAGCCATAAACAGACAAAAGCTCTGATTAGGAATTGCTCACAGCTGCATCTCTGCATCATCACACTCTATGCTGCCTCTGCTGTCCCATACAGAGACACAAAATAATATGCTGTTTGAACACACTGTCCATTTATACACTCCAAATGTCATGAGAGAGACAGACAATACACATCTCTAAACACATCCAAGGCCTGCTGACCGGTCTGTTAGCCGGAATAATGGCTTTTAAATACAGCGGGCAGGGATGAATGAACATGCTGCAGTGAAAAACAACACTCTGCACTCGACTAAATACAGGAATGGTATCATCTCAGTTTCTTCCACTTAACTCGGCAAAAGCACCATCTTCCATTATATATGTGTGTGTGTGTTAGTGTGACTTAGTGCAGTATGTTAATGGGTACTTACTTCAAAGTATGCATGTGAATGGAAAGTCCTTTAATCAAAGTGTATGACTTGACATGTCCAAATCATGCATGATAGAGGTCACAATCATACAGATAGCATGCAAATTGTCTAAATATTATAAGATGCATATACACAAGTATGTAAATAGAAAGAGTTCTTTCAATATTTCCTTTCAATTTAAATACATTGATTACAGTGTGTTCACATTAAAAGCTGTTCAAACGCATTCAAAACGTTTTACTACCAAACATTGGAAATATTGTTTGCTATCAGCACATTAAGAAAAGCTCTTATCATCCTGATTGTGTAGTATTGGTACTTTTTGTTTCAATCATGAAAGCATGTAATCCAAGTAAACAAAATACTTTTTCAGTTTTAAGCGAGACAGAGAGGAGCTGTGAATGAAGCAAAACAAAGCCAAAAATAGATACTAAAAGACAGTATGAGCTTTTTAAAGGTTGATTATGGAGTGAAAATGGTATTTAATCTCTCTTGCTTGCTCTCTTGCTATTGAAAAGCACATAATGATGATTGTTTTTATCATTAAATCAAACACTAAAGAAATCTAAAATTGCTCTAAACAATAAGGGAGAAAACGGTGGATTGTGACTTCACAGAATGAACATTATTGCATACCTGATGTCTTTGTCAGTACAAATAAGACTTTCATGGACCAGCCGAGAGTGCTGCTACTTGTGACTACAGCAGAAACCACTGCAATCGGCTCGCTGTCAACATACTCTGATATGTCGGGGTATTGCTATGGAGCAATCCCAGCAGGAGACATCAGGGATGTGCGTATGTGCATGTAGCACTGTGTGACTCTATCCACGTGACTTGTGATATCCCAACCTTGGCTTCTCGCTGTGTCTCGAAGCAGGGATGAAAAAAAAAACAACACAAAAACGATACAGCCAATATTCTAGATGAGTCTGCAAAGTCCTGCTCCAAATCCCTGATAAGAGAACGTCATGGATAACTGTAAATCTGACATGGCCCCAAGGCAGTGTGAGGGATGAAGTCCGTGGAGTTGATGCCTGAATAAACCACTCGATAAGTGTGAGGGCAGGAATACACAATCCAGCCAGCCAGTCTGTCAGTCAGTTAATTTATTTGTCAAGGTGCTCTCCTTTCATTTCACAAATCATACTGCCGCAATTTCTCTGACACTTGAAAACTGAAATGTGCCTGTCTATACATTTCCTCTGTCAAGAAGATGAGCTAAATGACGTACACAAATAAGATGTAGTGAAACCTTGTCTCTACTTGTCATGCCTGTCTCATACCCCAGAGGCTTCCTGGATGCTTGTATTGAACATTCATTCCTCTCATTTCTAGGGCTGGAAGATCAGCTGTCCACTTTGACATCTGTACACAGTAATATATGTCTGCAGCCGAGTTTAGCAACTGAGCAGTCTAAACCTTTAATTTAAAGTGATGTTACCAACTCAAAACTAGTTTCAGGCTCCCTTTCTTTGCATCAGCGTGCTCAGCCAGTTGCACTTGATGCTCATTAACAATGCTGTGCTCGTTCTCGGTGCATTTCCCTGGTGTGAGCCACTAAGCAGGAATGTCGAACTAAGGATGTATTGATGATAAACAGAAAATACAGCCGACTGCATTAACCCACAAGACATTAATACAAAAGCAAGCCGACAAACTGGAAGATGTGTGAGCATTTGTAAATATATGGTTTGTTAACCAGCTGTTTTTGCTTCTTTGTCATACTCAAACATTCTCATTTCGTGAATATACATAATGCACATAATGGAGAAGAGAAAAACACATAATGTATACCGTGGAAAATTTTTTTTTTTATTGTTTCCTGTTGGCTCACAACATGCAGATGCACTACGGAGGCTGTCTTGGCCTGGTCAATACCTCTCTCTCTAAATGATGAGGAATGGCCTGCGCTGCAGTAACACTGTGCTAGGAGATTGATCACATGCAGACTACTGGAGATTAAATGGCTTTCTTGTGGAAAGCCAGACTGCCCCTGGATGGTGCATTGTGCAGATAGGAAGCCTGTTTTCTTTGCTTAGTTTATAAAAGCTGCATAGCCTTAGGATAGGACAACATGCTGGCACCCGAGCCATAATGTCATATTTTTATGGGGAGGAAAAAGATTGAATTTGACTACACAATTATTTTTACTTACTACACTAAAACAGAAAGAGCGGTTGATTGTATCATCAGTGAAATTGGAAATGCGTTTTAGGTTTTGCCTTTGATGTAAGCCATCAGTGCTCGGCTGTGTGGAGACAAGAGGCTTTCAGAAAACTAAGGACGACTTCTGAATGTTTTTAGTCATACACAGTCGTGCACGGAAAAAGGGATTTCCTTGTCACCCATCACTTTCCGGTCTGACATTTGGTCGCAAGTGGACATCCATAGACAGCTGACTTGTTTATTTCCCATTGGTTCACATGTCAGTCAGTAGTATTCTTTGCTCCTGTTAGTGTGTGTCATGTGGCCCGTCGTAACCACAAGTTGACTAATTTCATTGTCACTCCATGAATTTTGGTTGCCCTTTTCTCTTCTTGTGTCTAAGTGTTTTGTCAAGAGCTAGGTATTTGGTTTCACTTCACTTAAGTACCTTTCATTCAGTAGGTCTTCAACCTGTAAGTAAGAAGAAAGTAGATTTATTTAGAAAGAGTGTTTCAAGATTCAAATCACAAGTCGCTTCACATCAGATAATACCAGCACAAAATAAACTTTAAAAAGTAACACTGAAGTTAAAAAAGGATTAAAGCCTGATTATGATGATGTAATTGTAAAAAGTACAATGGTGTCACCAGTTAATTCACTCAAACCTCACTATGTATTATCGTAGTTCTTTTTTTCTTGTATAATTGAAACAAATAAAGTTTGTTTTTGTAGGAAGTAAGAACAGAAACAGATTTTCTAAATAAATGTCATTTTTTTAGTATGATTTTTGTTTTATCTCCTTTTGTGTAAAAATCTTTTAAAAAACACAATTACTACATGAGAATATGTGTCAGAAATCTCTTGTTGAAAAGGGAAAACATATATGCTAAACACAAATGGTGCCAATAAATAAGAATGGCTGTATTAAACATAATGGGGTCATAAATAACTCCACTCAGTCGTTTTATTTGCTAAAACAGCTTTTGCTTTAGGGGTAAATTCCCTCTATATTCTATTCATTAAAAATGGGAAATTATTCCCTTTATTTGATGTCTGCTCAAGCACATTTCATGTATGTGTATGTGGGCGTGTTTGTGTGATGCCACATGTGATTTGTGTGTCTATTTTGGTGGCACTGCAATGCGTTTTGAAGGCAGTTTACTCCAATGTGAACACGTGATTAGAGATGCACAGAGTAATACGTGCACGCTGGCCTCCACTGACACTGAAGCAATTATACTGGAGACTCTTTCATGTTAGTGACACAAGTAAATAATATAATATTCAACATATGCAGTGCTGTTACTGTGTGCGTATGTGTAAATGAGTGTGTTTAGATCTACTACAGTAATAATCTGCCAGGTAATCAAGTGCTGGCAAAGGATAAGTACCACTACACACTTTGATTGGCATCAGAGCAGTTAAGTTCGAATTAGATAGCTGTGATATAGCAGCACTTTGCTCTCTTTAAGTTGTGATATGTAATTTCTCAGTACCTTGAGTGGCTACATGAGCAAATTAAAGGTTTTCATGGTGGGTTTGAAATTCCCTAAATTAGTTATGAGTGTATTAGTGCTTCTACAACATTGGACACAGCTATTAAGTCAGTAATTCACATTGTTTATTGAAGTACAAATGCCACAATTTAGAAAATCACAAATGTATATTTGCAAAAATTTGCCTAGTGAAGCATAATCTGTAGCAATTTATCCTATTGAAACTTCTCATTGCACAAATTACTAAGATAAAAACAGGGAATTGTGTTTTTAAACACCATATACTGTTGTATACCTGGTAGTTGCAAATGAATTCAAGAAAAAGCGCGCACCCCTATTTGCTACAGCTAACATTTTCGGTAACTGTCGCTCATTCATTAATATCGCCTGGGGTCATTCATCTGTTCAGGACGGCTTCAATTCTCGTGTCCTTCCAAAACATTTTTAATGAAGCTGAGGATGTTCACTGGGCCATTCCACAGCATTAGCTTTATTTTCTGTCTAATCACTTATGTGTTGGTTCTTGTCTTGCTGCATGACCCACTTTTTTCTTTAGATTTAGTTCTCAAACAAATACCCCAACGTTTTGATTTATAAATCCCTGGTATAATGCAAAATTCATTACTCCATCACTAATGACAAACCACCCTGGCCCAGATGGAGCAAAACAGGGCCAAACTGTAACACTTCCACCATCGTGTTTCACAACTGGGATACGTTTATTCTGGTGGATTGCAATATTTTACTTCCTCCAAATGTAATGCTTCTACTTTAACTAAAAAAAGAAAAAGATTTTGGTCTCTGTCCACAAAACATCTTTTCAACAGCCTGCTGATTTGTACATATAACCTCAGTAAACTGCAGAAAGGCAGCTACGTTCTTTTTGCATAGCAACCTGCCATGTCCAAAATTGCAGTTGACCTAATAGTCAAGTTATGAGCATTAACATTAGCCAGTGTGAGGGAGACCCTGTTATTATCCACTTTCCTGTTGGAGTGAGCTTTGCTGGTTGTGCACTCAAGGTGGATAAAAAGGGCAACTGAGTTTCCTCCATTTGTTCACAATTTTTTTGCTTGCACAAAAACTTTATTTTTTTCAGAAGATCCTCATAATAGCACGGTTCACAATTGTGAAGATCACACTTTTTCTTGCAGCTGTTTCATTAAACTCTTGTTGTTACTGTCAGCAGGCGAGGATATAAGCTTTCTTAAGGTGCTTTGTGCTATACTGCTTTCACCTGCTCACTTATTTCCCAAGTGGTCACCACAGCGGATGGATCTGCATGTCTGATGCCCCTCCTGATGCAACCCTCCCATTTATCCAGGCTTGGGACCAACACTAGCAGTGCACTGGCTTGTGACTCCCTGCGGCTGGGTTTGTGTCTCTCCCATGTTAAAAACGATTACATTTCTTTCAAAATATGAAGTACCAACTACTAAATGCAGTTAACTGCGTTCACCAGTGGGCAAAACAGTTGTTGACATAATTGAAAATATTATTTGGCACATGCCACTGAGGTGTGTTTGATTATTATTTGACAGTGATTACATCAGATGCTTTGGAAAGCCCAGAGCTTACATTGCAGGCGGTAAAAGCTACAAAGACCACCGTTCTAGAAAACCCTTGAGGCCATTTAAATTACAATTACCTGCACTTCTATGTCCTTCCGCAAAGAAATTATACACACTCAGACTCTGTTATTAGACCTTTAGAAGAACAGAACTACAGCTGTCACACATAGAACTAAACATTTACATTCCCAGTGTTGGTATGCATCTTTCTACCATCCCTCATTAAGCAAAAACCTACAAAAAATTGATCTCCATGCTGGGAATGTGGGGGAGGAATCTGAGTATGTCTCCATATGCTAATGAAAGGAGCCTGCTTCAACAAACTGCTTTGTGCATATTCATCTGAGAATCTGAGAGTTTGTGTGTGCAAGTATGTTTTTTTTTTCAAAGGTAGGGTGATTTCTAAGCACAGTTATTTTTACATATCATTAGTAGCCCAGTGCAGCCCCATCACCCTGACAACTACATCCCTTCCTTTCCCTATCACCATAACAACTAATCTACCGTAAATAGTGCTGTCTCAATGTCGGCCTGTCTCTTTCTTTCTCTTTTTCTTTCCATCATTCCTTATTTCTTTCAGTGTTTTCCGCATTTCTCTATTTCACTCCACTCCTCTTGTTGCCACGTCACCTCCCTCGATCTTTGCCGCTTTTTTTTTCTTCTCTTACTGTCTAGTTGTTGTGTTGGGAGTTCATTTTTCTGTGCCACTGCAGATGTGGGTGGTTCTGGTGACTGCACAATAACCTTTCTACTGCTTCACATTGTCAAGTGCCTGAGTTCACTTGGCGATCAATAAAAAAAGGCAGGCAGAACAAGTTATCCAACAAAACCCCCAATCCTTTATTGATTTTATACTTTTAACAGCATCCTTTTTTTGCACATATGTATACATATAAGCTATACTTGGACTGTTTGACATTTAACTGATTTGATGGAGGTATGTCTTTAGAAGCTCAGGCCTGCTCCACGCCTTTTTTGTTTGACCTAAATGTGTTATTGACGGTGAGCCTGGCCTGACAACTTGATTGGCCTTCTACGCTCCGGGATTAACTTGCCAGCCTGGCAGGCTTTTACAATCAAAGATCAAGCCAATGGTCTGTTTGGCTGAGTAGCTCTGGGATTGACTTAACAGCCTGATGTGCTAATGCAGAGTTATCCCAAGGTTGAGCGGGATAGCAAGGACGCACATGCTGTTTTGTGGTCTAAGTAGATCTACAATCTATAAAGAGGTGCAGGACATTTAGAAAGGTGACAGCCAAAAAGTACTTATGAAACAAAAGCAAAAGCCCTCTTGCAGTTGAGTCATCTCATATTTTGCATTCTTTTCTATGCCTCTATTGTTAAAAATGTTCCTCACTCTCTCATGTAATCACTCTTTGAAATAGCTAATTATTCTGGTTTATTCAGTCCCCCCTCTTTGTTTCCCTAACTTAATCTTTTCATCAGCAGCACGTGAGGTCAACTTTGTGCACCTCTGCCCAGCTTCTGGTGTTTTTCCTCTGTTCACATACAGCGCTCCTCTGCTTTGCTCTTTCTTTTCTCTCAATATATCTAAAGCTCAAGGGAAGCCCTCTTGTGTCCCTTCTTACATAACTGCCTCCCCCTCACTTGCGCATGTGTAAAAAGCAATGTGAGCGCTAAGGCAGAGGGAATATTGATATCATCAATTCTCACAAACTATTAGGTTTATCCCTCTTATAGATAGCTGTATCAGAGGGAGACAACACGAAAGCTTGATTAACGTCTCCTCAGATTACAGGCTGGGATTTTTCTCTAGAGGTCGACGGGCAACCGAAGGGAAAGCCTAAAGAAGCAGACATGAGAAAAAGGTTGAATGGTGTGTGGCGTATACCAGTAGAAAGGTTGAAAGGATACACTTTGAAAGGCTTTATGTGGTGGCAACTCTTACCACGTATCTTGAATTCCTATAGTGTCCCTTTTCTAGCTGGTTCCCATACACACGCCTCAGTGATTTGCTGCATGTGATGTTGTAGCCAGTGACGACAGGACTCTTTTGAAGCTAAAACTGTCTGCACTTTCTCTCTCAACGTCTCTTTCTTTTCTTCCTTCTTACTCTTGTGCTTTCTCTCTCTCTCTCTGCCTTCATTAAGAGGTTGTCTTAAGCTACCCAGCTTAACGCTATTTACATTTTCATTATTCTACCGTTACCAGGAAGAAATGGCATGAAATCCAGCAGTGTTCAGGACATTAGACAAGCTTCATTCTCACAGCAAATGGATTTACATGAATAAGGAGGCTGATACATGGAGGCAGAGAGTAAGATGAGACAACAGTAGATGAGGAAAAAAAGTGCAAAAGGAAGGAGGACCTCTAAAATGTATCGAGAGGACAAGATGGATGCAGAGGCAGGGAGGGGTGGGAAAGACAGATGTACATTGTAAATGAGATGAGATTGTGGTGGTTTGTCGGCTGCATAAAGTGGGCTCTGAGGGACTGGCAGAGGTCCTCTGATCCACTGCATGTGATCAATACACCTCTGGCTTACCTCATTACTGCAACAGATCTCATTGTATTTACCATACAATGGACTGGTGGCATAAAATTCAAACATTAAAGTGTGTTTCTTCATTTTTCTTCCCATTTTTTCCTTTCCCCTACAGCACTTTCTTTTCCCATTTAAATCTCCGGTGATGCTCGTTTATAGCTTGGTGTCGTGTGGATGAGCAGTTTTTTCAACTTCTGCACCCTTTGAACACGTTTGTCTAGGTTTAGTGTATAAATGATCAACAAATTGTTTCAAATGGCAAAGCTCAAGATGGCATCTTGAAGCAGTTACCATAAAATTTTTACCACATTTGAAAAAGTTAAAACACAGTTGAAATAATGTGATTTTAATAAGGAAAATTAGCAAGACTTTTCCAGTCTTCATTTTAATAAATTGGCTAATGATAGATTTGAAAACTGTGGGGCATGAAATTTATTCTGCTTCTGAGGAGGGCCACAAAAAGTTTAAGAGCCCCGAGTTAGATAATGATGAAGGATTATGTGTGTTCGCTTTCAAGTGCATTGTTTTGTTTTTCTTTTTTCTAAATGTATACTTGTGTCAGTCAGGCAAATGTTGTTGTGTTTTGTGCGTTTGTCTCCAAGCCCCAGTAGTTCCTTTAGAATGCTAATGATAGATTAGCCTCGGGGGCTTCCTCAATCCTCACCTATTATCCTTTGCCAATCTCAGCCAATCACCCTTTTCTCTCTTTTAAACCACTGAGCGCACATTTTCAACCACTGCGACCTTGAGACCCTCTCTTCAAGCTAGAAATAAAGACTCAACAATAACAGGAAAGAACTCTATTTCCCCCCTTTTCTTCCTCAGTTCCTTTTTATTGAAATTTTCTCAGGAATAAATTTTCTATTTAAAATCTTTCGTTCTCACTTGTTAATGTTGTGTGTTGGGTGATCTGATCACCGGTGTGCTTAGGGCCCTCTCAGCGGTTCAGAGTGATCCTTGGATGAAAATGTTAACAAGGAAGAAAGTCTCAGTAAACACAACAGAAATAGCTTATTTCCTTAAAGGTACAATCACATTTCTTTTTTATTTATTTAATAGAAAAAAAGTATGTTGTACTCATAAATATACATTTATTACTGTGTTAGTACATCTTTCAACAAACTGATGTATTCTCATAAACTTAAACTTGAAAAATATATAGGAACAGGTGCCAGTTTATGGAATCCACCATGTTGCCCTGCCATCTTAAATACAGTGGCCAAGATGTACATCTCTATTGAACCTAGTTTAGTTTTGTATATGTGATTAGAAACCGGCCACATATGTAGTACACCAGAAATGAAGGAGAAGTTTTAATTTGTATCTTCACCTTTAGGCTCAAGATATAAAGCATCATACCAATGTTTCATCATCTGTTTTATCATCTCATCCTTATCACCAAAGAAGCAAAATTGCAAAAGACAACGTGTCCGTCATCCACTTCTCTCTCATCTCAAGCCTCATCTCCTAAGCTGAAGCCAGGGCTCTAACACACATAAGCATAACTACCTGTTATGCTTATGTGTGTTATGTAACAACAACCTGTTGTCAGCAGATTAGTCATGGGACTCCAAAAAGCACACAACAAGTTGGCTAAACAGCAATACCAGCTGGTTATAAGCTAACATTATACCAGCTAATCTTAGGCTTCAGTATCATGAAAATCACACTTTTCCTCTGATAAACAGTGGGATTACGTTCTCGTATCATATTGGTGTCAAGCAATGTCTGATTCTTTTCAAAGAAAGTTTCACTAACGTCAGCTAACAGCCGCTAACATTAGCAAGAACAGCAGCTCTTATAGATACTGCGGCAGTATCGCTGTCATTGGACAGAGCTGAGCTTCACTGAGTTGTTAATTCGTGTCGGACTCCTTTCACAAAATTTTACAGCCTCCTCCAGAATAAACAGTTGTGGACATATGACATTTGGGATAAACAGTAGACTGATAGCCTACACCAGGGGTGGGGGAACTCCAGGCTTTGAGGGCCGGTGTCCTGCAGGTTTTAGATATAAACCTGGGTCAATACACCTGAAACAAATGATTAGTTCATTACCAGGCCTCTGGAGAACTTTAAGACATGCTGAGGAGGTTAATTTAGCCATTTAAATCAGCTGTGTTGGATCGAGGATACATCTAAAACCTGCAGTTCCCCACCCCTGGCGTACACTAACAACAGATGAATGGTGGCCAGAGTTGTTTGTCCTACAGCAGCCTCTATAGCTAGTGGTATGCACTTGAATTTGCTGGGGGTAAGAAAACTTATTCAATTTACTGCAGTCTGCAAACATCTGACATCTAGCTGTGATATTTCGCACACTCTAACGTTACAGAATGTTCATCTTTGTGCTACATACTGCTGTCTCCTTGTAATGTACACATATATGCTGCTGTATAGTGTTGTAAATAAGAACTGTTATATTATGATGATAAATGTAAATGATTCAGTTGCTGCTTTTCTGTTCCTCTTTTAAAATGGGGACATTGTGGAGTCATATGGAAGCTTCACAGCATATATAGACTATAGCCCTGAACTCTGGGCTACAGTCAAGTGAAGGGATGTGGTGGGTTTTCGCTAGAAAAAAGTGTTACTGCAAATCCATACAAAGTTGTTCTGAGTGGTAACCTTTATCGTATGAAAAAATATTTCTATGCCGACTGGAGAGGTCTCCCTCCAGGATGACAGTGCCCCAATCTAAAGGGCACGATGGGTCATTGAACGGCTTGATGAGTATGAAAAGAATTTGATGACATGCTATGGCCTTTGCTGTCACCACATCTCAAGCCATTTGAACACCTATGGGTGACTTTGGATCAGCATGTTGGGCTCATCTCTCCAACATCATCATCAAAGTCAAATGAGGGAGTAACTTTTGGTAGAATTACTTTTAACTCCTCTGATTGATTTCTAGGAATTTCTAGGAATCAAAGCCAAAGCGCACCGGAGACGTGATGGCCCACTGCTTTATTGTTTCTTCAGCTGTATATTTTTCATTAATGTAAAAAAAACCAAACAAAAAATAAACAAGAAACTATTATTCATCAGTTTGTGTAAGTTGGGACAACTGGTAACAGATATATGTCCGCCATAACTCAAAGGCATTCACTATAATACACACATATCCTAATCAAATTAAATGTAAACAGCATGAACACACAGAAAGCAGGGAATCATTGTATACAGAAGAGCTTAGTACACATGCTCTGAATCCTCTCTCCACTCTTTGCAGTGTTTGAGGGTCAAAGGTCTCCCTCTTTAAACACTGGAAGAGATGAGATGAAGCTGAGAAGAGCTGCTATCCATTCTCGCAGGCCCATCTTGAAATTAGAGATTGCAAGGCCCTGTATCCTGTTTTATTGCTAATCATTTCTAACAATTCTGTTTCAGTTTTACAATTTAATTTGTCCGTCCCTGTTTTAGATTTGCCTTTGCCCAAAAACACACCAATCAAATTAACAGAGCAGTTCAGCCTATATTGTAGCTCAATGTGATTCAGAGTTGATTTTGATGCAATATATTCATCTATTAACAGGACATTTGCCCTGCTGTTGCCATCCATCATACAGCTAAAGTACTCCTAATGCACACATACACTTGTTGGAATCAGAGAAAACACTTATCGCCCCCATAAAGCTTGTCTGTGGATGAGAGGGAATAGGTGGGAAAGTGATTTGTGAAATATTGGAAACGAGAGGGTGAAGGACAATACCTCTGCACAGGTACACGTCACCCTTTTCAAAAGAGCTCTCATGTCCCCGATCATTCCACTTGGTGTCCCACTCCAACCCCTGCTCCTGTGGGCTTCATTCATCAATAATTGAACCCAGAGGTTTCAGCCAAATTAGCAGAATTATTTTGAAGTAGCTGCATGCCTGCTTTTGACTAATGGGATGGTGCTTTTGGGCAGATGTTTTATTGAAAAGGAGGAGGTTTTAATTCACTTTAAATTTTTAAAGTAGTGTTATACTTAGATTATAGGCAAACCGATTTCCCCCCTCTAATGGATGGGAGAGCTGTTGGAACAACTTCACAACAAACAGCAAACGCTCTGGAGCTTAAGTACATTCCCTACCTCCCATACAATGGCAAATTTCTTTTTTCTGAAAGACTGTAAGCGACAGTAATGACCATAATTGCCTGCCAAGGCTTATTCACATCCACAGCTCAATACATTTGTTGTATCAGCATCTCACTGGTGAATCCCGACTTTCAGTCACATTCACACTCTTCTTTGTTAAAATAACCGAATGTTGGTAGAGGGCATGACCACAGTTTTTCCAATATTGTATCCTAAGAGGACTTTCCAAAAGGCAGTGCTGTTTGTAGCCTGGGATCTTGGACTCTGTTAATACTGGAAAGATACACATCCGCCTCTTGTCCAGCACACATCTTTAATTGTAGTCTCGAGGTCTCCTTTCCTTTCTTTTGAGGGTCATTTTAACATGCAGTCACCGCACTACCAGCCGGACCGCTGTGTCTGAGATCCCCAGCATATCACTGGCATGACTGAGCAAGGCACAGCTGTTGCAGAGCAGGGCAGAGCACAGTCGGGCACCGGTCCAGACTCGCCAGCAGCTGGATTAGCAGTGCAGCTATTAGCATCTGAACTCCTGTAATGTGACAATATGACATGGATTATTCCATCTGAGGGCGAGTGGCAGGAGCGGACAGCAAGAGAGGAGAAAGCTGTGAGGTGGGGTAAAATGCAAAACTAGGAGTCAGGAAGGTGGGGAGGTGTGAGTAAAGGATTATTGGATGCTGAATATAGAGAAAAAGAGCTAAAAGAGTGAACAGCCTGAAGGTGCAGAATGGACAGAAAATGGGAGATTGGGTAGGAGACGAAACATGATTATGCAAAGAGCAGAATCCTGAATTAATGAAAGTAAACAATTGCATTTGTGCAGACGTAAGAAGAAAAGGTATTGTTGGGTTATAAACTTGTGCAGATTTTAATTTTAAATTCCTCCTAGACCATTGATCTATTGTGTACATTTTTCTTTCAAAGGCAAACACAAGAACGAAGGGGATTGACTATATTTTTTATTGGTCCCATCATCAATTCTAAGGACGTACAGTATAAATATTAATAAATGTGCACCGGTGGACACATTGATTCATCTGCTAAATCTTTTGTTAACTGTTTGATGAATAAAACATTCAATCACTGAAAATACCAGTTATAAAATGGTTTGTTGAGAATATATAGCCAAACACAATTAGTTTAGTATAAGAGAAGTGGAACATCTTTATTGAAGTTACTCGTTTTAATATGAGTACATTTCTTTCAACCAACCAACAATCGATCACCTTCATGCTCATTTAGTAAAATTGTGATACAGAAATCATCATTTTATTTCATTCATGTGATCCTCTGCCTTATGTTTACACATTTCTGCAAATGTTTGGTTGCACATTTCTGTGAAGCCTGTAGTGTATTTGAAATATCCTTTATTAATGAACAGGCCTAAAAGGTATCTGTTTGTGTATGTCTTCAGTCATTTGCCACAGGAGGTGGTTAAAAGTGTCTGTTTCTCTGTAATGAAGGTCTTTTTATCTCTGAAGAATTCTTCTGCTGGTATTTTGATTTACAGCTACACCGAGGCTCAACTCATCTCAGTGACCGCAACATATCAAAAGGATGCCACACTCAAGACGTTTATTTAAACAGAAAATATGAAAAAACAAAGAAACCCATAGAAAGTATAAATCATGGATGTTGCTTCAAGGTCAGGAACATAAAGCTAATACTCAATTGCCACCAGGAGACAACAGCTGTGGTTGCAAAAGGGCTTCTGATCCGAGTCTGTGAAAAAGCAGCTCTCTGACTTGACCTCTGTAAAAACTTTCCTGCTGAGTTCATGGTCTTAGTCAGTCCTTTTGGGTCATACTGAATAAAAAAAAAAAAAAGTCTATTTACCAAATCTTGGTCATACTATGTTGCAAACTGAAAGATTGAAAGTGAAACCACTTGTTTCAAAGCTTTAGCCCAGGACTACATCCATCTCTTATATTGTTTATTTTTTTAAAAAAGACACAGACTACTTGGAGGTCAGTCCTAAAAGGAAAGGAGATAAATCCCTACAAAGAATCAGGGACCTTAGAACCTTATGCTGGAGAGCTGGGTAGTCTGGGAGAGAAAGAGAAACTCTTTTCCCAGCCTCCTTTAAATCAGGGCAGGGCAGGGCAGGGCGATCATCAGTTACTCCACCTGGTGCACCTGAGAGAGAGAGAGAGGGTGAGGAGATGAGTGAGGGAGGAGAGAGAGGGAAAAAAGAAGCAAACACAAGGGGAGGGAGCAGAACACTAACTCCCTATAGTCTGAATAAAGAACACCTACTAAGTATTTAGGCCTTGACATCTTTCCAAGTGAATATTGTGTGCTGCGGTGGTTTATGATCCTATTACGTATGCGACTGTTGCAGTGTAAGGAGAATCGTTGGGTTGCTAGGCAATAAGCACAACCATAAGTTGATAAAAGTATTTGCCTTTCACATTATGATTTCTGTTTGTTTTTTGTATTGTGGTGCAGTCAGTTTTTATTCTTTTGGTCTTTGATCTTCCCTTGCTTTTCTTTTTTTTTTAATGATTTTATTTTTCATGCACATGCATCAAGTTCACCAAGCAATGCCATACCTGCCATAACTCGGTGGCTATATGTGATCCTGGGAACAAGAATAGTTCAGCTGTTGGTTGGTTGTTTCGTGAGTTGGTTTGTAGTTAAAGTTCAAGAATCTTGCAAAACTGTCAAAAGAAAATCTATAGTGTAATTCATACTGCAACTTGTGATCTCTGAGACAGCTATATTGTATACTATATACTGTGTGTTTTTCATTTGAAGAAGTTTCTTAAGTTAGTGAGCGTCTAAAGAAGGGATTTTACTGTAGTAGATATTACTAAGCTCAACACTTCGTTTACTGCTGTCGAGCTGTTGAAGGTTTTTAACGATCCAACAAGTGATCATTAGAATACTAACTGCTTCTTCACATTTCATTTGTCTGTTTTTCAGTATATATAATGTTGCTACAGTGTTATTTTGATTTAGGTATGTGCCACTGTATATAATTTTAATATCTTATATCTTTTTAGTACTATTTTTGGTCACTGTTTTAAAAACTGAACAGAAGCAGCAGATGAAAATGAGCATATCTGACTAATTCATGTATGATTAAATAAAATCTACTAGTTTGTATCATGCAATGTCATAGAAAACGAAATACAAGTTTTAAGTTTCAGTATGATGTTTAAAAGAAATTATTTAATCTGCTGCTAATCATCAGCTAAATGCTGAAAAGCAAAACATCACCATGTCAGCTATTTGAGATTCGGAACAAAACAGTGTGCTGTCTGTTAAATTTAAACTGTTGCCACTTAATTTTATGAGTCATGTAATTATACATATTCTAAGCTTATAAAGGCTGACTGTTTCCTGTGACAGGCATAGATATATAAAGCAGATTGTATCATTGTATAAGAAACAAGTCGCGTTCAACAGAGGGAGAAACTGGTTAAGAGAGGCAGCTATGCTGTGGTTCATCCTGAGCCTCTGCTGCTTCTTCAACATTATCATTCTTAAAGGGAACTGATCACCACTGACCCCTCCACCAGAACCCAATTGTAGTTGCTGTGGTAACGAAATCTAATGCTGGTCTCTTTGTTTTTAGTTAAGTGGTTCATATGGACACTGGACTTCAAGTGGCCCACAAAGAGGATGTACTTTAACTAGTGTGCATCCAAAAACAGGGACAGGATTCAAGTCTGAGTTCCTAATAAATCTGAATTAGAGACAAAAGACAATTCTAGAGTGATACTGTTAATGTGGTGTCTGTTGGATGATAAAAGAAGCACATAAATTGCCATTGAGATGGAACATAGAGTTTTCATGCTCATATTTTCAGCTTTCAATTATGTCAACTGCATGGCTGCAACTACAATTCTTGGCATATTTCGCAAAGAGGACTGTTATCACTTCATGCTTGATCACTGTCTGGTGCAGCTAGTGGCATTATACATGGACTGCCACAGATATCTATGTCAGTCCAAGTCCAAGGCCAAGATAACTACCTGCCCAATCATTCATCTGTCTTCTCTCTGACTTGCCCCTAAAGCAAACCCAGTAGGAGCACACCGCCGTTGGCCTGCTTCCCTGATTCCCTCCAGGCTGAAGAGCTTGTCACAAGCAGGGCTGCATTTAGATACAATGCTCCATTACATCAATAATAGATAGGAGGATGAAGGAGGCAAGCCAAATAGGATGGGACAGCTCACTCAACAGGAGATGACGAGTTGCAATGATGGGGAAAAAGTGTGTGTTTGTATTTGCACATGTACAGTATGTTGGTGTGTGCATAGGACTGGACATGCTACACGAACAAGAGGTGCATGTGAGAGATGAGATGACAAGAGAGAGAGAAGGTCTGTGGGATACTGGGCGGTATCGACTTAGTGGATTTCTGCTACGATGGCACCATTTAGGATCAGACTGACCCAGTTTCCACAGAGCCCATACATTTTAGATAATCCCTAAGGAAACTGGGTTTGCACAGTCTGCCTCCCCTGCATGATTTCACATTGTAGCATACAGCAGGTAGAGTCAGGGACACAAAATGAAGCACTTAAACGTACATGCTGAATCATGCACGGTTGTGTTAAAGAGAGGATATTCATTTCCCTACCTCAGTTAAACCACCTTCCTTTGCTCAGTCCTCCTCCTCCATGTGCTCTTCCCCCTCTCCCTTCTTTTCCCCTTCTGCACCAGTTGAAGTGGTTATGTGGCTTTATGCGGCAGCCATTTAAATCATTACCTTCCCCACATTGATCCAGCCAGAAGGTAATTGGCTCAATCAAGAGAATTAAAAGCCCGGGTAAGATTGAATAATTCAGCACACAGATCAAAAGAGGAGGGGAAGAAGAGAAAGAAGAGGATGGGGGGAGGGAAATAAGAAGAATGCCGATATTAACGCAGTGAATGAGAAAGTGAGCACTGCAAGTAAAGGGGAGGGCAAAAAGAATTAAAATAAGAATATTAGCATGTGAATGAGGTAGAAGTATATGCAGAGTGAAAGACAAAATAGTGCAGCATTATAATGCAGAAACTGACAGACAGAGAGCACTACGACTGCACGATGAGAAAAAACAAATAAGGTAAATACTTAAGTGAAGCTGAACAGGAAGACCGGGTTCCCACAGATAACGCTCATAAAAAAACATCCAGTGTTTAAAACTAGCCGTCCCTGTGTGTGGTGCTAATGCCATTTTTAGTCTTCCTCTCAGCATCCTTACAACCCATTGTTAGTAATGATTAATCCATTATTAGAGAATCAACAATAGTGATAGGAGTATAACAGTTATATACAGGAATTGGATGTTTAAAAAAACATTACATTTTATTATGTATAGCTACGGAAATTCCCTATGAATTAGTTCCATTATTTGTGCTTCTTTAAAAAACATACTGTTAAGTAACCAGAGTAATCAGTGATGTCAATGTTACGGATGTGGTTTGTCGATGCATTTTGGAGGCAAGGTATTAGGTTAGGAGAAATTTATGAGAAAAAGGTTCACGTGTATTATTGTTTGTAAGTGTAGTGGGGTGCTGATGTTGGAAAATCAAGTGATGCTGAAAAGAATCCTTCCCTCAAAGCTGAAATATTCGCTGTTTGTCACTTTTAATAACGTGGGCAGTAAGGAAGGTCAAAACCAGCTGTTCAAATGCTCATGAATGTCAGAGCTGTTTTTTTTAAATTACAGATAGAAGGTTAGGAGGACAATTACAGCCATCCCCTGCCTTGAAGCATTAACCGTCCCGTAGCTTTTTTAGGTCAGTATCTTATCTATCTAAGCTTAGCTGAGCTGTTCAATAACTCTTTGTCTTTGATTTCAGGTCATTTCAGTCCACCCAGTACAGGACTGCTTTTGCTGTGATCCGAGAAACAGATGCAGAAATTGGAATCAATTTTAACTGGGCAGATGCTCTCATTTAATGCAGTTCCTCCAACCATATCTGCAATGGCCTCGCAGGAGTCTTCCAGTCGACTTAACTGCAGTCCCAGTCGTGTATGTCAGCCTGTTAGTTTTCAGCCTCCTTCTCACCAGTAGTAGAGTCACATGAGCCCTGTTCCCCCCTGCTGCGTTCCCCTGGCTGCTGTGCACAGTGCTACAGAAAAACTAGAGGAAATGTCTGCGCTTTAAAAAAGCAACATCCAGCCGGGCTGAGAGAAGGAACACAACAGATAGATGAATATATGCCACACATAAACAGCAGCTAATCCACACATGGCTGTGCGAGTCTTGACGAGTGCCTAAGTGTGTGGGTATAAGCAGCTGATTTTAGTGTTAAATGTGGCATACAGAGGCCCTTTTTTCTTCATAGATGGGTTTTGGTGCTTGTAACCTCGTGAGCTAATGCATCATCTTAATCAGAATGCTTTTAATCGAATGTGTTTGTCTAGTGTTTAGAGATGAGAGCGCTCCCTGTGCTGGTAAGCAAACGCACAAACACACACGTACCGCAGTCTTGCGTCATTTCTATATTAAAAAAAACCATTGTAATATCAAGGGACTATAAAAGGGGAAAGGTTTGGATATTTAAGAAGACAACCAACCAAGTTCAGAGAATTTTATCGCTACTTGTGCTAAATATTTCACACAGCATTCAGCATGCTCCTGCTCTTCTGTTTCTGAATGCACCAGGGGAATGTCGGAATAAGAAATATACGCACAGACTGACACAGATGCTCTGTATTCAAATGACAGCTTATTTTTAAAACCGTTTTTATTCTTTAACCCAGCGCTAACCTAATATCGGTATGAAGTTGTGTGCGGACGTAAGCGTGACTTGTCGCCGGTAATGAACCATGAATTATAGACATGGTTCATATATCACCCTCACGTTCACACTGTAACATGCACAAATTTGCATGTGAGATTAGTGAAAGCTGCTTGACCTCTAACCAAGGGCGTGATGGGTGGTAGACGGATATGATATGGGAGATGTAGCTCTAAAATACGAGTCAATTTCCTGCGGGGCTTATCAGAGCTGCTTGACTGGCGTGTGAGCAGCGAGTGGCCGTCAGTTGTCAGGATTTAAACTTGGGGAGGAAATGAGATGCTGGGGTGTACTTTGAATATCCTTTAATGGTAGAAAAGAAATGAGAGAGAGAAGGGAAAGAAAACCCACACACTAAACACTTCATATCACTATGGAAAGGAATGCATGCTTCAGCGGTACGGTTAGTATTCACAAATTATCTAAATAGAAGCGGCATGCTAATCTGTCGTTCTTCTCAGCTGGAGCAGTATTAGAGCTATGTCTAGTGTGTTTTGAATAGATCCAGTACTTTACTTGCTGTGGTGGCTGCATCAGACTGTCTGGATGACAGACACATCTTCCTCCCTTCATTAATCTCCATTTAGTTCTGCACTGGAGGGAGTGAGGGAAGGAGCGTGGGGGGAGAGGAGGAGGGAGGGAGCGAAGCCAGCAAGGGAGCATCGGACAAGGGGGAAAGAGGAGCAAGATTAAAGATATGACCGGCCATGAAATCGAAAAGGAGATGGCGGATGGGGGAGATGGAGAAAAGATGAAGAAAAAGAAGATGACGGGAATCTGAAATTTATATAGCGAGTTAAGGTGTAGTTGCTGAGAAGACGGGTGAGAAAAGTGAGCAAAGTGAGAGGGCACGGTGGAAGCATAGATGACCCGAGGAATATAGGTATAAATTGGAGAAAAATCAAGGCAAGAGAGAATGGCAGGAGGAGGGGAAAGGGAGCCTGCTGTTTGATCTTTAACAGGATTATTTTTTTCCCTGCTGTCCTTTTATTTATTTGATTTTCCCTCATATTTATTCATAAGTAAATTCTGGCTGTGTGCCAGCAGAAAACCACATCAGGCTTTCTGAGCTTCACCCTGTGAATGTGCATCACCAATACACACAGCCGCACTGGTTAATCCTAAAGAGATTCCTGTGAACCTCTGCAGCCCTGCAGTAGGCAGGGATGCAGGAGACTGCATTTTTTAAGTATTTTGAGTTCTTTTGTTTTAACAGCCAAGTTTTAGAACTACATGACCATCTGCTTGTTTGCTCTCTCTGTATAGAGAGGGATGCTGGTCCCGCATCCTCGTTGTATACTATCCATCAGCACAGACTAAAAGGATAGGAAACAAAGCTAAGGCTGGCCTGGACCCTCATGATTATGTTGATTCCCTTATTGGGATTTGTCTGGTAGTTGACCTAGTGGGCTTCTGTTTGAGTGCTAAACCCTCATCTGAGTGGTAGGTGCTGGATCCTGCGCTGATATTGATTTGGTCTTCCTGTCAGATTATACATTTCTGGCGATGCTGATCTTCAATAAAGCCATCATTTGAGTACAACACTTAACTCTGTGGCCTGTAGCCCAATCGGTATTTAGATATATCTATATTTTTTTTTTATATTTTTGTGGCTTCTCAAGCTAAATGGTAGAGATTTCTGGGCTATAGAGATCTCTTACTAATGCACAAATACTGTAACCTCATTTTGTATGATGTTCAGAGCATATTGATGTTCATTATTGAATTTTTGTGCATGTTTGTGTGTTTTTATATACGCCTTACCCTTAAAAGCCCTTCATGTGGGATTTTATGGTCAATGGGCAGAAACAGAAAGGGTACACACAGTCCTCCGTGACATGACGGCATGCATCACAGATTTTGCCATAGATTTATGATATTCCCTCATCCTTTAATATTTTATAGAGTCCCACGTAGTTAGAATACATATTGTATCTTCTGTAGTTTCTAGTGTACATACGTTAAACACAGATGTGTGAGAGCTTCACAAAGTCCATAAACTAGATCATAAAAAGTGTGCATGTGTGTCAGTGGTCCCCCAGCAGACAGTACGGAAGATAGCCATTAGACCAGCGCTGCAGATTGTCTTGTAGGGTGCTCAAGGCCACAAAATGCAATTAGATTCCAGTGTAAAATATTTATTTCCACAACACCTACTGTGCACTAGAGGAGCCTTTACTCACAGCGTGCTTAAATATGAAAATAGTCTATAAAGTACATGCCTGAGAGAACAGCAGATACTATTTCTCAGTGTGGGCTCCTGTGCTGTGGGCACAGATGAGTGCATGCAAATAATACTGAGGGCAGGGCAACATATGACTGCTTGGTTTGTTACTTTCTTATATACTTGAAGTTAACACAGTATAATACGTTAATCCGGCTGTGGCGGAATGACACAGGTCTACATATTGCTGTATGCATTTCTTTATTATGCAGCTGATTTCACTTTAGTGAAAGCAATGTTTGAGGTATTGTCTAACAGACTGACAGGTATAATGTGAGGTTAGGAAACTATGTGTTTACCTGTCTAACAGACCTCACGCAGTTGTTGTGTTTACTGCATTATATCAATGACTGAACTTTAACAGATTTTAAATGCACTTCTGAGAAAGTTCCATATGTGATAGCATTTTCATATTTACTGTAGCATAACAAACTTTAATAGTATAAGAACGGCTGCACAATTATATCCGCAATGCTAACATGCTATTTTGTTCAATAGTGAGATTGAGATTATTTGTAACATTATTCACTGATTTTACTAAAACATTTTTTATTGCATTGTTTAAATAAGAGTGAAATATTTGCTGCTTTCAATTTGTCACATCTGTGCAAATCTTTGCATTGAAAAATTATTCACTTAAAGCACATCTCTTAATGACAGTCCTGTTGACTTAATAAAATGAAGTCAAAGGGAAACTGCTCCCGCATTTCATTATTTTTGTTGGCCTTCATGCTTTAATTGCACTGCAGTTTATGGTGTGTTTTCATGTGGTTTAATGAGTTGTGTTGCTTTGCAGTTCAGAGGCACAGCACTTTTTACATATGAGTTGTCCTTGGCTAACATAACATGCGCTAAATCCAAAGTATTTCCAAGCAACTACCTGCTTTTAAGGACATTTTCTTTGCTTTTTGCTGTTCCAGACATTTGGATGTTATTGTAATTGTATCTTTTAACATAGTGTTACCCAATAAACCCTTCAAACTTCAAGCTACATGATGCAGGGAACAGCTGTGATTGGCACATGCAGGCACATGTTTAAATATCAATTTATCCTCCTAGGACCTGGCGTCCACATATGTGGACATCACATTTTGGGTTATTTAGACCAAAATACAAAATTTTGCTCCACAAGGGCCTGATATCCACTTACGAGGACATTAAACTGCTGCTGTATATCCTCATATGTGGATCTCATTTTTCTTAGAAACAAAAATCAGGTATAAAAAATATCTGGTAATTCTTTGTCTTTACATTCATCATGTCCCAATCAGCCCAAATAGCGAAGAGAAATTAAAATTGCATGCCATGACAGAGTTCGGGTCTTAGGAGGTTAAGGGAGCGCCTGATTTGCTTTTAATTTGCGTTCCAATTGGTGGAGCTTGCATTTTAAACATTTCACGATCATGCTCATTTAATTGTGGGAAGCCAGAATCATGATTGAGATTAAAACTCTAATAATCCTACAGCCCTAAGTGCAATCGGAAATGTCTGGAAACATCATGAAATGTGTAAGACCAAGACCAGAAGTCTGTGCAGCGAGTGATTGAAACTGACAGAACATATTCAGTGAGGTGTCCGATCAAAGCCCAAAGGATACCAAAAGTCAACCCTACTCATAGCCTGTTCACCCCGCTGCCATTTGGCAAGTGATACTGGAATCCCCACTGCTTTACCACAATCTGAAAGAGTTCTTTCAATTTATCATAGATGCACATTGTTGCACAATAACTGTTTGCCTCTACCTGCTGCAACATCAAAATTGTAGTAATAACAATTTATTACTATATCAATATAATAGTTATAGTTATTTATAGCTGAGCATATATAAATGGTTTTATTAATGCTTCTTCCACTACTGATTGCATTGGATTTAGTTTATTTTTTATCTTATGGTGTCCATGTACATTCATGTTTTCTATTTTGTAGAGCAATGGATTTCCTGTTAGAGTTGGCAACCCAAACCCGAATTTAAAATGACAAAATTCACTAGTGTCACGAGTCACTTCAGTATCACAAGGTTCCAACGTGATTTAAGGTGGTATACCTGAGGAATTTAGTAGTTAAACTTGGAATAATCATTGCATGTCCAAACCTCTAAGAATTAATTAAAAGGGTTTTTGTACCTCTTAAAGCGACATCTTCTTTGAACAAGGACCACACTCAGCTGCCTCTTCTAGCCTCTCCAGCTTAGTCTGAAATGCTTAATAGTCTTGACTAGGGTTATTTTGTGCACGACCAAGTGAAGTTTGCAAAATGGTGCAAGATTTGAAAATATGTAAAGTGCAAGGACAGGTGAACCCTGACTGTGGGTAGGTTTCAAGAGCAAGAGTCAGCAAGCTGTGAGCTAGTTTTTGCACTCTCGCTGTGTCTTCCCAACCATGTGTCCGTGGGTCTGTGTGGGTGATTGAGTGGGCGGAGGACAAATGTTAGAGGAGTAAGCAGCTTGGGCAGTAGTTCGTATAAGGAACCAGTGTCTCGGCAACAAAGTTTTTTAAATCGTTCTCGGAAAATCTTGAGGGGGGATATGATTGTTTTCATTGACATTCCATCCTTAAAAGTACTGGGTTTGAGTGCCAGCAGATACTTTTTATGCATATATTGTTCTGCCAGTGAAAAATAAGCATGCATGTGCACACACGTTTATATGCATGTGTATATGTATAATATTTGTGTGTGTGTTTGTTTTTCTCCTCCACTGAGAGGATTACTGTAGATTTACAAGGCCTGGTAACAATGAGTAGACCCACCCCAGGGACCCATACTCAATCACTATCACAATGAAATGCTGCTAATTCCTATTTAAAGCTTGCGCAGAGCCACTGCCCTCCCTACTCTCCAGGCCGAGGGAGAGCAGGCAGCTCAGAGACAGAGCGAGGATGAATCCACGTTTTGTTAGTCAGTATCATTTCTGTTAATTTGTGTCAGTGATTTCATCTGTGAAGTCCTCATAAATCACTCTACAATTTTTTCTGGATATTAAGTTCATGAGACTAATATGTGAGTGTCACTAGGGAGCGATGCATGTTAGCATCTGTGTCATTTGTCGTGGAAGTGAACACCCAAAAGCCCAATCCTCACAAGCACCACTCCTTATTGGCAAGCCACTGAATAATTCAGAAGTTTGAAACGTGAATGGGATTGCTTTCACTTCTGGCTAGCAGGTTAATGTTGGGAGTCTGCTGTTGCATTAAATGGATGCAGTAATTCGTAATGCCAGGGCAGTCAAGGCAAGAAGCAAAGAAAGGGGCATGATTTTGTTGTATTGGATTGCATTCCATTCATGAGCATTTATTCTTATTGTATATGATTTTACCGCATGGTGTTTCTCATAGACTTTCTTATCTAATTCCCATCCATTTGGAGGAAAAAACCCACTTAATTGGACACAGAATCAGGGACACAAATCTCCAGCTGCATAAATATTTTAGAGGAACGCATCAAGCAGTCGCTCCTATCTCTGTCGCTAGTCTCTGTCTTTGTCATTCCCTTTGTGCTGTGCATGCATACAGGTGCACCTGAAAGCACTCTCTGGATGTATATGCTTGCACGGGTTTTGTAAAAGTTATAGTTCTTTTCTTTTTTCTTGTGGTCATTAAAAGGAACACATCTTTGGCTTTAGCTCACTTAAGAAATCCATTTTACTTACACACTAGACAAACTCTTGCGTGCAAAAAAAACAGGCAAGCAAACACACACGCACGTATACGGTGTCTTTAAACTGGGACGCTAAGATAATTGGGGTAATGATTTTTGCATTATTAATGAACCAAGCTTCATACTCATCTTAATTGAAAATGTTCTTTTATCTTCAGCACATGATGACTTTTTGCTGGCTTTGTATTGTGACTTGGAATTTTTGTTGTGTGCTCTTTTCAGCAAACATATTAATTTAAATGACTAACTACAACTCAGGAGAGGTGGGGGTTAACCAGGGAACTAGTAGTAATTGTGAAAAACTGAGAGAATATCATATGCCGGTATATTTCCAATGTTAAGCAGAGCCAAAACATTGATCAAAGGGGCTTGGTGATGGGTAAATCCAAGAGGTGTAATTTCAATATAGTTGGGGGAGAAAAACATGGTAGGAGGACAGGCTGCAGTGAGGCATCATATCTTAGCATGAGGATTAGATCGAAAGTTGGGGGCAGAGAGGACAGAAGATTAAACAGGGGTAAATATTTAAGGCCATGTGCAGACAGAGCACTGATCACACTTCAGCAGGAGTGATGATATCAATAACAGGTTTCTATTGACTTGTTCTACTTTGTGCCATCAGTCAACAACCAGCATCAGATGCTACTGGCTGATGGTGTATAGACCTTGCTCTTGTAGCATAACAGCACTAAATGGCAGGCTTCTTTCTTTTGGTGGTGAAATACACACGTTTACGTTAAAATAATTTCAGCTCTTGTGTTTGTATAAGTTTGTCAGAGGAACAGTGCCTGGATCTAGGCTTAAGGCAGTGTGTCATTAACTCCCGTGGCCCCGAGTGCCAGCTCTCACTGGAGATGTCTCTTTACGACTGGACAGACTTACAGATGGATGGATGGATGGATCATTGCTTCCTTTCCTCTCCCACCTGCTCTGTCATTGTCAGTTCTTCTGCTGTCACCTTGATTTAACATCACATTTATTACTCCTCCATAATTATCATACTATTTAATGTTTTGATTTGTTATTTATGCCATGTTGTAGCCACAAGTGGCCCAAAATTTAATAAGCACACCTGAGTAACGCAACTTGACAACCGAGTAAGACTGGTACAGTGGCCACGAAGGCTGTACCCTGTGATCTGCTTTAGATTACCTCGTGCACATGACTGGAGTACAAATCTACACTGTAGAGCTTATCTTCAAGTATAGGCACAGTTAACATCTCTCAGTTAGTAGTGGGGATGTCTGTGGATTTTGTTGGCCTCCACCCCAGCTCCCTCCTTCCGGTAATAGAGGTCTCAGAAAATGCTGCTTCACAAAGCCTGAGGATACAAAGTCCAATGGTCCACAAAATGTCTAGAGACATGTCTAACCCAGATTCACAAAGTTTTTGGAAAGGGGAGGAGGGGGCTCTACAGTTCTGTTTGCAGATTTATTATCTAACCTAGACATCACTATACAATTGATGGGAGTTTAAGATCTAGAGCTGCAGTATATGTGCAGTCATTTCCCTAAAGGTAGCAGTAAGCTCAGAACATTTGTATCTTTGAAAGCCTGTCCTGTTGATAGAGACGTCAGATGATGCATTGCTCATATGGGGTGTTGGAATAACAACGTATTTTCTTGTTTTATTTCTAGGACTTGCTGTATGAGGCTTTTCACCTTGTTTTCTTTAATACTGAATTCCCATTGTGCAGCCCTTGTCAAAGCTAGCTTTGCTGTGGGCCTGAGGGTGTGGAAAGCCATGTGCTTTTCCCAGCGCACATATCCACCAGCTGCTTCTTTTTTACGAGACAGCCAAGAAACTTCTCCGTCAGGGCTTTCTGTCTAGTTTTTGCATTGTATAAATATAAACAGGCCTTAGGGAATGATGTGAAGTTTACACAGATCTGAAGCCGAGTAGCTGATGTAAATGACTGAAAATAACAATAATGCTCACCATTTTAGCTAAGGTTTTTGTATTAACTGATTACCAAGAGCACAGTTGTTTTTGTCTGTGAGTGGAATTTATTGCCTTGTTTTTCCTCCCTCCGTTCTTCCACCTCCTCTTTATTTTTGTGTCTCGGGCCGCAAGAGGGAAGAGGGAGAGGAGCATGGGTGATAATGACTTGTCAAATTAGAAGCGATGGAACCTGCAGCGAGTGTAAACACAATTCGGAATGTTCAGATGACATTTTCCAAGCTGTATTTCTACTGGGGAAGATTAGCAGAGTGACAGCTCAGCCTGAATCACATGGATCACAGCTGCACAATGGAGAGCGCCGGCACACACATACACACACAGAGACAGAGAGCGAAGAAATAACTGGCATTTTAATACAACACTGCAGACTGACACCTGCATAGACAAACACAAAGACTGCCCCACAGAAGGAAAAAAAGCAAGTCTGCACACAAGCTTTGCATTTGAGGATTGTGTTATTTGAAGTGCTTTTCTTCCTTGGCCTTTTTTCCTAGTTATGGTCCAAGGGACCTGGCTCAGTCAGTCAGCCTGTGTATGGATTCATGTCCATGTGGGCTGCCCACACCCTGTCAGCATGATGGATGGTGTTCACACACAGCCTTGACTTTATATCTTATAGGGACTTTATTTGCATGTGCTCTCATTGCCAGTAAAACTGCACATGATGTAGGAGAGCCACTGACTTTTTAGTTGTTAAGATATTAGGGCCTCCTGTTTCTTAGTGTTCTATTTTACGCATGGCCGTCCTCCCCCAGCAGAAACCGTGAACGGTGCTGCTCATTTCCCAAGTTCGCCTATGAAATAAAGAGCCATTTACGAGGAACAATGTCCCGGCCACCACATCTCCCTCTATCCTGCCCCCACTATTGGAGAGATACTATTGAGAGTCCCGGCCACATCAATTTGGGCCTCAAATGACTTTCTCCAGCTGGCCAAATCCTGACAAGCTTTCTGTTCTCCTTAAAAAGAGCCCCTTTATCATCAAGAGAAAGGAAGAAAGGATGAGAGAGGAAAGGCGAGAGCGGGAGAGAGCGAGAGAGAGAGAGGGAAGTCAAAAAGCTAATGTCTCAGTGACACCCTTTTGCACACAACAGGGGAAATTTCTGTTCTATAAAGGGTTCTGGTTAATTTGAAGTCAATTGGAGAGTTATTAAAAGGATCTGAGTGAGCTGTGCTGAACTTGGTCAAGGGCAACAAACCCACCCTGGTTTCTGTATGAACAATAGAAACAGGACTCACCTTCAGGCAAACTTGAAAGTTTCTGTGATTCACCCATAAAACACTTTTGATACATTAGTGAATACTGTAGGTGTGTTTACTTTCAGATTCTAGCCTACTGTCATTATTTAATCAACAGATGTATTTGCGTGCCGTTTCTTTCGGAGCAGATCCTGTGGGGTAAATCTCATTTTTGAGGATCTCATTTTTTGTTTATCTCTCAAAAATCCATCTTGCCTTCGAAACATCTCTGGCAATATAAATGCAAATGCAAACATCTACTGTTATAAATTAGATTTACTTAATTTCACTATCTTCCCTGTATTCTTCCTGTGGTCCTCAGGTGAAGCTTCAGTAGTTTAATGCTGCACTGCTGTGTATTACATCATATTTTACAGAGCAAGCATTGCAAATATTATCACATGGAGAAAAAAACTACTGAAATAAGCTGCAGAAAAATGGTACAGCCAGTGTATTTCACATACAGTATTATATTTTGCTTAGGCTTATGTGAAGACACATGTGAAGTATAGGTGTGGTCACTTTTTAGCAGTCCATTAATGTGTGTAATTGTCTCAGTTTACTGGGGATGATCTGTTATGCTTTTGATAACGTGAATTCAATTTTCCACAGAACAGTAACCGTATAAAATAACACAGAAAAAATGTAATTCAATAACAAATAATGGATAATAGCTTTCAGATATTACAGCAGAGATTAAGGAAGGTCATTATCTCAGAGTCACATATAAGGTTACATAAGGTTGGTTTGCAATAATGGTGGCCATTTACAGTCTTAAGGTGGTTTTGAAAAGAGACTCCAATATTCAGACTCCAATGTTTGTTAGAATAAAAGGCCCATTTTCTAAATCTAATGAGCTAAATAAGTTATAACATATAAATTTAAACCTTAAACACTGAAAACCATGAAATAAGAAAAAAATGTAAGTGTGAACCATTTGTTACTGCAGATCCAAGGCAGTATTTGTAAAATAATCAGGAATTGTAGTGATATTTATTTGAAGAAACTGGACAGTTGTGATAGTGGTGATCGTTTTTTTTTCTTAACTTTTTCAGTATCATTATCAGTTAAGTGCTGCACAGTTCAGTGGCCGCAAACATGTGAATCATGCAGTTCTCTTTGCGATTGGTTACAGAGTCGTCCACGAAAAGTGGAACCTAACGGTGCAGCCAGTTAGGAAGATGATAGCACGTTTTCTCTGGTACCCAGTAGCAACGTTATACAAGTTAAATGATGGAGTGTGGAAAAATCATAGAGTTGATGAAACATAAAGGAGATTAATGATAGAAGAAAACCTGGATGTGACATACGCTGAGAGTGATTAAAGGGGTTTAAAAACAACAACCAGTTGGTATAGATTGACTAACAGTGAAAACATTTTCTTCATCGTTTTATGGAATTTTAGTTCTAATTATTTATGGTCTATAATTCTGTGAAAAACAAACAAGGTAAATTTTGTCTGAAATGGAATAGCTTACTTCCTGTTGTTTCTAGAAAACTTCTTCTACATAATCAGTCTTTCGATATAATAATATACTGCATATGTGCACAGTTTCACACAGTTAGAAGAATCTAAACAAAAGGAGGCATGAAAGCAATCGAAATGTTGCATATTTCTACAGCAGGTCAGCAGTTTAGGTATTCCTTTCTTTCGTGTGTAGTCGCATGATGATTTTCTTCACTCCCAATAGTTAAATGTAGTGATGTATTTATTTTGACATACAACTAGTGTATGTGTACATTACCCATAAAACTCCTGCTAATGATTAGCTACAGTCAGGGAGTAGATTACTCACATTTTGAAAGACTTTTGGAAGTCTGTAAATGAGTGTATAACAGGTTGACAATGCCTTATATGCAATTTAGAAGATTATTTATTTAAAATTAAATCTTTGTTGTTGCAACTGTTTTTTGTTTTTTTTTTATTCAGTTGCGACAGAAAGAGCACAGAGGCAGATTTATTCAAAGAAGAGTGATGTTCATCTAACTTTTTTCAGAGCAAATGCAGTTCGCCATCTTAGGAGAGAAATTATCAGTATTTCTTCACATTTGCATATAAATGAACAATGGTAAACTGTTAGTGAAGGAGAACGATTTAGAGACAGAGAAGTACAGAGTGGCACAGCACAAGGGGGAGAGATAAGCAAAAAAAAAAAAAAGCAGACATCACGTTATTTGTCCATGCTGGAGGTTTTTCTGGAGTTCTAGCAGGAGAGGGATAAGGAATTGGATGGATTTTCCTACAAATAATAGGAACCGTGTGTGTTTAGTGGTTGCACAACTGGATGTTTAAAAATGTTGACACTGGGGGTCTATAGGTACTGGCCTCAATTGCATAATTGCAAAGGTTTCAGTATAAATTATCTTTTTGTAATTGCAGGTTGCAAAATTAGCTCACGTTGGAATAGTTTCCGACAGACAAATTTATAAAACTTAGAATTTTGTATTATTCACAGAAATAGGAGAGGTGTGTACTGCAATATGTACTGCAAATGCCAACTGAGGCTGTGTGAGGTGCTGTTAGAAAGTAGCTTGTTTCACTGCAACAGTGAAGGATCAAAACAAAACCAAGCTGCATTATTTTCAGATGTTCTTGTTGTGTAAATACCAAATAATTAAGACAGATGGCAGAAGCTAATTTTGCTCATTGCTGAGTTTCTGAGTTGAATCAGCTAGCAGTTAACATATGCAGACCTGATTGATGTGGGTCCCCTACCTATACGAGTTCTTAGAGTACATTTTTATTTCAAAGAATCAGAGCAAACATCACACATAACAACATTAAAAAAGACTGTGTTATTTTAAGCAGAGCACTGACTGCATTAGTGTACTGGCACCAGCTCCTGCATTCATACTTTACAAACACACTTACTCACAGCTCTCAGCTATTATCTGACTTATTACTTCCAATCATATTCATGCAGGTGTACATGAGGACATTAATAACTGCAAATATCTTGCTATTACTTAGGTTATACATTTATGTCATCCCTCCAACACAGTATGTCCCTCATTATGGGCTTTTTATTTATGTGGAGATTCAATGTTAACCTACCTCTGATTCAAGGCTGGCAAGCCTGGAAGAAGCATTCAGATTCAGGGCACATTCAGGGACACGCAGAGGAACAGTTGGCTAAAAAGACAAAGTCAGTGATTTACAGAGACAGCTGGGATTCTATCACTACAGGTTAAGACTCGGGTAGTGGTTGACTATATTGTTCCTTGATTAAATAATCTGGAGCCTAGATGGGGAGATAGAGAATTAAGGCCCAGTAATGAGCCTAAAGGACACATTGTGATTGGTACCTAAGCCCATTTTAAAGACTAATGTGTGAATGGTTTCTCTATATTTACTGCTCTGTATATTTATTCATTCCATTAGCTGAATATAAAGGACTTATAGTACTAATGTGTGCAACACAGTAGATTTAAGTCATTTGAAGAAAGCTTATGGATGGTTTATAGAATAGTGGATGTTTTATTATAGATTATGCACCATTACACCCCCCACCCCCCTCCACACACACAAACAGACACACACACACAAATTTTGTAGGGCCTGAAAGCCATCGAGAGATACTGTAGTTCATAATTATCCTTAGATAAAGGCAAATTTAGGAGACTTTGTTGGTCATCTGTTTCCCTTTTCAGTCGGTTAAACAACAAAGCAATTATTTATTGTTATAAAGAAAAAAAAAGTCCAAAATCACCAGTGGAGGAGGAAACACGAGCGGACCAAGCTACAAGTCATAGGGGCATAGGGAGATAGGAAATAGAGTCATCCATGTGGCGTGGGTGTAAACTGAGAAAATGAGAAAGCGAAGAAAGAGACAGAAAGTTATTAAGTATCCTTATCCACATATGATCACTGAATGTCTTCCTGGCCTGCAAGAACCCTGCCGCCCACCTAACGTTTGATAATTACACTTCATTAAGAGAGCAGGTAGTGATGAGAGAAGCGAGTCTGATAACTGAGAGCAATGTGAGAGCGAGTGAGAGACATGGAAGCCCACTGGAGGCATATGATGTTGTGAAAGGATCACAGGAATTTGATTATGGGAGAAACAAAGCAGGAGTTGACTCGGGTTGGACGTAGCTCAATCTGAGATTTTATGTTAGGAGGTTGGGTTTGGTTTCCAAGTGTGCGTTTGCTTGTTTGTGTGGCTCCACGAGTGTGTATGCATGAGTGCCAGTAAATTTATTCTAGCTCAGGGGTCTGTATTTATTGCCTTGCTTTAGTGTCACATGAAGACGGACAGGTCTGGACCTCAACACAGAATGTAATAAGGTTTCTTTGAGACGCGCACACATACACGACACACATCCCACAGCTTGACATCCCTCCCCCTTGCTATTTTCTTGCACCAGCCATACCTATACCCTCTATATCATGTGCTGTAGTAGTGCTAGGGCAACAGCAGCACACTAGCACTAGCCAGTAAGGGAGTACTGCAGCTCGTGGTACTGCAGTAAAGGAGGTGCAGAAGCCACCTTTCTTCAGACTGACAGTCATGTGGGAATGTGTCCATATGGAAAGACCCTTTACAGTATGGGCTTGTTTAAGAGTGGCCGAACAGAATCAGTACAAATGCGCGACATCCCAGAGGAGCAGTGAAGAAAAGAGAGAGCTTCTGTATGTGCGTGTAGATATGTGTGGTGCTGTCAGTGTGAGAGAGTGAGAGGTGGGGACTGCAGTATTCCTCCAGCGGGAAGCATTGATTTTCCGGCCCAGCGTGGGGATGTGGGAAATGTCAGCCTCTAATTGAGTTGATAAAACCGTTTTGAGTCTCAGACGTAAATATGGTTTCCCCCACAAAAGGCCACCGCATTAGACAACTCCCATTGGGATGTCTGTAAGGAATGAAAGGTCTCCTTGTGTGTGTGTGTGTGTTTGTGTGTGTGCGTGCGTGTGTGTGTGTGTGTGTGTGTGTGTGTTTACATATACATACTTTTATGCATGTGGAGTTTGTTTCTCAGACAGCTCAGGTCTGCACGGTGAAAGTAAAAGACAGGCATGGAGCTTCTGAAAAAAGTGTTTTCTTTCATTGCTTCATTCAGGCAAGCTTGTTAGAGTAAACAGTTTTTGTTGTGGCACAGGGGGCAGAAATGGATATTGTGAGCACAATGCAGAGGTCATATCCATTAGAGGTGTAGAAGGTGCATAAAAAAAGGATAAATGAAGCCTCTGTTGTCCCTGTTGATTAGTAGATTGATATTCAGAGAAGGGAGAAGATTTACTTTCTACTTCTGTGGAATGATATTTATGTCATAACAAATGTAGAGGAAATTCACCCTATTGTTTAGTTTTTCTCTGAGGTTTGTATTGCTTTTTTTTAATTATAATGTCTTGTGGCTTTTTAGAATGATTAAAGTGTCTAATAGTGTATCGAAATCTTCAACAAAACCTTGTGTAACCTTAACTGTGCTCATCATTAAGATGTTTGACAGTTAAAGTAATCAAGTCTGAAGTTCTGAGGTGTGTAGGTAAACACATGTGAAAGTACAGTTATGCCTGTTTGCATGTATTAGGGCATGTGGGCAGAGTGATAATTAGACAGGGCTTCACATTTTATTCCATGCACACACCTTCTAATTCTCTCACATTCAAATGTACGTAAGTGCACACACATTTGTAGCTAAGCACGCTGCTAATTACTGACATAATTAGGCAGACAACCATTCGTATAGGGAATGCACACTCATAAAAACACACACACACCTACACACACACACGAGCGCGCCCACAGAAAGACACACATTACTTCCCTGGTAATTAAGAGTATTAATTACAAGCATAGCTGTCCCTGTGAGGCTCCGTATCACTCACAGACTGGCACGCAGCAGGGTTCTTATTACTTTATCTCACCACACCATCACTACTTCTCTCTGTCTCTTTCTCTCGGTCTCTGGTTACACATGCACACACATGCTTTCAAATATACACCTGCTGGATAAACAAATGTTACCTAATTAGTCAGAGACAGATAGCTGGCCATAGGTTAAAATCCAGTAGCTTGGGAACTAGGAGAGATGTGCTTGCCAGAAGTAGAACAGACCAGCGTGCCTGGTAGGCCCTGCCAGTTTCTTTGATTTTGTTGCGAGTTGAGTTGCCCTATATGTTTCATAGATAAGGCTTTAAGGTCCAGTTCTCATCTGTGCTGCACATGTTAGGTTTAATTTTAAAACTCTTTTCTTCTGAACTGCACTATATACAAAACCTTAGTCAGATAGCAGAGCTGTAGAACTGTAGGACAAGGCACAAAACCTGTTGAAGGGTTTATTCCCAACAACAAGCTAGCCTTGCACTGTGTTGCACTGGAGCTGTGGTGCACCCACAGCACTTGAAGGTGCATGCCATCATTTATGAAGATATTTTATGGTTAATTCCAAATGTCACAGTGGTTATATGAGACAGTCAAAGCTTCCTTTGCATAGGGCATCGTAGCACATATGCCCTGGATGAAAAATGTCAACATATCAGGTAAGGAGGGAAGAGTTGTCTAGCACTGACGTAACAAATTTAATTGCAATCTTCAAAAAATACACACACTATGGAGCTAAAAGTCCTCTGCTATATGACTATCTATTCAGCATACACAATGAAATAACGGTATACTTGCATACTGTATACATAGCTTATTGTCTCATTACTAATAGAGCTATTTGAGGGAGTGTTTCAAAATACACACAGGACATTGTTGTTTATGACCCAGCAATCTTCCCTCCTGTCCTAAAGCAATGTGAGAATGCAAAATACCGATGTGTTGCTTTGTTGTTACATAATATATCTTTGAATATACTGCATACTGGAATTGCAGTACTAATGCTTATGCATGATTTATGATTTTATGACTCATTTTATAAATTCACTTTGGTAACAATGCATGTCTTGTTCCTTCTCTTTCTGCTTCTTTGTAGTGGATGGCTGTACAGACTGGTCAGTGGACTATCTGAAGTACCGGGTCCTTCAGGGTGAGCCGGTACGGATAAAATGTGCACTGTTCTATGGTTACATCCGAGCCAACTACAGCCAGGCACAGAGTGTGGGCCTTAGCCTCATGTGGTACCGCAGCTCTGGCCTTGGCCACAGTGACTTTGAGGAGCCCATCTCTTTTGATGGCGTGCGCATGAGCAAGGAGGAGGACGCAATTTGGTTCAGACCTGCTGACCTTCAAGATGTGGGCCTTTACTCTTGTGTTTTACGGTAAGTTTGAGTGATGTCTGTTCATATGGAACATGAAAATATGGAAGAACATGTTCCTACAGTAAGGCAGATGAACTAAGCCTCTTACTTATAGCGAACTACCTTTGAAAGACATTATCTAGAAGCTACCAAGGTCACATACAGTAAGAGTGAGAAGCTGACAAGCTTCCTTTAATTATGTTTTTAAAAGTAGGGTAGGTCATTCTGTCAGTTAAAACTACAACTTCTAAATGTGATTAAGAAAAAGAAATGGGGTTCTTATTCTTTTTAGCAGGAAGTATCTACCAGAATGGACTTCTATCTCTATGACAATGTCAAACAGGAAACATCTATCAAAATGAACTACTGTCTCTTTAAACGGGTTAAAAGTGCAGATTATCATTCATGTGGTTAGATTAATTGGCAACTTAACATTTCCATGAATCTCTACCATGGAGGTGAGATTGCATTATGCTTAGAATCATACGAACTATACTGATAGAAGTTGTTGTACTGTGATACCTATATGTGTTGTCAAGCGAAATAATAAGCATGTTATAGCCATTTCACGTCCCAGACATACTGTGCATGATGGTGCTCCTGGAGAGCGCACAGGACAAGCAGCACCGGGAAAATGCAGTGCTCTATAAATCTTAGTATCCAACAATAATAATATTACACTTAATAATCTAAATACTTCAAGAGGACTTCAAGGGTTACATACCTAGATGCAAATCTGATATGCACATGCAGTGATAAAAGTAGTCAAAGCTAGAGAGTCTGTTTCTGTACTGTACCTGCCACGACCGTATGACTCAACAAGTCAGAAATGATGTACAGTACTGTGCAAAATTTAGCAACTCCTCGTTTTTTTTAAAAATATTTTGTTTCCGAAGAGCCAGACTTGTTTGTTTTTCAAGCGGTTTTGAGCAGGCCTTTTGAAAGTCTTTAAAAGTTTTTCTTTGGACATTTGCTGGAGTTTGACCCATTTTCAGTCCTTGTACCTCACCAATTTCAGAAGAATTTTTGTTTGTCTGTTTGCTTGGTGAATTGCTCAACAAGGAGTGTGTCAACCTCTAAATCACTGGAGCATAAAAAAGCACCTACAAAACATATTTCTAGAGACATACTTAGAAGTTGATTATTACTGACAGGGTTTATTTAGAATAAAAAAAACCCTCAAAACTCTGTGAGTGCTAAATTCAAATGTACCTGAAATGATTTAGTTTATATACTAAGCTATATTATCCAAATAGAACAGAAACGGTTTGTTCAGAAATATTAATATTTCAAATTAAATCAGCACATATTCAATTTCCCACTTGAGAATAATGGCAGGGCATATACTCAAAGGCGACATAATCTCACATTTTTCATATAAAGTGAAATTAAACTCTCTTTTCATGAGCAAATGTGTCTTAAATCCTAAAACATCTCAAAGATTACATGACATGACTCTTATAGAGCTGTCTTTGTATGAGTGTTGAGAGACAAGAAGTGCAGTGAACTATAAATCAGTGTGAAAACGCTCATCTTGAAAGGTTACATTTAGATAAGGTAGAGTGAATCTCTTTTAAAATCAAGTTCTGTAACCGTTAAATGTAAGTAAAAGTAAGTTTGTCATTGACCACATTATCAACTTTATCAACTTGAGACAGAAGCACAATGGAGTTGCATTTGTGTGTTTAGTAGAGGAGTTATACATACTTTGTTTTCAGTTAAGATTAAAATACCAAATTCTCCATTTGGTTTTGCATAGAAACATTTACAGACACAGAGATGCAGCCAAATATAGGCAAAAAATAAATTATTAAATAAATCCCACAGTCAGACTTCAGTGGGTTGTTACATAGAGACTTTTCATAATACAAGATGCATAATCATGTGGCAGTAACTTATTAACCTTTACAGTAGAGAACATCCCTCAATAAACGCCTCATTGCAGTTCTTCATTTCAGAGAGATTTTAATAAACCCCGTTAAAGGCCCCATAAAGACCCAAAGAGGCAGGATACATGGAGTGTGACCAGGGGGAGTGTTTTTGTGTGCAATGATACCCTGAGCTATACCTGCATTTCATTATTGCTTGCTGTAGTTACAGTTTTGCACAGACACTTTCAAGTGCTGTTTCACTCTTAGTTAATATCGTCTTTTATTATTAACAATTTAGTACATGCTCTTGTTTATAGTTGCAATCAGAACTTTACATCTTATATATCTTTAATTATTTTAAAAAACAAGAATTTGGTGCACAAGTTTGAATTTATTTTGTGTTTTCTCCAATCTACACGGGTTCAAAAGCATATATACAAGCTTAAGTAAATTTTTACAACCCCCACTAATATTTGGTTACATGTACCTTAGAAAGTTGCACCTCAACTAGATGCTTGGTAGCCATTAACAAAATTCTAGCATGACTCCTGCTGGATATTTCCCCACTCTTCTTGGCCAATGTGATTTAAATTTGTTGGTTTCCTGGCTTTGACTCAGCATAGACCATGTTTGCAATAGGGTTGAGTGGTTTGGGGAGACCATTCCTAAAGTTTAATGTTTGTCTGCTTTGACCAAAACCAATGTGTGTTTGAGCTGTTGAAGCATTCAGTTGTGCTGAAAGCCTGATTGTTTAGCTCTTGATGTGAGATGAAGTTGAAGAATTTGGAGGTAGTCCTCCTTCTTAATTATTCTGCTTTGTGCAATATTCCAGCACCACTGACAACGAAATAGCCCCAGGGTACGATGCTACCACCGCCATGCTAAACAGCTGGCAAAGTGTTATTATGTTTGAAAGCTCCATCTTTACTCCTCCAAATATACCTCTTGTTATTGTGGTCAAATAGCTCAGTCTTTATCTTGTCTAACCAAGAAACTTTTCCCCAGAATGTAATTTTTTGTCCATGTAGGTAACTGCAAATTTCATTTAAGTTTGAAGGTGTTGATTTTGGCAGCAAAGGCTACTTTCTTGCTTGGAACCTTCTTAGTTAACGGCAATTTAAAATTTCACTGTGGACAGTCACGGTGGCGTTCCACTGGTTACTAATTCCTGGCAAACTTGAGCACAGATGCTTACTGAGCATCATTAATTTTTCATATTTATTTCCTATCTTATTCATAGCCTTTTCCTTTTTTGTTTTCTTTAGGTCACGAGCAGTTGTCCAAGCATTTCACTACATATCGTACTGTGTATGACTGTGTACGTGACAAATAAAATTTGAATTTGAATTTGAATTTGAGCATTCAAAATTATTTTCTTTGCCAATTTTTCCAGACTTTGTCAAAGTGGTGATTTATCTTGTAGAACTCGTACTTATGTACAGTTGTTTGAACTGATCATTTTGGAATCGTTAGTCATTCAGAAATGCCTCCAAGAGACTTTCCCAACTTGTGCTAATCTACATTTCTCTTTCTTCGATCTTCACTGATTCTTTCCCAACTTTCCCATTGTTCGGAGTATTATTCAATTCAATGAGTGCTGTCAAACAACAAAGAGAAACTACCAGTTGTAGTCAATCGAGCTCACTAATGAGAAGTTAATGGGCCTTGGCCATGTGAAGACATTGTAAAACCTTCAGCACCACTTATTAAAAGATTAAAGTGAGTGTATCTATACATCTGAGCCGTGCTTTTTAAAGTGATTTAAGATTGATGCTGTATAATCATTGCACCTTGGATAAAGAACAGGTCAGAACAATCATGTCCATGATGACTGTTGATAAACTTCTGGCCACAACTGTATACACTGTGTTGGAAATTCTGTGAATGCTAAAATTCTGCAGAATAGTGCAATCGTAACAAAGTGCCCCCAGCTGTGTTTTCCTCTCTGCTTGTGTTGAGCTGAGAGGATTTCGAACTTCTCAGATATCCTAATCAGAACACTGCAAGAGATTTGCCTCAGAGCTGAAATCAATTGTCTTTTTGTTAGAGTGTAAGCTTTTGAGTCACACACTGTAGCACATATGACCCAAACATTCTCCCCTAAAACTCCCTGCAGGCAAAGAGGAGTCTTTTCTTCACCCCCTTTAGATTACAAATAGGAGTTTCAGTATACCTTAATTTATGTGGAGACATCTCAAACAACCCTATAATAATAATAATAATAATAATAATAATAATAATAATAATAATAATAATAATAATAATAATAATAATAATTGGGATGAATAAAAAATGACATAACCATGCTACTATATATTAAAAACAACATCTCTAACATTTTCAAAAATTGAATATATAAGGTTAGATATATAGTTTGGCTTTCTATATATAATATGTAAAGTTAATAATCTGGCTAATAAACCATAATGATTTACTTGGTTTGTTGACTCTTATAATTAATGTATTCAATTAAAATCACAATATGTGCCACTGGTATAGTATAGCATTTATAATTTTTTGTAGACAGAGCTTCACTTCTCTGTGTTTTATTTTCTCTTAGATTATTTGCTTTTCTCAAAATCTGTATTTAGCTATTAATTAATAGCAAATAATTAATTTTTAGTGTTTGCACAAAGTGCTTGCTCAAAGAGAATTTTTCTTTTTTTCTACAACATGGAAAGTTTTCAACTTACACTGTGTCAGTGCTATATCAGTAACGTCCTTGATAGAAAATAGTTGTTAATGGAGACGTTAGTATCTACTGAACAGTTTGCACTTGTAATGTTATACAGGTACTTATATTCATGTACACTTGGGTTAACTATGATTTTTTTAAAAATGTTATCAAAAATAGACAATTAGAGGGTGTTAGGGTGCCTGGGTCGTCGACCCAGTGTTTTGTGTTTTTTGGTTCCTTGATTCTGTTTATTTCATTATATTCTAGCTTTGCCTTATGGGTTATAGGATTATTCTTAGTTTAGGTTCTCTGTGTGGGTTTTGTTAGTTTTAGTGTTCTGGTTTTCTGTCTGTGATCCATAGTTGCTGTCTCCCCTGTCTGCTGTATCCCCGTGTCAAGTATGTGTCTCTGTGTAATGTTTCCTGTTTTACTTTGAAGGTCCATGTCTTATTGTTAATGTATCTGGTTTTGCTTCCCCTGTCTCGTTAGGCCTGATTTGCCCCAGCTGTGTTTCCCTCCTGTTTCCCATTCCCTGATTGCTCCCTCTGTGTATTTAAGCTCTGTGTTTCTCTGTGTGTCATGATCTACTGTTGTATATGCTGTGTGTTCTGTCTGCCTGTGTAAGTTATTTGGAGTCTTAGTTTTGTTCTGTTTGAGTTCATGTTTGTCTCCGGAGTTTGCACTTTGGGTCCTCCATTTTACTAGTGATGGGCAGATGAAGCCCCATGAAGCACTGAAGCTTTTCATCCAATTGGTTCACCCCAACGCGAAGCTTCATGAAGCTTCATTTGCTCTAGCAGGACACCTGCTGGACGTAAAAATAATAGCTGGCATGAATTTGAAGAGTGTGGCATTATACACAGCCTGTAAATGTCAACAACAAAAGGAGTGTGTAAAACATGTATATTGTAGTGATGGCAGTATACTGTGTATATTTATAGTGGCAGTATGGGAAATGATTATTTGGAAATGCTTGAAATGGAAATGATCATTTACTGTGAGGTGAGGTGTGGTTGGGGTGTGGACAGTAGTTGTGCTTTTGTAACGTTGAGGTATGGACAGCTACACACTGAGGCTTTGAGCCTCAGTCCTGCCTGTTCACATTTTATTCTGTAAAAACTAAATTTTCACTGCTTTTATGACCTTTTTAGTGGGGAGAACATAGCTAGGATTTAATGATTTAACAAATCTTTTGAATCCTTTGTCCTCCACAATGCTAAATGGCTGGGAGTCCTCAATCACCATGCTGACCAGGTCTTCATCTATTTGAGATTGTTCTCCTGAGGAAAGACAATAAAGATAAAGCACAAATATAAATATCACACACGTAACTTATAACAGTTGTATAATATTGTTATATCATTTAGTAACATTACTGCATGCTATATTATCATTGCATTTGATGGCTCACCTGGTCTTGCTCCACAATCGGTGTCCCCCTTATTCTCATGCAAAGCTCTGTAGTGCCTAAGCATGGATGAGGTGTTGTTGTTATATCCCAGCTCCCTGGCACATAGCAAACACTTCACCTTGTACAAAAGTCAAGACAGCTCAACATAAATTGTATTGCACCATCAGTATCATGAAAATACATCTTCTGTAGAAATTTACATACCTTGTTGGGAGGAATAAGATCAAAATGTTCCCACACAGGGGAGGACATCCTCCTCTTCTTAGCTGGCTCCATTCTCTCCTGACTTTCTCTCCTCACTCTCATAAACCTCCAAACGGTCTCCAAACTCTCACTAACCGCAACTCTCCATCAAACACCCACATTTTTGAATGAAGTCTGAGGGGTTTATATCGCTGTCATATCTCGCGGCAAAGTTCGAACCACTTCATGAACCAGTCACGTGGTACAGCCGGGCAGCGAGGCTTCGGACGTCATCATTTTCAGCTCCTCCCATAAATGAAGCAAGCCTCGATACGCGCTTCGCGGAAACGCCCCCTCCATTACTCGACACACGCTCCGAAGCCTCGATACAGAACGTCCCATCACTACATTTTACCACTCCTGCCTGCACTCAGCCTACAAATGACAGAGCGTATATATTGTAATATACATATTTTGATCCATCATCCACTACTAACTGGAAAACTTCTGACTGAAAACTTCAATCACTGGCTTCATTTTTCAGCATGACAGTGTTCCCATCCTGTACACTGCCACACAATGACAAAGACATATCTTAACATAGCATCATGTTAAAAGAGAATGGAGCAAAGGCAACCAACATCCCAAGAACACTTTTAAACGTCCTTCAAGAATCCTGGAAAACTATCCTGAAGAGTACTTAAAGAAATGTACAGAAAATCATAAGAATTTACAAAAAGTCATCCCTAAGAGAGTTCAGGCCGTGTTGAAGTATAAGATGGCCATATCAAATACTGACTTTGTAGTTTTGTAGTAGTTTACTTTAAGAAGTTTGTAGTGCAGTAAAAACATTTGCAAAGTAGAGACAAATGTAATATGAGTTTAATTATTTTTAAGAATGTTTTATTTATGTGGTTTTAGTAGATGTGTAGAACTACACATCTGCTATAGAACTAAATATTTAGTAATACACATTTAGTATATGTTACTTTCCAAAAAAAAAACCCCCACATGTATACAAATTGTAACGTGTTTAACCAGTTATAACCTTTTACTGTAATGTAGATAATAAAATAAATTACAGTAGAATCTCCATCTGTATATCATTCCCTTTATGTTAAGGGTTTTGTCATTTTTCAACCAATAAATCATTACACGGGCCTTGAACTTGTTGGATATAAGCCAACATGAATGCACTGTACATTCCTACACAATTTTATCAGAATTCATTCAAATCTTTTCGAGCTATTGTGTTTGCAGACAGAATGATGACATACATGCGAATGCTACCAAAAACATAACCTCCTTGGCAGATGTAATGAGGGGTCTCTTAAGACTATTTGCATGGTATAACACATGCCCATGCTACAGGATTGATTAGTCTGAGAGTTAGTCCATTGTTAGGTATTTGCAGCATTTATACAAATTTATGTTATTTAGTATTAATTAATATGATACATGCTTTTATAAGGTGCATAAACGGTATAACTGGGTCATTTTAACCCATTTTGTTAGGTGGTTGACAGGCAACATAATGACACTATACCTCCTGTTGTGAGATATAGATGAGAACCTTTAGGGACCTTAGCTGTACCTGTATGCCAAATTTAAATATTAAGGATACATATATACCTATTTATACCAAAATGACTGTGGTCAGATTGGGTTGTTATAAGCAGTGGGGACAAGTTTTATAACATTAAAGAGTTAACTGGAATCAGCAATTTAGAAGCACTGATGATTATATATCCTATAATGACCACTCTCTTGTCAAAGCTGTTAGTCAGTACTTTTAAGTCCTTGTCATTGTAAAGTTCAAAGTCAGTGTTGTAATTTAACGGGCTAAAGCTGACACAACAAAAATGTGTCACTGTCCTAACATCCCCTGCCTGTACAGTATACATAATACATTATCCTATAGCTATGTGTATGTTGTGTAATGTCTATAATTGAAGGTAAATCGGTTCTAAGTCCAGCTTTTCGCTAAAGCCCTCCAGGTGTTTTTCTCAGAAAGAGATACTGAGGCACACCACACTATTTCTCTGTGGATAGATTGTGCGTACATTTATTGTGTGCGTGTGTGTGTGTGTGTCTGCGTGTGTGTGAATGATTATTTGTCCTTCTCTGTCTGCAAATTTAAGTCCAATTGCCAGTTTTCATGTCAAGGTGACTTAATTTACATACCAATCTCCATGCTCTCCCTTTGACTCTCTCTCTTTTATTCCTTTGCTCTTTCCCCGCCTCTCTTTCCTCTGCATATCATCTCTCAGGTCTGTAACACTGAGTCAGAGTCACTGAGCCAACAGACTTTTTTTTCCACTCTTTCACTGCCACAGTCTCTACTTTTGGTGGATAAATTATTTTATAATACTTCCAGTAATAAACCTGTGTTCTAGAGTATGTGAAAAATGGTGCATTTACTTCCCATGATTACGCTGTCCAACATGTTAGATAATAATATGTGGAGAATTACAGCTACCACGAGCTGCAGACAAATATCTAAAGCTGCTATACTTAAATAGAATGTGACAGACGTGAACGACACCATAGGAGTGTGCATCGACCTCCGGCTGTCCATCAATCAAGCGTAAGCACCAACACCTTCCCACAATGCCACAGGGTGCCTGCTGTGAATATTTAACATGCAGAGTTGTCTTCTGCAGGCTTCTTGGGCACTTCAGTGGTTGATACAGGTTCTGGTTTGACTTTATATATGTATAAATTTCCTTACATGCAAATGTGATGTACATGCCCGTGTTTGTGCCATTGAGTGTATGTTTGCATAGTTGTATTTGTACAGTAGACAAATACAGCGTATTGTTCACGTGTACTCTGTAAGCCTCGAGCAACACATCTTCCCACTCTGTTCCCTCCAGATAGGAGGTATTGAGTCAATAATGTTAGTTTTCTGCACCAAGAGGGCATAGCTCTGTGAGGCTATCTTGCATCTTGCTTTAGCTTCCTACAGCGTCTTCTAGATGCCCTTTTGGTCATTTTTATGTAGGAGAAATATGCTTTTTTTTTTTCTCTGATTCCAAGTAGCTACAGTGTATTCTCATTTTGTCCCTCTTAGTACTATCTGTTGCTAGCCTTCCATAGCAGCACATAGCCACACGTCTTTTAAGCATACATGGATGCGTGGGTGCACACGTGCATGTCTGTGTCTGTGTTTTATGGCCCCAGGAGGTCAGAGGTGTTTATATGAGAGAGGGGACTCCCTTATTGCTTCCATAACCTGAATAGATCATATGAAACTCCGTCATTTACAGTGAATGGGAGCATCTGGCCAGCCATAAATGTAATGTAATGAAATGAAAGCCCATATGGCCTGTACAACCAGCCTTCCAACAAGGTGACTGACCAAGTGAGAGCTATCCCAGACAGACACACATTAAAAAGAATGTGGTCTTTTGGGGTGAGGCCATTTGTAATGGTTTGGATCAGGCTAGTCTCACAGACACGTGGATCCATGCCTTCGTTACCCCTAGACTCAATTACCGCAATGGCATTCTTTATGTCATCGGAAGTTCCTAACAAACTCTGGATGTGTTTACCGGTTTATTCACTCACTCGAACACTTTTTCTTGACCACAAGCACCTCTCCTGGCTTGCTGTTCCACATTAACTGAAGCTGCAGCCCTTTTGGTACATGCACGTAGCCTTTAACTTTCCATTAGCTAGAGAACCTAAATGTCTAAATCAGTCGGATTGGACATTTAGGAGTCTTTTACCAGCTTCCTAGTACAAAGTACTTGCACCCTTATGAGAGTAGCTCAGGTAATTGTGTGGTGAATTCACACAGAGCAAGTGGACATCATGTGCCTCCTTCACACTCTGCCCAGATAAGAAGGTCACCTAAATCAAGTGGAGTAATGATAGTTTGTCTGACCCAGGCTACTTCCTGTTGTGTTCTACAGGTGAGAAAAAGCACCTGCAGAAATATCCCAGTTTGATTTTCCCAACATTGTTTGCAACTTATGTGGAAAAGTGTCTTTCATTTTTTTAGGCACAAACCCATCCACAGCCGTCACCATACTCCCTCCTCCTTCCCCAGATACATTGAGGAGTGCATCACTGTCTTAAACTGTATTTAATTGATAGACAGTGTTTTGGAAATTGCATTTTATCAAATGATTTCCCCCCTTTTCTCTTTCTCTTTATTCCTCTGTTTATAAAGTACTCACAATGTAGTACTCAGACTACAAGCAAACTGCACCAAGCTACAAAGCTTCAGGGACAGGATTAAGGGATACGATTATCAGTCTTATCCCTTTCAAAGACTCTGCATATTCACAAACAGATATCTTTTTAGAGATGATTTCATGTAAGTATCTCTACAAAGTGCTTTCAAACTAGAAACATATTTTTTTTTACAACTTTTTACAACCTCACAGCCCTGCTAAAGTCTGAAAGAAACTGGAGCACTGAAGCTAAATGCCAGAAAATTCCTGCGATTGAGGTCCAAAATCTTGTGGAGAGACCTCCAAAAATAGTAGAAACTATTACAGCGGCAAGGGTGTCCACAGATTTTCGGCCATGTATCATAGGCTTACCAGGGAACACTTTGTTACAGTCAGTTCTTAGCTATGTGTCAGTGGTGATAGGGACTGTAATGAATGTGGCTTTGATGATCGTTTTTATAACATTAATTTAAAGACAGAGTCATCTTTCTTTCTCGAATATCAAAGCTCGGGTTGTAGCTCAGGTGGTTGCTGAGAAAAAGGGGGAGGGTTGAGTCCTCGAGAGGCCATGAATCTTTCACTGTCCTGTTGTGAGACCATTTTTGCATTTCTCGTTTTTCAGATTAACAATTCAGCTCCCCCCCCCCCCCCCCAACAAAAAAATTTTCAGAATGTAGTCATGAATGTTTTCCACTGATTTTCCATTATTGCTAGCACTACAAACACAAAAAGAGGGCGAGCGAGGCAGAGGGGGGTAAAAAGGAAAAGAATAATAACTGAAAAGCTATCAAAGGAAAAAAAAACATGGTTCGTTTTTGGTTTGTGAAAAAGAGAAATCATATAAAAAGTTTCCTTTTTCTTTCTTATTCTTTGCAGATGTTTTTATTGAGCTGACAATAAAAGAAGACTAAATAAGAGCGTTATTCTAATCAAACTCATTCGTTAACTCCTTGCACTGTTCTTCTGTGCCGACAGGAACTCTACATACTGCATGAAGGTTTCCATGTCTCTGACTGTGGCGGAAAATGACACAAACCTGTGCTACAACTCTAAAATGAGACGAATGGAGAAGGCTGAGCTCAGCAAGAGTAAAGACATCCTCTGTCCTGACATAGATGACTATGTTGAACCTGGCAAAGAACCAGACATCACCTGGTCCAAGGTGAGCTTGCTGTTCGACTGAGCGTGCTCGTTAATATGTGATTATGTTTCTTCTGCCATATGATCTTTGCATCATTATTTTATCCTTGCCTGGAGGCTCAGTGATATTTTTGTTTCCTGAATCCTCTTATTTGTCAGAAAGAAGGGGGCGTCTGTCTTTCTGATTATACAACCGAGAAATATTCTTCAGTGCTTCATTGGTTTGTTTTCATCTAATTTCTTGCCTGTTTGTGTTTAAAGCCTTATTGGAATTGTGTTTCCAGATTACTTAGGCAGATTATGTATAAAGGCAATGATGACAATGAAATCCTTAAGCCACATTCGCAGTGTGCCACACCATTTTGAGAATCATCGAAAGAGAGTGAGGAGGGAGCAGAGGGCAGCCACAGAGATGGCTTTTATAATGAACACAAAACCTCTATGAGAAGAAAATTGTGCAATGTCATTCTGTGCCCTGTGGAAAAAGTGGATACCCTCCAAATGCTCCTGGTCCCTGATCTTTATTCAGCATGCACCTCCGCCCCCATCACCTGGGTTCTTGCCTTTCCTAGGTCAGGCATGGCCTGCGGACAACGGAGTGCATCCCGGAGAAAGGCTCATGCCAGACTAATCACAGGCAGATCAGCGGTAGATTAGCTGGCCGGGCTTGACCTCTAGGTTTTTCCAGAATTCAATTACGATCTTGGTAATGACTGGGAGTGCTGGAACCCGGAGTTATTTGGACCACTGCGGAGCCTCCGTGATTGAATTCGAAGGTTGCCGAGAGCAATGGTAGAATAGAATCCACCGAGCCACCGCTGTCCCTGGCTGAGCACCAAGGAGCTGAAGAAAGTATCATGTCACGAAGTCACTCACTTTGCCTGCTCACGGATGTAGCACAAACACACTTATTTTGTCTGCAGAGAGTAGTGTAAATAAAATTCTCCGTCTCTCTGTGGCCTTTGTAGAATATTGAATGGAGAATATTCCGTTCAGTGCAATAAATCTTGATCAGATAAGTAGGACAATAGCTTAGTTTTATCATTTTAGCTTATAAAATTATTATATCAGAGTGACGAGCTATGTGTTTTTACCACTTTATTCACTTTTTTTTACACTCAGCATTGTTAAAGTGTTTGAAATCTCATGGATGTATATTTGTAAAAAAGATTCTGCAGGTCTTAAATTTCTCAAGGCCTTGCTTTCCCAGAATATTGCATCTCTGGCCACACAAAGTCCACAGCGTCTTTACACTTGTCACTTATATGACATCTGACACCTCACGTAAATAGATACGTATCAGTAAATAGATATTTACAGTTCTGATCTGCCTGTTCTTTGGTACACAGGAGTGCCGTCCAAAGCAGTGGCGTGCAAGCATCATCCAGAAGAGAGACATTCTGTCTATCCAAGAGGTAACAGAAGATGACATTGGGAATTACACCTGCGAAGTCCAGTTTGGTGGTTTTGTGGTCAGAAGGACGACTGAACTCACAGTAACTGGTAAGTTCTCAGGAAAACTGAAGATGTGTTTTCTGCGTGTAGAGGCGCCATTTATACAAATTCTCCACATAGTAGCACATGTTTTAAGAATGAGCAGAGTAGTAATTATAGTAGACAGTTGAATAAAAGGAGAGGATTGTAACAAAGATACACACGTAGCCACGCACACACACTCATACAAACACACACACAAATACCACAGGGTATGGCAATGATGCCCTGCTGTTGTGTTAATTGTTGGAGGGAGGTGAATGCTGTGGCCTGGCATCTATCCCTCCTTCTAACTCAGCACTTTCCAGTCAGCTAAGCAGTGTTGAAATATTTAAGGCTATAGGCTAAACTCATTCACACAGAGAGCTAAAGAGCCAGGACCAAGGTCAGTAGATTTACAGTGCACTTACTCTTTGTTTCTATACATCTCTCACTCCTTTTTTTTTTTCTCTTTACCTTGCACAGCTGCAAGGTGAGCGTGTGACAAATAAACGCATTCATCTGTTGAAACCTGGGAATTGGATGCTCTGGCTTGTGTGTTCTGCCAGGTTAACTGCTCTGATGAGGATTGAGGGTGAATCTAGTTTTTCCTTTGCCTTTTTATACTCAATGTTCCCGCCTAAAGAATACTGATCTCTCTGATACTGACTGCTACAGTATATTGTGTACTAACACTGCTATATTGAGTGGATTCTTTGTTTTCAGTTGTGATGTAGCAATTACAAGAAATTATTCAGCGCATCTTTTTGATGATGTTTAGGATAGTGGTATGATAAATGCAAATATTTAATATGATTTCATTATTAAATGTGTCCGCATAGATTGTTCATGGGCATGTTTGGTGTTTTCCCCACACTGAATATTTGTGAACACTTGATTGATATCCTTAGTGGCACTTTTTTGAGTAATTGGCCATTGTTGTTATGTAATATGAAGGCGTTTATGCATTTGAAGTGCACAGACTGCTGTCTGGCAGAGAGAGAGAAAGCTACATGTCTTAACCTGAGGAGAGTGTGCTGTTGGATAAGATTAAAAGTGATCCTGGAGGTGTGGTTTTGAGATTGGCTGTGGTTGTGACTGATGGGCTATCAGTTTATCCACGGCAGGGTTCAACAGGCAGACACATTAGATTTGGCATTATTGCCATTACTATCGCTGGGAGAGCCTTCCCAGCTTGGTTGACTCATTACTCTAGTACGTGAGTACCCCTCATTTGTGGGTCATGCAGTTTGTTAACCAGTTTGGGTTTTTGTTCCATAGCTCCAAAGTCACATCACCAGTGTTGAAAGTAACCTTTTTCCCTCCCTAGATATTGTGGTATCTACAGTTGATATGAGCAGAATTTGCAGGTTTGCTAAGCATTTAGATAATAAATTGAATACATTTAAATAATTTTGGAGCAATCCAAAAGAAAGTTCAAGGTATTCTGGCATGCTGAGAACTATTTATTTATTTAATCAACTTTTTGGAGAAAATGTAATAGCAAACTCTGAGGACTTTACCTTGCCAGTGTGCCCTAAAAGAAACGTTGTTGTTTCTGCATTTTTTAGTAAAAGGTGAATTAAATCCCTTCATCTTTTGGTACCACAACAATTCACCTTGGCTAAATTTACTTTTTAAATTGTTTTTGATAGATTTTGTTTTAAGTTGTTTTGAATTCATAGTGCACACCTTAGCATACCTGTTCAACTGCTCGTTTAAAAGAAATCTCTAATTATCCAATCACATGGCAGCAACTCAGTGCACTAAAAATGACTGGACACCACAACCTACTTGAGTGTTGTTGCTGATCACATCCATCCCTTTATAACCACAGCCACCCATCATCTGAAAGGTGCTTCTAGTCGGGTACTGCACCATGTCCAAGAGTTCAGATTCACGCCACAGATGTGGTCAAATCTGCAGCAACTGTTTGATGCTGCTATGTTAATATGGACCTAAATATCTGAGAAAAGTTTCCAACACCTTGTTTAGTCTATGCCACAAAGGACTAACGCATTTCCAAATACAAAAGGGGGTCAACCCCAGTACTAGAAAGGTGTACCTAATAAACTGTCCTGTGAGTATATGGTCTAATAATACTGTTGGTGTGTTTAATTGAATGCTATAAAATGTGTAGGCTTCATGAGTGAATCCCATGCTGGCTGTGCACTCTAAGTACTTTAGCGGTATCTTTGTGTGTTGTCAGGTTGACCTTAATGTTCTGTAATGATGATGTCATAATACCTTTACTGCATTATAAATCAACAAAATAGACAACAGAAAGAAGGAGAGGGTGAGATTTGGACAGAGGCAGAAAGAAAAAGAAGAAACAACAGTCATGTGAAATACATATTTACTTTCCCTTATCTTTCCATATGTGAACTCAACATGTTGCCTCCACGCAGAGTGAGGTATGAGAGCCCGTACAACAGAAATGGTAAATCACTGGGAAGAGCAAGCTTTTAGGGTAAAGTAACAGTGAACTATAATGAACCAGTGAGTGCAAGAGGATAAAAATGAATATTTATTTTCTCACTCTGAACCTATTTTACACTTAATCACATTCATCAGAACATAAAGTGCCATCATTTGTCATGAAAACAGAGTTAGAAAGTTTACACTTGGGACACGATGCTTTTCAGCATTAATGCAGCAGAAAACTATCAACCATGACAACAGTTTAGCGAGATTCTTTTGACAGGGAAATGCAGTAATGTAAATGCCTGCGTTCTCTTCTGTATTTTCTACTCTGCTTTTTCTGTTGTAAAAGAAAAAAATATGGGGATACTCTAAATACTATAGTACCACTTGATTTAGCCTTAGTGGGATACCTCCTCTTTTAAAGCTGTAGTCTCCTGTTAGAATCAGATTAGCTCCCTCTCACCATGGGCTCATTTCCTATAATAAACCTACACCATCATCCCCTCAAGTGGGTGTGCGATTATCCACATTTTATCACATCCTGTTAAAACCGACATTGCCTGGACAGCAAACATAAAAGGCCAAACTACGTCCAAGGGCTAATGTTGTAGTTTATTTGATAGGCCAAGAGGACGAAGGAGGTTATTAAGTTTAACTGATCTTAAATATAGCGCAATAGATACTGGCCTTTGCTGTGACCCTGCCTCACTGCAGACTGTGTGTGCGTGTGTGTGTGTGTGTGTGTGTGTGTGTGTGTGTGTGTCTGTGAGTGTTCTGACCCTACTCCACTATGTAATGACTTCCATTAGAAGCAGTAGGGGAGCTGCTATCTGGAATAAAGTAAGTCTTGTAATAGAGGTTAACTATGAGCATAAACACAGGCCCTCACAGATCAGGCTGATCCAGGAGCCCCTTAATCAAGCTCTGATGCTCTTCGGGTTAATCGGAATGTAAAACAAACAACAGCCCCTCGCCTCATTTTATGTTTATGTCACGGTGCATTGAAATTTTCTTATCTGATTCTGAGCGTGCAGACGCAGGGAGGTACAGCCCGTGCAGCAACCGAGTGCACTGAGAACAAATGCACCATTATCAACAGATGGAAAGATTTTCCTTTTCCCCGCCCCCCATGGGCCTTCACCTCCACCTCCCATCTTTAAAAGAGAGTGCCTTTTTGTGTACTGTTATAATTGATTCATAGCAGCAGCAGGTTGGCCATTCCGCGGTTCCTCTGGGGAATGCTGAGTGTGGTCAGATTTGTCTACAACTGTGTTTACCCCTTCCCACTTTCACAGACACACGGAGCAGTCTCCGAGCCGAAACTGCAACCCACCTATGATATGAACCGATACGAGCGTGGGCCGCTTTATCTGTGCGTGCCTGCGAGTTTGTCTTTTTAACGTTAAACATACATACTTGTGGGAATTTTGTGTGATGTTTCATTCTACGTCTGAATCGTTTCTGTTAAATTTTTATGGCTCTCTTAGGCCTCATTCCAGTACTGTGATGGTAATGCTACAACAGTAAAACACCAGATAAAGCTCGGTTCAGCTGATGTATGCAGCCTGCTCTGTGTTCTGCAGGAAGGAAAATATTATACAGGGAGAGCGGAAAAGGATAAAGAGAACAAGGGAGCGAAAGTGACTGATAACAGCAAAAAGAGGGAGAGGGAGAAGCGATAGAACAGAGTGAAAAAGATAGAGGTTGGTGCTCGTGTATCTTATCTGTATTCCTAGCCAGTGTTTCCCAGCAGAAACAGTGTGTCCAGGACTATAAACAGACTATTATCCTAGTGTTTATCACAGTGCACATTACCGTTTGCCTCTGTCGGACTTACTGTAATGGAGTCGTTTGGTTTGATGGATGCCTCGGGCGTGGGTTTCTATCTATTGCTCCCATTATACCACTGTCTGCATCCCTTCACTGTAGAAATGTGTGCCTGCACATTCAGCATAGCCTGCAAGCATGGTGATTGAGGTTATGGCCAATGTAAATGTACCATTTGGCACAGTGAATTGGAGGTGCACAGGGCAAGAGGAAATCGAGGGGAGGAGAGGAATCGTCTACCTTACATTACCGCTTGTAGAATGTCCACAGCGCAAAAGGGGCGATGCTTGGAAAACTCAATTTATGTACAGTGAATGAATATGTTTATTTGTGAGGATAAAATATGTGACTGTTTGTGTCCTCGCTGTATAGGCATGCATTGTGTCTGATTTTTATACACTCAGCAGGCAGTGTTACACCTAAGATTCCTCCATCAGAGTTTACAGAAACTGAATGTATTTGTGTGTGTAATGAGGAGCTGATGTGGGGAGTGGTGAGCTGGGACATTGTCTCATTGCAGTAAAAGGTTTCTTACCGTTCTTCCTCCACAGGGTCACCTTCAGAAGTGCGTGCACTTCACAGCCTTATAAAATGTAACCGGCGACATGCACATGTGTGAGCATGACTGTGTGATGTAGTTATATATTTATTTATCAAGGCGATGACTTGACTTTTACTTTGTCGGCTGGATGTAGCCTCCGTGGATGCAGCAAGGGGAAAAAAAGCGGAGGCAGAAGCAGTCAGCAGAGACGTGAAAGAGGAGTGTGGTATCCACACCTCCTCCGTCTGTTTTCTGTCCTCATCTATCAGGCCGAAGGAGGATAGATGGATGGAGAGGCAGCGATTAGCTATGATATTATCCCATAGAGTGGGAATATGAGGAATGAGAGGTGAGAGATAAGAAGTGTGGGGTGAGAAAAAGAGATGGGTTTAGCCTCAGCTGAAACCTTCTCCATCTCCGAGACTATGTGCTTGCGTGAATACGTTGTAACTCGGATGCCTGTCGTGTGCTGGCCTGCCATGATCGACTCTCAGCCTCGGTTACTGTACATGTCCTTGGAGACGAGATGATAAAATCACACCTGAGATAAGTGTTACGCCAGCAGTTGACTTTTCCCAACTTCACTTACACACCAGTGCACTTGTGTACACACACACTTACATCAATCACACCCATGAGAGGATGGCACACCCAATATAAAATTGCTTTATATTATCTGTCACAACCTGCTGATACAGATAAATCCGCATGCTTTTCAGAGCCTATAAATTTACAAAGCAGCTCAGTTACTGGTGAAACAATAGCACTGTATAGGATGGAAGAAAATGGCTCATTAGTTTAGGGTCAACTATCACTCTCATCATTAACTAATCTGTGCCCCTTGCCATATCTACCTCACCCCTCACCTCCCCGCCCTCTCCTCCTCCTGTCTCTCCAACTCACTTCATCACTATTCACCAGCTGTCCTCTTAGAGTCTGAGCAGGCCAGAGTTCACATTGTTTTAATTCAATTAAAATCGACATCAGTCTGCATGTGACGAATGAAATTTACATACTACACAATTAATCTTGCCTGACCTACCACACACTACCCACATACACACCCTCTGTCTGTGGTTATTATCATTATCTAGGCCTATAGCGTAAGTACAAGAGCATGAGTGAAATTAAAATTATTATTCTGTCTTTTGAAGCCTTTTGAAGTCTGGGTCAATAATTAAACAGTGTTATGTAGTGGCTGACGAAGTACGTCTAAAAAGACCTGTTACTGTTATATTTTTGAGTCCAGTGAAATGGTCTCCTTTCACTGAACGTGTCCTCTATGATAGGGATAAGTCATAACGTTCATAACACTGATATCACTTATCATAGCAATATGAATGACACTGAACTTATATAGCGTGGCCTTCCAATAACATGAGTACTTCAGACTATGATAGATAGATAGATAGATAGATAGATAGATAGATAGATAGATAGATAGATAGATAGATAGATAGATAGATAGATTAGATAGATAGATAGATAGATAGTAGGGGTAGAACGATACACAAAATTCACGGTTCGGTTCGATATTTTGGTGTCACGGTTCAAAAAAATGTTCATGCCTTTTTAATTTGTCATTTATTAAAATTATAAATATATATTTTAACTCAAAAGTACAGTTTTTAAATTTAATGTTGCTGAAACAACAAAGTAATGAAAAAAAAAATCTATCTGATCGAGAAATCACTCATCTTTGGAAAAGAGAGTTTATTACAGAGAAATGGCTCTTTCCAAAATAAAAGCTACACTATACGCTTCTTCTGGGCTATATTCTCAGCAGCATATTAAACATATCAGGTCCCCATAAGGAGAATCATGTGCTAACGGATGTCTAAATGACTCGGGTAAAGTTTGTAGCATGCGTGCTTGTTGTTTTTGTCTGCTTCCACTTATCTTTGCACTAGGATGATGTCGGAGTAAATATGCAGTCATATTCATTTTGTTCCCACTAGTGCTGTCAGCAGTAATCTCGTTGAAATGACATTAAAGCCACAACACGGCAAATCTCCGTTAACGAGCTACCGCGGATCGCCCCGTGCGTGGGGCTGGACAGCCAACGTGTTAACGAGCTAACTGCGCTAACGCACTAGTTCCCACCAATGTAATTGAGCATTTTGTGGCACATCCAACATACTGTTTTACTTTTGTCCATGACGCGCTTACCTTCAGGGTCATACGTCACATGAAAACCAAAATACTTCCAAACGCCACATCTGAATGAGGGTGGGGGAGGTTCAATTTGCCATGTTGCAAGGAGAGCTTAACTTCTGTCTGGCTAGCTTGCCCTGCGCTCAGTGAATCTGCGTTCGACTACTCCGCCTAGGCTGCACTGTCGAGCGCAGATCGACTGAGCGCTCAATACAGACAGCATCGTCAGAAGGAAAGTTGATAAAAATAAATTAAACATTTTGTATTGTTCGATACATATGCGTACCGAACCGAAAGCACTGTATCGAACGGTTCAATATCGATATGAGTATCGTTGCACCCCTAATAGATAAATAGATAGATCAAATACAACCCCAACTAGAGCAAATTCCCATCATATCAGATAAAGTCCAAACTATGATCATTTCTATCTGAGTTGTTGACTACAACAACAAAATTCTTCAATGGTCAGCTGACTTTGAGGTTGAGCTTCTTGTCTATAAGGCTTGAACTGATCACAAACTATGTGTTTGTACAACTTGTCTGCAGTTTATCAATTTGTCAGATGGCTGAGGTGAAGGACTTGCTGTCACCTTTAAGAAGTCATCAAACAACACAGAACATTAAATGTCTTTTGTGTAGCAGTTTGCCCTACAAATTAATGACAAGTCTAATGATAATGATCATCATTATTGAGTATAATGGCTTCTACTCTTACAGGGTCAAGCGATGGCCTGGCTATCCCACAGATAGTTACAGGTAGTCACATATATAAGTGGCAACAATCTTGTCATCAAACTCTTGTTAGGAGTTGGATGAGAAGTACTTATAAAGTGTATTTGGCCTTTTTGTGCTTTTTATCAGAACATTTCACGATTTATTTTTGCAATTTGGGTAGCCTGTTGGGTAGTTCACTTAAACCACAAAATCTTTTTGGTGAAAGGCAGAGCGCAAACATTTCAATCTCATCCAGAACCACCTATTGTTCATCAAGGATGAGAAAGAAGGACTTTTGGTTCTTAAAATGCATGAAACTCTTCAGGAATCTCCAGAAATGTTACCGCAGCTGGCTCTATTTTGAAGTTTACTTCTCAAGAATGAAATTGCCGTCCTTACAAGGCTGCTGCTAAGCCCGGCATTGTACGTGAACTGCTGGGGAATAGAAAAACAAAGCTCTGCTGTCACGTACTCTCCTCCGGATGCAAATCACATGTTTGTTTGTTTAATCCTCGCTTTCTCGAGAAGACAGATCTAGGCTTTCTCTCGCTCTCTGACACTTTCTCTCTCTCTTTTTGTACCTTACAATGTGCATGTTCGTGCAGTCACTCCAAAGCTATGATTTTTCTTCCATTTGTGTCCTACCCTGCTATGAAAGACAATGTCCTTTTGAACTGAACACTGAGATAGCGTGCTCCTTTCTCAATTTTGAAGTCTACATGTGAGTTATTGTACAATTTCATACCTTGCAGCAAGGTTGGAGCTCCTGTAGTTTCATTTTTAAACCCAGCAGTAGCTGTAGCAGTGCAAATGGCCTCAGTGTGAGGTTTAATTTGAACAACTAGCAGGGAAGTTTTGTCAGTTAGCATCTTGCTTATAGTATAATGTTGTACTTAGATTAGTATCGTTTTTTGTTTTTTGGTTTGTTTGTTTTTTAAATTCTAATGACATTTCATTGCTATGTAGGCTACAGTATTTTGATTTGATGATGTTGTGACTTTTGACATTGCAAACCTTTTAGTTTGCAGACATGTTCCTTTCCTTTCCTTGTGAGAAAAAAGGAAAGTGCTCACAGTTCTTTTATATTCAAGAAGAGCCGCAGCACAGTTCTTATGACAGAGTATGTAATGGCTGAAGGTCAGTTAGAGGACTCTGAATAACCCTCTCATTATACGCTGTCCTCAAGAAAAGAAACTCAAGAAAGGCTTTGGTCCAATTAAATGATAGGGAGTATGACCATTAACAACCACAGGGAACGTTGACAATACAAAACAGAGAAATCACCAGACACTTGATCTAAACTTTGCAGTGACTGTGGACACCTTCGTGGAGACGCCCTGATGTGAGTAATAAAGGCATAAGAAAGGTGTTTTTGAGCATCTGTTGGCATATTTTCAAACACTTAATGTGATTAATATGCACATCTATTCAACTGCATTCAGATGCAGGACAAAGAGCAGTTAAAAAGTGAGTGGAGAGACTGTCTGTGATTTTACAAGCCTGCAGGTAAATCTAATAATGCAACATTTCAGGGTGCCAAAAGATCTTGTAGGTTGCTCCAAGAAAAATCTGGAAGGTTAAAATTTTCTGTTATTCAGAGAGTTTGGCAGTATAACAATGTCATTTTGAGTGAAATGATAGAAACTGTTTTTCTTGTCAATACGGTACAAACCAAACTAAAAAATAGCAACAATACAAGGGTAAACAATAGCTTTTGTAACTACCATCACATTTTCCCCCCTCCCTGGAGTTAATGATCTTCATAAGATTTATGTCACCCTTGACCTATACACCTTTGACACATACATAGTGCCCCATCTCTGTCTCCATAGACACACACACAAAGAGCTATGTATCAGATGTGGAATTGCTAATCATTGTATCTCTGCGGGTGTCTTGGGGTGTCTGGCGCTGGGATGTTGGCATCGAGTCCTTTGGGCCTCTGTGTATCAGGCTCGTTCCAGAGCATCTTTCAGATGATCGATCAGATTGGGATCAGTGGGGTTTGGACTCCACATCAAAGCCTTGCAAGGGTGGTAGGATGCATTTTCCCACTTGGCGTGAGCACTGCTGTTAAAGATTGTCTTTCCCATCGAGGGTGTTTGGTCTACACTAATGTTTAGGTGGGCAGTAGGTGTCAAAGTACCATCCATATGAATGCCATGACCCAAGGTTTCCCAGCTGAACATTGCATTGTAATGAAGAGATCAATTTTATTCACTCCATCTTGACAGGTGAAGGTATACGGATGCCCACTAATGAGGTCATAAGGTTTTTAAGGATTGACGCTTCAAAGAATGTTATGTATGTCAAAATATGGGTGTGTGGGTTTTTCAGCACCTTCCAGTAAGTCCGTGACTAAACGCCTTAACTGTCATTACCGTTTTATGGTGCCACCACTTTCCCTGATACACAATGAAAATAATGTCTTTACAGCAGCATTGATGTTTTTCCTGCTCTCTCGCTCTCTGTCTCTCCTCCTCTTCTGGCATCGCTACACAGTTTGAGAGGCTGTCCAAGATGCCAGTGTCAGCATCTACAGTGTGTGTATGTGTGCATACTTTGCACACCAGTACAGCGTGTTTGTGCACATCACTGCATCCATGTAACTGCTGCACATCCCTATGTGTGAACTGCATATTCCCACTCATGAATACATGCCCGGCTGCAGTAACTGCAAATGAATGCGTTTCTGTTCCACCTGTTCCTTGCATAAACCAATTGCCACTTGGACGCACAGTTCAAATCTCCTTGCTTGTATCAGCTAAAGAAGAGCTGATTTCTCTGAATCAGGTACCAATGAGACTGATTAGATGATGGTAGCGGGTGCCAGCAGCACCCAAATGGCAGTTTTCTTTGAAGGATGTTGCCAGGCTCCAGGTAGCCAGCAGATATGTGGGCTGTAGGTGCAGGTGAGATTATGCTGATTAACGCTTTTGATTGACCTTAGTGAGATTATAATCTGGCACTTCTGTCTAGCTCGTCAGATGCTCAACATCAATAGGAAGTGCCCTCCCTGACTCATCTGTTGTCTTTATGACCATCTCTGTTCCCCACTGTGTCAGGAACAGATATTTTTTTTGTACTTTAATCAAATGCGTGGAACAATGAAGTAAAATGTGCACTGCAGAAGGAGACTGAGTCAGCTTTTATTACTGACTTGCCAGTTTGCTGCAGAATGATGTGGGTGTGAGGAGTATCATAGCATTTTTTCTTGTCCTGTATATGGTCCTGCTCTCTGGTCTCCTTTATTCCTCTCTCCCTGAGTTGTGCATTTTCTCTCTCCTGCCGTTGTTGTTGCTCAGAAAGGTAGGATGCGAGTGGTTTTGTGGGCTTTTCCCCCACATTCTAAATTTTTTATATTCTCTCCCACAAATCCTTTAGCGTTCTCTCCCTCAGCTAGTAATTTTAAATTCGGACTAGAAAAACTGCTTAACAGATAATAAAGAAAGTAAGTAAGTGCAGTTTCTCTAAAAACTCGACAGTGCACAATACTGTTTATGAATTATCTCTATACTTCCCTGTCCCAGTGTGGTGCATTATGAAGGCTGGGTCCATTCCTACAGTCGTTGTTTAGCAGTGCATTGAAGCAGGCTTTATGCTGATTAACTGCATCACATCTGATGGATTCCAAGCGACCTCTCCACCCCTCAATATAGCTCTGGGAGCCTTTCAGGGGGAAAAGGCTTCCCTTATTAATTAGACAAGAATAGGAAATCTATTAGTGAATGCAGACAAGGCTGAGTGCTGAATGAGGGGTTGCTGAGTTCTGTTAGTGCTAAACTAACTACAGTCATCTCCCCTTCCATTATTGCATTGAAAAGGAAATGGGTGATGTGCTCTTTTTCTTTCTCAAAGATATCTGTTCCATATTTGGTGAAAATAAATCCACATTATCAGTTGGTTGTATTGTTGCAGATAAATAACTCGCAGCAAATTAACTAAGCTAATTGCAGCCATACCTTTTTTGGCAAGTTACCTTTTCTGACTTGTCATTTTAAAAGACTTGCACTTACTGGCCACTTCATTAGGTACTCACATTTAACTAGTGGTTTATGCAAATATCATCCAGTCACATTGCTGCATCAAAATGCATTTAGATATGCAGACATCATCAAGGTAACCTGTTGAAGTGATTGTTGTAGCCAGATGGGCTTGTTTGAGCATTCCAGAAACTGCTTGTGCACTGGGATATCCCTATATGCCATGTCAAGGGTTTAAGAGGAATGTTTCAGAAGACCACATCGGGTGTCACTCCTGTCAGCTAAAAACAGGGAACTGAGGCTAAAATTCACACTGGCTCACCAAAATTGGACAATAGAAGATTGGCAAAAATGTTGCCTGGTTTGAGCCATGATTTTTGCTGCAACATTTAGATGTTAGGATCAGGATGTGGTGTAAACGGCACAAACACATGGATCCATCCTGCCTTGCATTAATACTTTAGGCTGGTTGTGGTGGTGTTATTCTCTTTGGGTCCTCTAGTACCAACTGAGGATCACTAAAACATGAAGAGCCAATATTGTTGCTAATCATGTCCATCTCTTTATGACCTTAGCCATCAGGAGATGGGTACACTGCCTCCAGCAGGATAATGTGTCACAGAGCACAAAGCATCTTAAGTTGGTTTCTTGAACATAATAATGAATTCACTGTACCCAAATGGCCACAAAAGCCTGCAGATCAGTATAGCCAACAAATCTGCAAAAACTGCTTGATGCTATGATGTCAGTATGTCCCAAAATCTCTGAGCAATATTTCCAGCACTGTCATGTAGACCCAAGCCATTTCTGGGGGCAAAAGTGATCCACCCCAGTACTATTAAGGTGTAACTTGTCAAGGTGTAACTAAACTAATGGAAAACCCTGAAAACCATGGTGAAACGTGCAGAGTCGAACCAAGTATGTACTTATGGAAAAGGGGCTTTATGGGCAGTGAGTATACTCATGTTACTAATAGCAAAGTTGCGGTAAGCCATAACACTGAGTTAAGATGCATAGCATCATTAGTGGAGTTTAGTAATAGTGTATCTGGGCGAGTTCCATATGTGACTGCATCAACAGACTGTACAAAAAACCCGAAAAAGCCCACTAGAGGATAAATCCTTGTTCTTACTGCAAGAAAATCATTAATAAGAAACTGGGAATAGTTATAAAAAGTACAGTGCATCTCTAGTTGACCTCAATTGATTTACCACAACATAGCTTAGTTTGAGTCAATTACACTAACAGTCCTCAAAATAGATTAAAAATTCAATACCCTATTAAACATGTATTTTTCTTTTCCTAAATTAGTTTCCTGTAAATATAACAGTTAATGTTGTTCAAAGAATGTTTACAATAAACTAAATTGACTAGATCTAAAATTACCTCTCTTAAAGATTTAGGTCTGTAGAGATTTTGACAGTAGAGTGTAAGGCAGACTATTTTATAAGCACTGAGAAATGTATAGATGTTTTTGGTCTTTCCCCAGAGCTGGTTAAAATATGAGAGCATTATCCTTTGATCAAAGCAGCAGGCTCACAGTCAAGTGCATACCTTCACATTCTCATGTAATAAGCAAGCACTACACACATATTCCTAAATCATAACAGCCTCCATCGGCGCCCCTGCAGAATATTCAGTGGTATATGTTGCATGAAGCTCTCCAACTTTGATGAATAAAAGACCAGAGAGATCTTCTTCCTAATCATGTTATATTTACTGTATGCTGAAGAGCAAACAGAACAGAGGGAGAAAAGCGCAACCCCGGGCCCGACCACTCAAAAAAATAGCCCAGAATCAGTGTTTATTACTTTCATAGTGAAAGAAAAGAAAAAGTGTTTAAAGGTCCACATTTTTACAGGGAAATGTTTGTTGAATGATTTATTCAAACACTCGCTTGTAGAGAGAAGAATATTTGTTTAACAAGCAGCTGCAGTTCGTGTGAGGATGGCCTTTTTGAAGAGCGCACTTTTCACTACTGGATTGATTGAATGCTTCCTTATGTGGGATGTATGAGTGTGTGTATTTGTTTTCTTTTTTCCAGCATTGTGATTTACTGAGTTCACGAAGCAGATGCAGAACCGGCATCATATCGCGTCTCCCTAAATGCTTTGCTTTGCAGTTCTACACACTCTTCCACACGCCTTCGTCTCGTGGCATCTGGGGCGTCTCACTGGGATAACATGTTACATAATTAGCACCAAATTAACACTCAATTAGAGAACCCGTGTTGAGAGGGTGGGGACAGACTATCTTCAGAGAGTTTCAAAATCACATCAGAGCCACCACCACCTGGCCTACTGAGAACGCACTATATGCCACATGAATATAAAACTACAATATCCTAAATATATCTTAACTATTTAAACAGCTATGCTGCAATATTCAGCGACATCAGGTGGTTAGAACGGCGGGGGTGGTGTAGTTTGCACACTTGCGCAAGTCTCTAGCTTGGGGATACTGGGATTAATATTCTGTTGTTGAATCTTTGTGTTTTACTTTGTTTTCACTCATTAATTTCTTGTGTGCACTAACTTTTTACTGCATAAAGAGAAGAAGATCATGGTTTGGGTTAGAATACACGAACCCTGCATGCTGAAATACTTAATGCTTATCTCGTGCATTTAAGTGTGGCGCAAAGTGGTCCTTTACAAGCTGTGTGTGACAAAATGAGAATGACAGACCCGCTCTCAGTACTACTAAGCAAACCCTGTGCATATCAGAGTGGCTAACAGCTTTGACAAAACCGTAGTGTTTGATGGCCTGGAATGAAAATGGGCCGGTTTGAATAGGATATATTTCATGCTGTTTCAGCAAAAATCTTTGATTCATAAACTGAGCCACTTCAAACCAGGTACGTTATGATACTTTTGCTCCCCGGTGACAATCCTCCCACTGTCTGGAAGGCCATTCTAGCATATATTGTAGGGAAATTCACTGACATGTTAGCGCCCTAAGCTAAAGCAGCTCACCTCTGGCTCTTCCAGGCTATAAAAACTGCCATATGTGATCAGCCAGTGTCTTCCTTTCATCCACCTGTCATCACTTGTTTGTGTTTGCAACTTCAGCGCCTTCACATTGTTGCACACATCCACATTCAGTGCTTGCATCATGATATTGCTTCAGCACTATATTGTTTTATAATAGGTAGCCTCAAGAACATTCACAAACTTCACAAAGAGGGCCTGCCTGGGTTTTGAACCCAGGACCAGCTTGTTGTGAGGCAACACACCGCAGGCCCTGAGCCACAGTACTTGTACATGAATGTTGATGCAGATTGTTTTCTTTACACAGCCCACACGAGTCCAACAACCTGCCCCTCTATGTTCTGTATAGTAGTAAACTTTGCTCATTCACTCTTCTACCTCCCTCTTCATCTTCTCCTCTGTAGTAAACTCACACAGCTCTCACCAGCCCTCACTTTTTACAAACATGAATAGAGTCTCAGGCACCCACACACACACATTCACGCCTCTGTTGGGGTGGGGTTCTTTATTTCATTAACAGCCGCTTGCACGCCAAAATTCATTATGCCAACCTTCTGTTCTCGTGCACCCAAGCATGCCAGCTAACGTGCGGAACAAATTTTTCTCTCCCCACCTCACCCTTCCTCCCTCACTCTTGCTAATAAGTATGTTTAGGATGTGATTCACCTGCATCAAAGGCTCCCTGTGAAGAGGCCCGCTTTGTATCACTGGTCCATGATTAGTCATTACTGTCAAATCCTCAGTGTTCCCCTCTGTTGCTATGCTTTGAAGGTGGGCATATTCAAAATGCAAATAATGCAGCTATCGATATCTCATGTCGCCTCATTTTTAGGGAATGTGATGTCGACTGTGCTTCTCTAGGAGATGTCACTGTATGGAGGGGCTGCCAGATTATTCCCTTTTATCAAAGCTGAATAATTTGTTGTCTTTGACACAAGAGTTTTGTGAATTATATATACAAAAAAGGAGGGTAATTTGGCTTTTAATATTTTTCGATGAGGTAAGATAAAAAACCCTAAAAATGTGGTCTTAAAATCTGTATTTATGTACTATAATAATGGCTAAATAAACACTGATAAAAGTTCTGAAAGCCTCAGTATTAAAGGCAATATTCAGTAAGTGTTCAGCTCAAAATCCCCACATGTGCTTCTGAATGACTGGTTGTGTTTCTCTCTTCCCTTCCCTCTTTGTATATATGTATATATAGTTGGTATAAAGTGTTGCATTCACCAATAGATTTTTCCTTTTTTGTATTTGAATGTCAGAGAATCATTTATCCTCTATAGTGACTGCCCGCCAACAAGCTGCCAACCGTCCTCCTTTTTAGACATTCGCCAACAGTGTTGCCTTTGTAAGTGATAAGGTGGCACCTTGGTTCCAGCTATGTTGTAACAAGTTATTCTGAGTGGACAAAAAAGGTCCTTTAATCTCGAAGTAAGGCCGTACGAGGCCATAGAATTAAACAGCTAAATGCAATTGCCACTCGTGTTTTAAGTCTTCAGAGCTTTTTCTTGCTAATAAATGCATTTGTTGAAGGACTGTAGAGATGAGTAGCTCTTCAAACATGCTTGCAGTCTCCTTTGCTCACATGTCAAGCTCACGACTCCCATTTGCACACATATTTGTCTTTCTCTTGTTCTACTTTCTGCTTAACAGTATGCCTTGTTAAGCTTCTGTTAACGTTACCCTCTGGCTTTGCACAAATATATTGTCCCAGATTTTTAGCACTGTGGTGTTGGTAATGGTGTGTGCATGAGTTTTTGTTGGATTGTAATTGATGGTTGATTTGTGGTCAGAGAGCATCAGACATCCTGCAGGGAACATGTCAGGTCTTTAAAAGCAGAGAAAAAGACTCCAGTTTGCAACCGTTTAACCTCCACCAACTCCAGGGAGGTCAAAGCACTCAATCAGCACTTCTACCTTTATTAGCTTTGAATTCAGTGTAAAAATGCTGACAGGAGGGTGACTCTTGATGTAGTGCATGTATGCACTTGGTTGTTTGTATGCGTTTGGGAATGCATGTAGTGTTTGACATTTGCATTAGCAATTACTTACCTTTAGACTTACCTTTTATGAACAGCAACAACAGCAGCCTTAGCATGATAATCGCACACTGTGGAATTCAGTTGGGTTCCATGAAAGAGTGTGGAAAGGAACATCAGTCATGCATGCAACAAAATAAAAAAATGCCTTATGCAAACCAGCATTATGATGTAGCCTAAGAGGCGAGCTGTAACACAACCTACTGTACTAACTTCCTTCAGTGGGGCAAAACCTTAAATGGGTATTTTAATGCTTTTTTTCTGACTCCATATATTTATTTGTGTACCCTGTACTAGCTTTGCATAATTCGAAGTCTAAAATAATCCCTATATATTTATACTGGGCCTTAGTGCAGGCCCATCATTTGTCTGAAACCAAGTGTTTTAGCTCCTCTAACTTTAAGTCTATTTTTTGGGAGGACCAGATTATGATAAAATAAAGAAAAGCATTTAGATCCATCATTTGGCTCATAACGACTTGTTGGAGATGTTTAATATGACAGTCCACCTTTGTGATATTTTATATATGACAGAAAATAAGGAAAGCCATAAAAGGTCAGGAAACTAACGGCATTATTTACAGTGTGTTTGCTGGTGTCTGTTATGGAGTTGTGTTCTCACTGGTTGTAAAATATAACTGAAATCTTCTGATGACACACATCATGCTTTCTTTCAGCTGCTACATGCTGTTTTATCCAGCCAATTTTAGAAAACATACCAATAAACCTCACGATGAATGATGCATCCTTTTTATTTCATGGAATAAAAATGTTGTTTTTGTGGGAAAAAAATCACAACAGAATGTTACATAGTTTGGCTTTAATTGCAAAAGATCAAGAGCACAGCTTGCGAGATTTCATTAGAGATACAAAGGCTGGGAGTAGGGCTCAATATCACAAATTTTGATCCTAGCCTTCTAATTGGAATTTTCAGTGATGTTCACAGAACAGCCTCAGTCATTTTAGCTTCGTTTGTGTTCGGTTACTGAAGACTGCAAAGAGGACTAAATTAAAGACACCTTTTCCGAGTCTCATTAGGGTTACCACACCACTTTTTTAAACAGCTCTGCAGTAAAGTTCTGTAATTTTTCAGCTGTAGCTTAAATGTTTTGTTTTGGAGTAACATATAGACTTGTTGCCTCACAAGTGACCTAATTCAACCCTGATTCAGATGGTGAAACATTATGTAGAGCACTGAGTGCAGAAGACTGCTCAGACGTTTTTATGAATGGAAGTTCAAGAACAGTGACCCTGTGCCATAATTCATCCAAATAGCACGCCAACATGACAGCGTGCAACAGATGTTCCTTCCCTGTCATTGTACCAATAATATTCTAAGGGCGAAACTATAAAGACAGTCATCAACTGCCGCAAAGCCACATGGCTTATTAAAACACATTAAATGATATTATTAAAAATATTGATACAATATTTCTTTAAAGTAACGTAACAGTGTACTTCATAAATACTGTACTTTTATGAGAAATAGTTTCCCTTATAAAAGATACTACATATCAACAAACATTAGATTAGGTTTTATAACTTGGTTTATTGCAAAGTATACTCTTTTCACATGGAAAAGAATGATATGCAATAACAAAATTAAGTATTTTATGTATAGGAGACAAAATCCTTTGGTACAGTTGCCTCTCCGATTCGTGGTCTCACAACCGCGGTGCCATAATGACAAATTAGGAGTCAGGGCCACAAAGGAAGTACAGAACGAAGTGATGGATTCTGTCCAGATGGTCACCAGTGCCGGCAGGACAGCAGGAGCTCTGTTAACACATTTCAACACTACTACAAACAGGCGCACAGCTAAAACTGTAACACTACCAACAATAAAGCTATAGATCCATTCTGGTGTTTACGCAGCCATATGCATCTCCTAATAATGCCATTAATGACAGAACTCCATTAACAAATTTTAGAGTCTGCAAGCCTTTTGGCAGATTTTCTGATGGTAAATTAAAACTGTGGGCAGATGTTGATGCAGTCACAGCTGTTAAGTTTATCATTAACATTTGCTCCTTTAACAACTGCTCAAAACACTAAAAACACGTAAAGCGATGCCTGTAAAGAAATGCTGCATTCGATTATTGTCTAAACAGCCACCGCTGGCCATGCTTCCAATGTCAAGGAGCAGATGAATGCTGTGATGTAGGCCTTTCTGTTCACTCTAGGATCAGCAGAGTCTAATGGCTTCCCATCAATTCCTCCTGTCTAGGGAAGTGTGTGTCATGACTCCTGTAACTACTTCTGACAAGAGTGATGAAGCACTTGTTAAAGTTGTAAGATTGTGCTGGAGTTGAAAACCTATAGATATAAATCTATGTAGAGGGAGATGGTTAGAGACATTGAGTGAGTGGCAGACAGACGAGCAAATGAGTGAAAAGGAAAGACATAAAAATCACCTGTGGATGTAGACATGACAAACAATAGAGTGGGTGGTGGGGGGCTAATGATCCCATATGTCTTAGAAGGCTAGGCGAGGAGACCTTTATTGGGCTTTTGGAATAAGAGGAAGCAAGCAAATACATGATTTGCACTGTATTATATGGGTGTTTTTATTTGTGTCAGCTGGTGAAACATAGCTCAGAAACAGTTTAGATCAGATGTGTCATGGTAATGATCGGCGCTCTCCAGTCGGAGTGTTTGTGTAACAGTATGTGTGTTTACTGTATAAATGCCAAGCCACTGTGAGTTTTCAGCTTTTGTCTGTGTGTCCATGTTAATATATGTTCAGCCGTATTGAAAGTGCATCTATGTGCACATCTTGTGCTTGTGAACAGAGATGAAACTGATGAAGCTCTAATTAGAATCTGGCACAGCCACTCCACAGTGACTCAAACATCATGGAGAGGGAGTTTGTTCAGCATTAGACGAGCCCACACTCACACACTCACAGTGCCTTGTCTTTTGTAACCGAGGAGGGGTTTACGGTGGGAGGTGCTTGTGTTGTATTGTGTGAACTGTAACTGTCATGGGAATAAATAGCTACAAGGGGAGCTGCTCTTTGAAGGACTTGGACTAGAGACAGGTGAGGAGTATTAAGCTCCACCACCTGGTTCTGACCAAGCCTTTCCTCGTTAGCGAGTAAAAGACCGGTTGAAGATGTTCTGTCTTGTTTTCGTTCTTCATGAGGAATGAGTCTCTAAACTAGCGGGGCCTGTGGAAACACAGACTCAACACTTTCAATTGTGTGTCCTGCTAGTAAACACGTAGGTAAGTGTAGAAGACCTCTTTGCAGAAGCAAACAAAACTATATAGCCTCCACATTATTTACATTAAACACAGATGTCAGATGACATTAACATCAATGCTAAATTGGAAATACAAAGACTAAAAATGACCAGAAGTGCATGCATTTTTGCACATGCACAGAACATACTGTAGGTATGAAGTGCAGATCAGGCAGTGACATATGAGCACATTGGCAGTCTTGAATGTCCTATAAACAAACTTGCAGCACATGCATCATAGAAGTCAGTCAGTCACTCTAGCATATACCAAAGGTGCTATGTTGCAGTGGCACCTGGAGAGTGTGGAGGTCATTTACGAACTCATTGTCATATTCAAGACGGCAGTTCGAATTAATTTGAGCTTTGTGAAATGATGCATTATTGTGCTGGAAATAGCCATCAGAAGATGGGCACACTGTGGTCAATAAACGGATGGTCTAGATCAAAAACAATACTCAGGTAGGCTGTGGAGTCTAAATGATTCTTAATTGGTATAAATGAGCCCAAACTTTGCCAAGAAAACAACACCACTAGTCTATCAGCCTGCGCTGTTGATACCAGGCAGGATGGGTGTTTTCATGTTGTTTATGTCAAATTAAGACCCTACCATCCGAATGTCACTGCAGAAAATGGAACTCGTCAGACCGGGCAGCATTTTTTCCAGTCAGCTGGTCATCTTGACCATATCTACATGCCTAAATGCATTTAGCAGTGTTGGGAAGGTTACTTTTAAAATGTATTCCACTACAGATTACAGAATACATGCCCCAAAATGTATTTTGTAAAGTATTCTGTTATGTTACTCAATGAGAGTAACGTATTCTGAATACTTTGGATTACTTAATATATTATCATGCTTTTTACAACTACATGAATGTGATTTATTACTATTACTGAAGGTCCACGGCTCCGAACCGTAGTAAAGGGACCTCTGGTTAATACGTCGGGTTCCGTGTTGGGCTCGTAGCCGAAAAATAGCTTTACTTTGTTGTCTGGGTCAAGTTTGCTAGCGAGAGACAGAGAGAGGCGTTGAAAGGCTGCTGCAACGGAACTTATTGTTTCGGAGGAAAACACGAACACGGTGTACAGTCGAGTCTTAATAGCTTACTTACAACTGGGCTCTCAGGCACTCTTCTTGGCTGCAGTGGTTATTATTATATTTACATGCTTCCAGCTCCCGTTTTTGCTCGATGACAACTCGTAGTTTTCCACTCTACTTTTCTCCCTCCTCGTGCTCACAGACACATAACGGGTATGGCAGTCCATTCTCCCTGCAGCACGGACTACACTGCCCATTCTTTAGGGCTATGCCTGTAGCATTCTGCCTATTAGCTTAGCACAACAACAACAACAACAAAAAGGTGCTCTCTCACCCAGGAAACACAGCGTCACCCTGCAACCACGGCAACCGTGACGCTGCCGCCTGCAACAACAGAACATAGCTGTCAAACAAAACCCAAACAGTCCTGACCCGTGACAATATGAAACAGGAAAATACCGCCGTGTAATCCATTTATTTCAACAAAGTAACTGTATTCTGAATACCACCTTTTTAAACGGTAACTATAACGGAATACAGTTACTCATATTTTGTATTTTAAATATGTAACGGCGGTACATGTATTCCGTTACACCCCCAACACTGGCATTGAGTTACTGCCATGTGATTAGCTGACAAACACTAGATAGTTGAGGAAGTACTGTATATGTAGTTGCTTTTGGAGGGGACTTATTGCAACAACCCATGCTATCATTCCTCTTAGGAGGACTGTTCCTTTAAATCAGTTTTACTTCAGCAAACATCTCTTGGCATGTAGGTGTTACATTTTGAAACCTCTCTGCAGTAGAATAGAAAAAAGGAAGAAGACAGATGTGTGGTAAGAATCATCAGTTCTATCAACAAAGTATTCAGTATTCCATGGGAATAGTACCTTGGCATATTTTGGGATATTGCTCTGCTGCTGTTCTGTGTGTCAAGCAATTTTTCAGAGACATAGTCCTTTTAAGTTGTGTGGTGTGCAGAGTCAAAAGAATCTGAGAGCCTGGCAAGTTGTCTCTCTCTCCCCTTCCAGCTGCTCAGCTTCTCTCCCCTTTGTCCGCATGTACTCATCAGCTAGTCTAACATCATCACCTGTTTCCACCTAAGCAGAATCCATTTTGCATGCCTGCCCTATCAAGAAAGAACAGGATGCTGATAAATAGTTGAGCACTCGGCGAGAGATGTAAAAATCACTTAGTCCTCTGAGACAATTGGTTCTGCTGACAAACACTTCTGTCAGGATGAATAACAATGTGGACTTTCATCAAAGGGACACTATCAAATAAACATATGGACAGGTTGGAATTAAATATTCATGTTTTTGATTTGAGTTTTTGCCTTCTACTCATCTCCACTTGTCTTTTCTTATCACTTGAACAGTGTGTGAACAACAAACTTGCGACTTTAATATGCCAAGTCTATAGCAAACTACATCATCGGGTTGCTGCGTACACACTATTTTAAATTATATCTTGACAGTAACCTATGAATTTACGGCAGCTGTGACAATAGGAAATCAACTGGCATTAGTTAAGAAAAACGTTGCTTTTGGTTGGAAAGTAAATTGAAACTTGGTTCTAAAAAAATACGACCAGCTCACAAAAACCCGTGGAGACAAACCAGTCATGGCAATAGACAAGAGATTTGGAGTCAGATGTGCAAATTTATAATCAAAGTCAGTTTGACTGAGACCAGTGCAAATCAGCAGGTGAAAAAAAGGCAGAGTACTCTTGCTAGCTAAAATAATACAATGTAAGCACAGGTTTCACATGTCTGTGAAACCTTTCTGTCTGGAAACAGTGTGGCAGTGTGAGGCAGCTGGAGAAGAATCAATATTTTTTGATATAAAGGCAAACTCTTCTGTTAGAAATTGGACTGTGTGTGGTCTTGTAGGTGGAGACAGCCATGCTCTGGACAGTGAAGGTGGATCACAGCATCATTACAAACTGTTCCAACAGAGAAACCTGATTCTGTGTGTCAAATGACCGGAACAATGTGGACGTTTTGTCAAAATACCAGTGTTTCTGAGGAGCAGCAATACGTCAAGGTAAACTCTAAACAGAAGAGTTATGGAACACACCCTTTTTGCCGTTCACCCACACTAATTAGGCATTCGTTCCAATAAACTCCAAATAAATTAACATTCATTCTTTCAAATATGCTTCTCTGAAACTTTTGCACTCTGAAGGGAAATTACAATAAGGCCAGCTGCTGAAATGTCCTGGCCTTTCATTTTTAAAACGGACACTGTGAAGAGAATAGTTTTTTATTGATATAATAGGCTTTTGTCTTGGCACAGTCTGCTAGTAAATTTGGCCTGGCTGTAGACATGTTCTTCTTTTGAATATAATGAAACCAGATGGCCAGATGACCAGCCTGCTGGTGTCCCTGTCAGAAATAGCAGCTATCTAGCGTTACAGCTAAGCTGATGAAGAGGCCCTTAATGTTTATATCTCATCATGTTGTCACCTGCATGGGCCGTTCATCACTAGCAGACAAAAGTTCCATTCCTGTGAGTAAGAGTGAAAGATTTGATGAGTGTAGTTTCAAATAAAATAGTGCCTACAAGAAACTGCCAACTAAAAGGCTTTTTTGTTAGTTTTGTTTCTTTTTTCGTTATGGGTATCATTTATTTGTATTATTTTAGTGCATTGAGCACTACAAGTTTCCATTATACTCAAAAGATGGCAACATCTCAGCAAATGTCTTTAAAACTGGGCAACTAGCACTAAAAAATTTAGATGGCTGAGTCCTCTTTTTCTTTCATCTGCTCTTTTTAGAGGTTTTCACCACAGTGGACTGTCTGCCTCTATCTGACCCTATTCCTAACATCCTTCTCTGTCACACCAACCCTTTGCATGTCCTTTACTACACCTCTCTAATCTTGTCTGTGGCCTTTTGCTTTTCCTCCTGCCTGGCAGCTCTGTGTTCAGCACCCTTTGTCCAGTGCATCCACTTTAACTCTTCAGCACATGTCCAAACCATCTCAGCCTTGCTTCTCTAACTGGCTCCAAAGTTCTCGACCTGAGCGTCAGTCTGACATTCCTGTTTCTAATTGTTTCTATTCTGGCCACTCCCAATGAAAATCTTAACATCTTCAGCTCTGCCTCCTGTCTTTTTATTTTTGCCACAAATTTAGATGACTAAATAATACTGCAAGAAGCTTCTTTCAGCACAGCTGATAGCTCTACATATTTGATTTGGCAGATTTTTACACCAGATGTCCTTCCTGACGCAACCCCAAAGGTGTTTGACTTTCCTCCTGGTCTCAAACAGGGCACCTTTCATATGTTAGGGAAATGTGTAAAGCACTATACTATGGAGCCAGCATAACTGATGTAACAGGCAAGAATAAAGTTCAACAAATAAAAACATGAGGGTCGTGTCCATTTAAGCAAAGTTTATTGAAAATACAGGACTGCTGAATGGTTCCAAGTAACCTCTTCACCTTAAATTAACTGACCACAAAACCACATGAATATTGTTATTACACAACATTTTCAGTGACTTATTTCATCTGTACCAACTGTAAAAATGTGTACTTTCTCAATTGAACAGTTTTTAGTTAAATATAAGATTTAAATGATTTGCAAAAATGAATTAAATTATGTCTATATTTATATGTAATGCGACCTCGCAATTTTTTTTGAAGCAGGGTGCTATGCAGTAACTGTGCACATTTGTGGCTGTGTTAAAATACACAGATTAGGGGCAACAGTAGATTGTGGGAGCTGCCGAGTATGCCATGGAGATGGGTCAAAGGGAGTTGATGAAGCAGATGGCAGCGAGGTGACCCTGCAGGCTGCCTGTCTGTTCCTCTGTTACTTCATGTAAATCTCAGGTCTGTATGTGTCATCGCAGGTAGCCTGATGGCACTACCAATGTGTTTACACACCTGGACAGACCTGAGGTTGGTGTACTGCGTGGCAAAAACGCATCCTTCCATTGGGATTTTGCTCTGTGCATGCTGCTTGTAATGTGCCAGGACTGTGTTAATCCTGTCCCTCAGGTGTATATCCACCTGCACTGGCCCTCCCCTGCAGTTGACTGGGTTAGCCTTGTCCTTCTGCTCTAACAGAATAACAGAATGGATACCAGACCACTAGGGTTTCCCTCTGAATCACCCACAGAGATCGCCACTGATTAGAAGCTAATCCTCTGTCACTGCCTACCAGGAGAAGCTGCCGGATATTTTGATGGTCAGTATCTGTCTTGGCTGACAATGTTTCATCTCTCTCTCTTTGTGTTGTCACATGTCTCCCTTGTTGAATCCCTCCTCTGCCTATCTGCATAAGCTCCACACAGGTGTATTTTGTACATTTTGCTCTGTCATTTAATAAAAATGGCTCCTTTATCACAGGTCACCCACTGGGTTTTGTTATCTGAGGCTAGCAGGAAGGTGTATGTACCATTTGAGGTACATAGGCAGTTGTGTGTGCATGTGCGTGTGTTTCTGTGTGTTAATTAGTGCGTGCTTAGGTTGCATACTGGCAGACGTATGCGCTGACTTGCAATATTGAATACATAAACACTGTCTGTGAGCCGCGCCCTAATAGAAGAACAGTACAGTGTACTCTTACCCATTGGGAAACGTTAAAGTTCACACTGATATCATCCAAGATACACTGCACAGGCACACAGGTCCTATACATGCTGCCGGGGAAAGGCAGAGGTACAGGCACAAGCTGAGTTGAGTGCAGAGGAGCTAAGAAAAGAACTGACAAGGCTTTCTGAAAGGGTAAAAAGAGTGGGGGTGGGGGCCAATTGTGGGACAGTGACAAATGGATGAAAAGATGACAGTGGGGGAAGAAAGGGCCACGCTCCTTAGTGAGGTGGAATAAAGGAAAATAACGGCGTGCTACAGCGACAGAGGTTAAGAGCGCAGAAGATCAGACAGAGATGAAAAGAGCAGGAATGTGAGCTGAGAGGGGGGCACAAAGCAGACTATGCTAAGCGACACCCACATAGATTTCTGGTGTGTTGATACTTCATCAGCAGTACTGCATGACTGAAACCAGCATCTTGGCAGTCTCTTCATCAAGTGTGTCTTCTTTCTACCCTCTTTATTTTCGCCATCTCCTACTTTTACCTCTTCCGATCAATTCTCCTCGATCTTGGTGTTTTCATTATTTGTTTTTCTTTATCTTTGTCCCTTTCTACTTCATACCCGATCAAGGTTTCAACAACAGTTCAGCAGAAACGTATTAAGTAAGCACAGGCATGCACGCGCACTTTTTATGTGCCCTCCATTTTACTCATACTCATTTAAACTTTTCACATCACAGAAGCACTTGCATAACTAACTTTTTCTTGCCAGTAGTAGTTGCCTGTCCTCTTTACGAGTAAGTTCAAATAAACAGAAGTGCGTTGAAGGGCACACTTGCATGGGTTTTACAGAAGGATGGATAAAGTTTGCACACAAACAAAATTCCCTCCTCCTGTATTCGATATAGTCATTTTATTAGGCTTTACCTAGTTGCCTTTGTTGTATAACTCAATGTTTCATTTAAAGATTATCAAAATGGATTGAGCTCTGCCTTGTTAGTCTTTGCTTCAAGTCCAAGTTAGTTTGACACAGAGCATCTGTGTAGCGCTGAAACAGTCATATCTCAAACTGTAACACAGCAGAGTTCGGCACACCATATGTGTCACACATCCCTAAGGAACGCGAGGAAAGTGGATTGGGCAGGCTGCACACGTATGTGTGTGTGTGTGTGTGTGTGGTGGTATTTTATTTTTGTGCTCATGCAAGTGAGAGGTGGGAAAGAGTGACTACATTTGTTGCACTAGTTTTGCCCATACACTACCTGCTTTATCAGTGTAATTACTTCTGCTTAATTTAATTAGATCTACAAACGAAGTAAGTGTTGTCAGTTCAACAGTGAAGCAAGTCCCGTTTAAAATATTTATTTCTGTGTGGTTCAAGAATTTGCGGATGAATTATGTTTTTCTGTATCTGAGAACTTAATTTATAAACACAAGAATTTTATAGAGTGTTCTCATTTTTTTTCCTGCTCTGTCACACAGAAGGGAGACGATTAAACATTGTGGTTACCTCTGACTCTCTTCTCCCCTCACCTTAGCATCTTCACTTTCTGTTCGTTCTGCAAACAATACACCAATAAAAATCCTCCTTGTTCATTTCAAGTACTCTTCATATTCCCTGAATGCTTAACTGTATCTCTTAGTGTGAAACAGATTATTCAATCAGCCTCCATAAATCCTGTGCTGAGAGAATGAAAAGACAGTCTTAATTAGGGTGCTCTTTAAATAGTAAATAAAGTTTGAGGCAAAACAATATGATATTGTGTGGAGGTGGTGCTTTAGTTAAGGGATGTTAAGTAAAAAAAAACCTGAAGTGTGTGAGTAGCTCCTCCTGCACGTGAGCATACATGTGTAACCCACTACGCATAAACACCTGCTGAGAGCAGACAGGTGAAACTAGGAATCAGCAATGCATTTTTTTAAACAATGCTGTACCTAATAGGTAATAAATCGCTGAATGTAGTTTCTAATGGCTCGTATATTCTTCAAACAAGCAGGGAACTGACAGGCGGGCACTTTTAATTTCCTCTTTCTTCTTATTTAACAAAGATATGGGTTATTGAGGCCTCGCAGCTGGAGCCCTGCTTCGAACAGCTTGGTCACTGCCATGTTGCATCATCACATTGTCTCGCTTAGAGCTGCTTAGTCAGAAAAACTCGACTGCCTACTTGGCCACAAGAGGCCAATTGTTTTCACTTTTTGCGATGATAGCCATTTGACTGTGCCAGTGACAATGATGTAGGAACCTGTCTGGCCTTATTTGCTGGACAGAATGCGCACTCCTGTTGCTTTGATGTTGAAGTATTTCAGCTTTGCCAGAGGCAGGGCTTTTAGAGAGCATAACACTGGTGCACAGCGGGGGAGCATGAAGTGGTTTTGGATGCTTTTATTAGCTTCCTCTGGATGACACAGACAAGCTCCCCATACAGCTTCTCTCATGTGGGAAATGGTCAGATCGGGAAGTGAATTCTGTATACTCTGAGGTGACTTTATAAGAGAATCATACACACTGGTTATTGCACAATTAGGAATGAAATGAAACTGGCTCTAAGGTGACCACGCTGCAGAGGAAGGTCAATGGTAATATATAGTGATCTCCTGCAGTACCATATAGGAGTCTGCCAGCTGTAGCGGAGAACTGAGACTTCTCTAGTGAAGCTTAGCAGTGTTGGGAGACTCACAGGGACTTCATATTTTTCAAGTCTCTTTCCTTCTTTTTCTTTTTTTTTTTTGCTTTTCTTTTTCAGCGTGACTGCCTTTGTTGGTTAAAACAAAAACCTTTGGGAGCTAATTTTGTTAAACCAAGGGTTCGCAACGTAACGCGCACGAGAGCGCGTCCATGCACGGACACGCTCTAACAAAGTCTTTTCGTGTTCGTGAATGTCCCTGTAAAGCATATGGCAGTCATTTGTACATTGATTACTTCTCATTTTCACCTTTGCTACTATTGTGCCAACAGCACATTTTTTCTTACAAATGGGACAGAACAGAAAAAGCCCAGTGATCCAAGAATCTCAGCTCCATCTGTAATTCGTTAATTTGCTGTTTGCCTACAGTCAGTCACCCAGAATAATCCATCTGGAAAGTCCAGTGAGCTTTTCTACCACCATGACCAAATGGGATTGTGGATGACTGATCACAAAGCGTACATCCACAAAGTCCTGTGCTACATTAATATATTTCATGTAGGCCACCACACACTGACACACAAAGGTTGATTCAGTCCTCTTCAGTAGAGCTTAATACTTGTTTGCAGGTATGCAGTCTGACTATCTAGTGTTAAAGGAACTAAAACACAAATCCAGCAATGTTTTTAATTACTTTGCATATTAAACACTACATTATACATTTTCACACAGTTAGTCATTTTTGTAATTCGCACGTTACAAGTTGTAAAGTATACACAAACTAAATGGACCACAATGCTAGTGTCGTGTTGTTGAAAAGTTTTATTACAGATGCTTTGTGTCTCCTCCGAAAATTAATTCCGCCTGATTTGCTGCTGAGAACAGACAACCTTTCTGCCCTGGGACATCAATGTTTTATAGTGACTCATCGATTTCAGAGAGTAAAACTTGCACAGGCATACCGGGCAAGCCATTCAGGTCCCCTAAAGACACAAATTCACCCTGGAGACACTTGCTCTGCTCATACACAAACAGGCCATTTAACGTTTTATGTAAACTTAAAAGAAGTTCCTCTCAGAGTGTGATTCTGTGGGGCAGCTGTGGCTCTAAAGGTTAAGAGAGATGAGCAGTAGCTTTAGGATTGATAGTGTGGTCTCAAATTTCTCTTTCTTACACGTTTAAGGGTCTTTTAGTGAAAAGAAAAACATTTGTTCTCATTCGTTGGACGTGGCCATCCTGCTTTTTTGTGAAAGTTGACCTGAAAATTTTTCTTCTTAACAAAATTACGTTTCATTAAGTGTTCCTCATTCAAATGCAGTATGTCTGTCCACTATACAAGGATAAAAAAACATTTTACATGACATATAACTTGTCACATTATATCACATGTATTACTGAAGGAATAGTATGGCTTATTCGATTTAAGTGCGTAGCATATAATTCATTTGCATGTGTGATACTTCATTGTTTTGTGAATGTGCCAAATCAAAAGAATCCTGCAAGCGCCACATGGTGATTTTGGGCTTCTACACTTAACAATCTGCAACCACCACAAAGCATTATAGTACAAATCTGACCAAAAGTTTGCCCATTTGTTCTTGGACCAGGAGTTATTTTTCATTTGGATTATTTTTCAAGTGGATTTTGAAGTAGCAGATGTGCATACTTAGGTTGAAATCCAAGCTTATTGTAACCTTGAAATTAACCAAAAAAAAAAATCATTTTTTTATATAACAAATACATAAATCATCTGAATCTTTCGTCATGATGCCCACACAATCTGTCATTGCATTAACAACCCATCACTTAATGTATTTGCATGTTTAATTACCTTTTATAGCTTTGATTGCTTGATTTCATACGTTTCCTTTTTATTGGCAAACAGAGACTCTTTCCTTTGTTTGCTCCCTCTCTTCCATATTTCCATAAATGGTGTCCCCCCTCCCAACCCATGATAATTGATGTATTTCCCATGAAGGAATGGTAATTAAGATAATGAGATTTTCAGAACCAAGTGTAGCATGCCAAAATGAAGCGGGAGGGGGGGGCACGTTTCATATCTTCTTTTTATTTTAGCTTTCTAAATTTTCCCTCTTTTGTCTTACCAGCATTACCTCTCTGTCTATAGTCCTTACCACATCTGCTTTCCCTTTTGTCTCCCATACACAGCTCGTCCTCATTTGTTTGCCCAGTGTATAATTAGCTATAGGATCACCCATTGTGTAATTATGTATAGCAGTTTGATATGTAATTAAAACTGTATCAGTATCCAGTGTAATTTGTGCTGTGTGATTACCTATTAACAGTGCAAACAGTCGTGCCTAAAAGCCCGTGACCGCCCCTCTCACAGATGTCAATGTGCTTTTCTGTCAGTATTTATGTATCAGCAGGTGTTATAGGCGAGCCAAAAATAAATACGAAATCAGAACAAAATAGAGCCGATGTTTACATTTTGGTCTGTGTATCGTCACATGAGTAGTTCTTTCAGTAACTGCCGAACATGTTAACACAAAGCTTTACTTCAGTACTTCAGTCTTGCCCAACAATTTAGTCAAAGCAGCAACATTATGTCGCTCCCAAAAACAGAAAAGGCTTTTCAAACAGCTTGCTGGAAACCTCATCATAAGACGAAAAAAAGAAGTCAAGTGTGCACACTCTAAGGAAACATCTTAATGAATACACATCACTGCAGCTTTACAAATTCACGGCAAAATAATTGGGAATTCCAGAAAAGCTGCTGGTAGTTGGAGGTATTATGTTGATTTTTTTTCATCTGATTTAGAAAATGAGGAATTCTCTTTAGTTCATTTGATTGTACAAAATATGCTTGATTTGACTCTGCATCTGTGTGCAGAGTTGTTTAATATGTTCAAACATTGTGTTTTTATGTCCGACTTAACTGCAAAATGTAATACATGAATAAATACAATTAGATCACTACACATGGAGATTTACAATATAGACCAATCAGCCACAATATTAAAACAACATACCTATCAGTGAGGATGTCCTGTGGGACACAATCCAGTTTAGCCCGGAGATGCTTAATCAAGTTGGCATCTCGAGGCTTTTGAGGTCAGGTCATCATCTTGGGCTCCTTGTCATGTTCCTTGCACAATTCCTAAGCAATTTCTTTTACTGTGGGCATGGTGTTTTGCCGTTTGAGTCCACTGCACTCAGAATATAACACTGTCCTTAAGTGTGCTTCGTCTGCGATGGCATATACTTAAGTGGTACATGTCAGAAAAATCTCCACATCAATATCAAGACCGAAGGTTTCCCAAAGAACATGGAGTTGCAATGAGGAGAACAATGTTATCAGTTTCACCTGTCAGTTTTAATGTTGTGGCCGATCATGTATATCAAACCTTTTTATTCCAGATAGCCACATTTTTATCATTAGCATCAGGAATAATATAAACCCAGTAGAGCTCTGCACTCATCTCACTACAGAAAAAGAAATGTTAGAGTCTGGGATGATATCAAACATGTCATGCTTGCTAGCAGAGAAACGTGGGTTATAAAACGCTTGATATGCCACCTTTTTTTTCTCATGATGTAATGGCACAGCAACAACTAAATGTGTCAGAGTTGTGACTGATTACCAACCACACAGAACTTTCATTTGTCATAATTAGGATGGAAAGAATGTGTCCAAGACTTGAGAGTGTCCTTTTTCTACAAATATGGAAAATAAATTGAAAAAACTTGTAAAAGACTTGCATAAGATGTGGCCTTCTTCATATAGTGAATCATATAACGCTTATATGATTTACTCATGAAAGTGGCCACTTTCTCATTACTTTCATACCTTGTTTTAGTAAGTATCCAAAACATACAAGTTTATTTTATATAATTTTTCAAGGGATCTTATATCTGTTTTCACTCTTGTATGCTTTTTATACAAGTTTCACACAAGACAGATACAAACTTTATAAGATTTATATATATCGTTTCCATATGGGTATAAAGGGGAGCACAAACACACCTGCTAAAGAATTGTTATATGTAAGTTTAAAAGTGGCTGGTCACAGATTAGCATTTGCTGTGGCCTCAATGCAAGAATTTTCTGCACATTCCAAGTAAATTACGTTTTTACATAAGGTGTGACTCAATACATAATTTATGATTTGACTCACACTACATGCATTAAATAAAGCAGAATGGTGGCTTGGCATATTGTGTAAAATGGTAGAGTCCAAGTATCTCACCTCCAGGATTCACAAAAGGTGGAAACTCCAGGTTTAGGAATGTGACCATATTGAATTACAGTAAACTAGCAAGTCTTAAACACTGAAAAATATATTGTTATCTAATCCTAAATAGTAACACATACTGTGGAGATTTGTGAACTTCCTAACCTGTGTTCCTTCTCTCCCTGAGCCTGGTTCTGCTGGAGGTTTCTACCTGTTAAAAGGGAGTTTTTCCTTCCCGCTGTCACCAAAGTGCTGCTCATAGGGGTCATATGATTGTTGGGTTTTCTCTGTATGTATTATTGTAGGCTTTACCTTACCTTGAGGCACTGAGGTGATATATAAATAAAATTGAATTGACTTGAACTTTACAAAAAGGATAGTTGTAGCATAGAAGAATGCATAAGAAGGTAAATGTGTATTGTCTGGAGGAGTAAGCTTCAAAGTAACCATAACTATAATGAAAAATTCCCTTCATTGTGCAATTGCCAATGACCTTTAAAGTTGTGAATTTAAACATTTTTTTAACCCAGTACAAAACATCAAACTGTGTTTACTGGGCATCTCTCAGCATAATGACAATGGACATTTATATTTATAGGCATTTCTTTATGAAAAAGCCGCTATAACGTGGAGCCAAGCTGTGAAGAACTCCAGTGTTGAATACAGCCTTTTCTATTTTATGTTCTTAAGAAAAATTGGTCATTCCTGCATTTTCCTTACAGATCTAGTCTTTTGAAGCTAACAAGCTACACTGCTATGCCTGTGTGAAGTTGCGTATCAGAGTTTGTCATGCAGCTATTGATGCTAACTGGACTTTTTGACATTTGTTTTTACTTACTTTGCAGTGGATCTTAGGCAGGTTAGCACATAGCTGCTTTGGTAGAGGTCAAAGAGTAGCCGTTTACCTGTCAAATTAAATATTCATTTTAAGTCACACCAATGAACACATAATTCTGTGGAGGTGCTTAAGGTACCTATATAGCCCTTCTTGAGTTCCAGGGTTGTATTGAGGCACAAACATATATAGCTGAAAGATTGTAGTTTCTTCTTTTTAATAATATCTGGGCAGTTGATCAACCAACTGTCAGTTTATCCTGAACAATTTAATCATTGGATTGTGGTTTTTCTGATATCTATCAATCATGCATACAGATTAAATTGTGAAATGCTCTAGGCTACGTGGCTACGTAGTCATTCCATTATGATTAGTTAAACCATATAAATGAAGCCCAAGGTCGATAGGCACTTAAAAACAATGTGGCCACAAAAAAGCAAAGAGTGAAGAAGAATGTGTATATAATATATATATATATATTATATAATGTTCTTCCTCCTCCCCCCCCCCTTGTTTTTGCACAAGTCAAAATGGGATGGGCATGTATTTAATAGAAGTATATAATAAACAGATGATAAATCTCTGTAATGGCATGGCATACAACTAAATTTTAAAAAAAGCTCATTCAGAAGTACCAAAAAGTGGATTCTGTTCATCTGGACGTAGCGTTTATAGTGTTTTTCCCACTGAAACCTACAGAAGTAGTTCATTAAAAAGGTGTTTGTCTGTATTTCTGCTTTATCCAAAAATAAATAGTCCCTTTTTTTCCTTTTCAGCTCCTTTGACGGACAAGCCGCCAAAGATCCTGTTCCCCTCGGAAAACAAGATTAGCAATATGGAGCTTCAGCTAGGTAAGACCTTTGTGGGATTTCTTTCCTCTGCACTCAGTGTTATCTGTGTCATTTTTAAATGAAAGCAAATGGATAACTGTACCAATCCTGCCCAGCACACCTACAGGCACTGATCGCAGATTGATGATGGTTCTTTTACTTGCTGAGAAAACAGCAAAACAGGAAAAAAAAAACTGTAAAAGTGTTTGCCATATATGCTAATAGTCGCCACTAATGTCCCTTAGGCTGTTTTGTCAACAATGGAGAGCCCATATGCTGCCAGAGATCCATACACAGGCTTGCCGCATGGAGACGCAGCCACTTTCTGTTGCAGTTGTTTGTCTTCTTTGACGTGGGGTCACGATGGACCAAGCGTGTGCGCGTATGTGCATGAGCGAGTATGGTTTGGTTTCTTGTTTGTTTGTTTTTTTCTGCAGCAGCATATTGCTTGATTTCTGGGCACAGTCCGTTGTCCACATGGTGCTTGCCGCTCTATGAATGGCCAATGTGTCTGTCATGCTGAAGCCGGTCAGACAAGAGATTGGAAGAGTATTTGACAGAAAGACAGGGTGAGGACAAAGACAAAGAGTTGCAATGATTCATTGAGTGCTTGCCTTTTGTCTTCCATCTGATGCTACTGGAATGCAGGTAGTTAATTTAAAATGCCTCCACGGTTGGCTGATCAAGAGTGAAAAATTGCTGCTGTTGATAAACTGACAGGCACAGCCTCACATGTCAGCCTACTCACACCCATGCATGAACAGGTTGCACAATGTTGGCCCTTCAGCTATTTGTCTCATTTGTCTCTATCTTGATTCCAGTGAGATTGTGAGGAAAGACTTCACCCTCAAAAGTGACTCACTCATATTTATAGCCTCACGTCAGTTCCTTCTCGCATTTGCTGTGTGAGTACTGTACAGTAAGTGTGTGTGTGTGTGTGTGTGTGTGTGTGGGTGTGTGAGAGAGAGAGACTTTGAAAGAAAATTCTTTAAAAGAAGAATAGTGTAAATTATTGGATAACAGATTGAAATATCATGATTTTAAGCTCTGCTATGCCGTAAGCTAGAAAAGATCTGGTCCTTACTCCTATTTAATGATTCATCTCTTTGTTAATCCTTCTATGGCTGGTAAATAAAATGCACCCATACCTCTTGTCTGAAATGCAGTGCAACTTTAATGTCAGAGTCACACTGGAGAAAACGGTGGTTGGAGGCAGTAGTGTGACCAAACTTAGTTCAATGAACTTGAGATTTTGTTCCTTTTGTAATTGTTGCTTTGAAGACCAGGGTCACTGTAGTCTGCAACCACTAACAGTCAGTTACTACCTTTTAGAGCAACTTTGTTTATGGGAAGCACTTCGAGGCAACCTGTGTTGTGATTCTGTGCTATGTAAATAAAATTGAATTGAATTGAAATACTAAAAAGCCAATACGATGAAGACGGTCTGCTTTCAGTTTGCGAATGAATGGGCTCAAGTTAGTAATTGACCCCATTCAATTGTTAGTAATTACATACAATCTGTTTGCAATGATATTGCAATTAACTGTGATAAATTGTTAAATATTGCAAATCTGTTGCTATCCCTGATATTCAGGACTGTTGCCCCACAGCAAGAAGGTCCTGAGTTCTCTAATGTCTGCACGGGTTCTCTCCAGGTTCTCCTGGTCCAAACACATGCAATTATTTGGGTTAGCTTCATTGGTCATTCGAATTTGGCTCTAGGTGTAAGTGTAAACGTAAAACATCTCTGTGTAAACCCTGCAACAGTTTGGCCACCTGTCCAGAGTGTACCCTATGGCAGCCGGGTGACCCCTGAATTGGATAATTGGAAGAAATGGATGGACTTTTAGAGCACAGCCAGAATCTCATGAACTTGAAATAACAATTCAGAATTTCCTCCGCAAAGAGTGCAGTAATATAATTTAACTGCAAAGTAACAAAGGCACTCTGAAAGCTTGCTTTTATCTAGTTATTATAACTAGGCAAAAGCAAGGTTGCTCAACTAGTTATAAACTAACTCTAATTTATCTAGATGCACAAAATAAGGGGAAATTACTTTTAATAATATGGTAACCAAAGGTTTGGTACATCTACAAATAAATGAAAGAGTAAATAGGGAACACTGTGAGATATCTAAGCAAGACAGAGAAAAAAAACAATTAAGTCTAGTGTCTTGCGGTAAGACCTCACAGACTCCCAGAGGAGAATCTAAAACAGAGAGACATTGATGTAAATATTTTACAGTGGCTCCATTTTGTGTGCAGAATAGTTGTCTCTCCCTCTAGACGAGAGTTTCTCTTTTATTTAGTTTTATTTATTTATTCTCTTCTTCCTTAATATTTGTTGAGCCATGCCCTAAGCAGCTTTATGGGGCATTGTGGCAGATTTATGATAGCTAGAACGTGCACAGAAAGAGGCCGGTCTCTTATGGCAAGCGCGAAATAGAGAGGGAGAGGAAAAAAGACACAGGAGCCAGTGGAGGCCGGTGGATGGGCAGTAAAACCGGAGCTGTAAGCAGAGAGATAAATCTGCAACACTGCCGGGAAACACAGGCCAACTTTATCTCCTCTGCTGTTGCAACCAGTGCAGATCTTAGACATCCTACATCCCAGCTAGCTTTATGCAGCGCACACGCACACACTGGCAGGCATAAATAAAACACATATGTTACATAAACTCTCACGGAAGACCTGCAGCAGAGATGTTCTGGAAAGTCTAAGAAGATGAATGTGAGAAACTCGGGCCTCAGAATCGTGATAGGCAAGCGGGGACTCAGAGACAAGACAGGATGGTTGAGAGGGAATACACACATGGGATTAGAAACTGTTTTCGTTCAAAGGGGGGTTTTGTCAGATCTTCTCTCTTCAGGTTCCCTCTTCCTGGATGTTTCTGCCACTACATCCCTTTCTGCTGATGGACCGAAATCCCACAGCTACAGATTCTGTCACTCAGGACTACATACATTAAGCCCCAATTCTACCGCCAAATAGCTGTGTGTGTATGTGTGTGTGTGTGTGTGTGTGTGTGTGTGTGTACGTGTGTGTGTGTGCGTGCATGCGTGCGTGTGTGTGTGTGTGTGTTGCTCTCTTCACAAATCTCTTCTTTAGGGCATCAGGAATCCTCAGGGATATGTGACTGTGCGTCTGCTGAAAGCCGGCCTGCACTGCATCAGAAACATTACTTTTGGACATCTTGACATTTTCAGTCTGTGTATAATGTTGGATTTTTACCATTAGCCACTCAGCTATTCTTTTGCCAGATTTACTACTGTCCCCCAGTGGTGAGTTGGTGAAGTCCACTCCTATTTCTTCCAGAATTAGGAGGATGATTCATTATATTAATGGGTTTAAATCTGTGTGTAGGTGCTGGGGTTGGTGAGAGGGAAATGCACAAAATACATATACTCACAGTACAGTAATATGACACATTACACATAGCCTAGCAGAAACACACACACACAGACTCACATGCAGGATTGGTGTTGACTCCCTTGGGATGATTTGTCATGGAGTTCAGAGGGTGTGGGTTAAAGATTCAGCTCATGCTTACACAGCACTTCAGTGAGAGCATTTTTCTGTCTCCCCAGCTCTCCCTCTTCATCGCAACACATACAAACATGCACTTGCAAATATTCAAACAACCCGGCACTACTTGAGGTGGATAGGTCACACACACGCTTGCAGCGCAGACCTCTGCAACCGTGGGATAATTGTAACTGATAGAGGATTTTACTATCCCCCAAAGCCAGCAGATGGGTGCACTCGTGTGGAAAGGAATTAGAATCCATTATTTCAGAGAGCAGGAACCAACAGCAGAGGATGGGCAGCAATAGGGAGAAGGCTCTTATACCTACTTCATTTAAAGAGAGGCGAGTCTACACACACGCACGCACATCCATGCACCTGTACGTGTGCACACATCTTCTCACACTGTACACCCTCAGGGGTGTTTAGAGCTGTAATAGACTGACACTCAAAACGCTGACGTTCCCAATTTAGCAAGTAATTCAGCAATGCAATTTTGAAAAGCTCAAAGAAAAAGCCAGCGTGGATGTTCAGCTTCTTTCATGACCTTTTGGAAACAGCTGGTTATGTTTAGTTTGAATGCACTGACTGAAAGAGATACATCATGTTTTGTTATTGTGAGCCGAGAAAGAACTGAGGGTAAATATTAATCTTGAAAACCCACGTTAGCTCGTGTACTGCTGTTGACGTGGCCATAAAACACATGATCAGGCATTCGGCTAGCCTGCATTTGTAATACTGAACTGTGATTATACAGGTTACCCTTCCAGATTCCACTAGTTCAACAAACAGCACCACTATTCATACATTTCATAGCTGCTTACCCAATTTAGGGTCATGGAGGGCTGGAGCGCATCCAAGCTGTCATGTGGCAAAGAGGTGGGTATGGTTTGCAGGTCCTGCATTTTAATTTATGTACCAAAAACCAAAGCACACCTGTCCACTTTAGCCCAGAGGGTGCAGTGTCTGCAAGTTTTTCCAATAATGTAATATTTTGGTCAGGCCACAAGACAATTATCTTCAGTTCAGTCCATCTTTTAATGAGGTGAGCCCTAGCAGAAATAAAGTTGTGTTTTCTGGATCTCTCAAGCTTAAATGATTTGCTCATCATTCCATGTATACATTTTACACAGTATCCTTAATCTTTGGGAAGCAGGGTTGTAAAGCAAACAATGAAGTCATCAGATATGTGACCAATTTCCAAAGGCAGTATATACTGCCAAAACCCCCCAAAGAAAATCACATATTGGGTCTTGATAGATTAAATATTCATGTTGAGATACACATTAGAGCAAAGGTATATAACAATGGATAGAGGGAAACAAAATTTATCAAACCTTTTAGGGCTAGATTGAACGCTAAAATGATGTTCTGAAAAAATGTTAGTTTTTTTCTTTAATGTCTTTATATATAAAACATAACATATAGCATCGTTTTCCTCCGAGTTCATGCCTTATTTCATCCATGTTCTTGCTCACTTCTCCCTTCCATCTATGTCTATTTCTACATCTTTTCATCCATTACATCTCTTCTGTTCTCACGGCGTCACCTGTTGACCGCTGCTTGCTTGGAGATTTGAGGATTGTACAGAACTCCACATTAGTGAGGACATTCTTAAGCTTCGACACCTAGCCTTGACAACAAACATGCCGCTTTTCCTCGGAGAGGGTGAAATTGAAGTTGACATTGCTCTGGAGAGTTACTGGAGGTCAAAGGAGATTCACTTCATTAAATTACTTTCTGTCTCTGTCTGCTTCTTTTTTTGTCCGTGTCTTACAAACACACACATACACACACTTTAATTTCCGGACTTAAATGATACATCTTTGACAGTTTCCTCGCTCCCTTTTGCCTCTGTTCGTGCCACCTTTCTGATTTTCAGCTCCAGCATTCATGATCACCCAACATGTTGTTATGTGTTTCAATTGCATCGCTATAATAATGCAAAGAAGTATTGAAATCTTTTAACTAATTAAAAGTAAAAAACTGAATTAAATTCTTTAATTCTATTTTTTAAGTGTAAAATATTGTTATTAAAATACATTTACATTAAGAGTAGTCTTTGTAATGAACCATTTCAGAATGATGTATGTTTTATTATAATTCCTGTACCATTTGTGGGTAGATTACTTTAACTTTTTCACCTGATGAAGTAATAATTTTTTGTATTTCCCTAGAGATCAATAAAGTTGTGTCCTAATCTCATCTTATTTAGATAAAATAACATTACATTTGGTAAAAACTGCATTTATTGGATCTAGAGTAACTTTAGTTATCAAATAAATGTAGTGAAGAAAAAAAGGGGGTTGCAATCCTCCTGAAATGATGTGTGAGTAGACATACAGTAGCAGCAGAAAAGCAAATGCTCGTGTAAATAGCACATCAAAACTCTTAAGTGCAGCTTTTGAGTAAAGAAAAGGACTATGCAGCACTTTCTAAAGACGTCCATTTGGTTATGTTAATGTTTTGTGATAAATGACGTATTTATATTACAGCACAGAGATAAAAATCACACACTGAGAACCCTTAAAGGTCACCCCGCAGATATGTCATTATATTTGGTTGTAGCCCCACAGTGACCCAGTGTTAAGTAACCCATGGTGACCGGTATGGTAAGTAGTGTGTCAGCGAAACAAAGCTGAATGTTTAAGTGTGTGAACGGTCGTCATTAATCACCAAGTCTGGGGCACAGAGCAGGAGACTGCAGTATGATAAATGAACTAACCGCTTCTCTCATGCCTAACCGTAAAGGGAGAGGGAGGGAGGAAAGCAGACAAACGCGAAACTGTACAGCGACGTAGCACAACACAACACCCTACTGTGCATCATACACAGGGGTTTGTTTGCTGCTGACTTTAAATTGCTCACCACGGCTGAAGTGAGGCCAAGAGATGCGAGAAAGGTGTGGACACTCTCTTGATTCATACTCGGCTGCTGAGGTACCAATCTCAGCAGCTAATTCAGCATGCTGAATTGGTGTGAGAAGAGGCTATCTGACCGCCTGCCTATTTAATTCAGTGTCCTCTTAATTTTGTATTCTCTTTCTATGATGGTAGAAGAGCATGAAACAGCTCTTTTAATCAATAGTTTTCTCAGGTCAGGTCCTACCTAGGCTGGCTGCACTGGAGTGTTTCATTATGTAACACCATATATACCCATCCAAAATGTGCAGACTTATCTATATTCTATGAACTCCATGTATTTTCTGAAAGCGTGACTGTATATAGGGGATAGGCATATGAAAGGTGCATGGATGTGTCTCGGCAAGTGTGATTGTCTGTGTGAAAGGGATCCTTCTGCTGTACTGATCTGTGACCTCAGCAGAGCATGGTAACCTTGTGATTCATAAATCACTTTTGTGTGAGCGAACACTGCCCCTCAGGTTCTCAGTCAGATCTCTACCTTGCTTGTCACAATCGGTTTCAAAACACCAACATGATGATGGTTAAAACACTCACCTCAAGGCTTCAAGTCCAACTGTTATATATAGCTTATGAGACAAAATAAAAGCAAATACAAATATGACCTCACTAGAGTCCATCTGTTATGCATTACTCAAAATATACGATATAGTAATGGTTGTGTGAACCTTAATAATAAGGCAAAATATGGCTGTGAAAAGAGTTTTGGCTCGATCGCTTAGGTGTGTTTGTCTGTGTTACTTTCTGGAGCAGAATACACAAACTAGTGTGTTATTTTCTGTTACTTTCACCATGTGCTTTCACGTCAGCTGACAGGTGACCCTCTGTTGTGGTCTTGTAAAGCGCTACTTAGAAGACGTGAGGCATTGTGACTTGACGCTTCAGTCAGCTTTAGTTTCAACTCGGCGTGCCACGTCCACCGGGTCTAGCCCTGACAAGAGCCACAGATTGCCTTCACTGCCTGCTGTGAGCTCAACTTTCTGCTTACTGTCAGTGTGCGTATTCACTCAGGCAGTCAGTCATGTGTTTGTGTTTGTGCATGTGTGCCTGCTAGGACTAAAGCACAGTCATTATCCAGGCAATCCCAAGCACTCGTGCTAAGTTAGTCACGGGTAAGAGTTTCTCCACATTTAAGCCCAAAGATGCCTTTAAAGAGAGACTATTTAGATAATGGTAGCTTTTACCTCATCGGGCTGCTGATGCTCAAGTTCAGTGACAGGTAATCAAAGGAAAGAAGCACCCCACTCATCCCGGCATCACTCTGTATTTGACACAACAAGGGTAGACAGGGTGAGGAGGCAGACATAATGAGACCTGTCTCCTTATTAGAGGGTCTCTTCTTTCAGAAATTGCCCTTTCATCCTCTTCCAGTCACTGCCTCCTCTATTTGGTCAAAGCACCAATGGCAAGGTCAGGGGGCATGATGTAAGAGAGGAACTTGAAATACAGACTACATCAACAAAATGTGACTAAAGAAGCATTAGCCAGAAAGAAACTGATGTAGGCTAACAGGAAAGGATGGAGCAAGGATGAAGTAGTGGAGAAAAAAAAATAATGACAAGGATGGGGAGAGATAGGCGGGGGGCAATGGGGAGGGAGCTGGCACTGGAATGACATGCATGAACAGCAAAGCGAGCAGGGGAAAAGGCGGCTTTGCCATTCACTTTGAAGCTTGCTCCACTTCTGTCTCTGTTATGTAACAGAAAAATGAAGAAAAACAAGTGCCAAAAAACTAGGCAGGGTGTTGAGAGAGGGAGGGAAAAAAAGACGAAGAAGGCAAGACAGAACTTCTAAACTTCAGCGCTCTGATGTTTCCGGCAGGCGAGTGGCTGTATTCGGACAATGGGGTTAGTCACCGTGCTGCACCAAGCCTTGGTGTTGAGTGAGGGGTAAAAGAGTTAGCAGAAAAAGAGGGAGATCAGTCGGTGGTGTGAAGAGAGACAAGAAAGGAGGCTTGAGAAGAGGCAGTCGGACAGAAAACGATAAGGAGGGAGAGGAGAGAAGGAGGAGGAGGTATAAACAGAAAGCAGAGGAGAAGGACCACACTGAGCGTTTCAACCCGAGAGATCTAGCTACAGTAACTCTCTTTCTTCTTCTTCTTCTTTGTTTCTGTGTTACATAAGCAGATCTCTTTGGAGACCATATGAGGCACTTCACGTATGTCTGTTCTCTGTTAACTAAAGAAGACCTCTGGCTGGAGGCCACAACTTCACCTGGCAATCAGGAGCAGTTTTGCACTTTAGCTAACACCTTTTTACCAGCTCCAGTTTTGCTTTTTTATGACAATCAATCTTCATGATGTCACCATCGCCCACGGCAGTGAATGTTGCTATGGAGATCAGTAGATCTGCACTGAACTACTGCCTTAGGGAGAGCGTATGCAGGCTTACATTAGTGCATGCGTTTGTGTGTGCGCGCGTCGTGTGTTTGTGCGTGTGTGCATCTTTCTGTCTGTGCACACACGGTTCATCTTTAATTGCCATCTGCAATCTGTATCCTGAACACAGTCAGTAATTCAAGAGGCCCAGCATGTGGTAAATAGCTGAGACTCATTTACAAGTGTGTTAATGGACTTTCTCTGTCTCTGTCTTTCGGGTGTCCCTTTCTCTTTTTCTCTCCACAGTCACACATGCAGCTCAAAATATATTACAGAGCGTCAGAACGAATGCGTTATAAAAGTGGTTTGCATAATTTTATGAATAAACACATAGTCAGATAATTATCTTCGATTTTTTTCCATTACCATAAACACTGTCAGACTGATTGTAATTGGCTTGTTTTATTCTGTAAAATTGGCATTAACGGGTGCTAGCCGGTGCTAGTCTGAGGTGGGGGAAAATTAGGGCAGAGTACAGTCAGCTAAAATTTACTGAGGCTATTCTTGCTACTGTTCAGGGAAGTGTCTAATATGAAATTGAAGTTTGTAAATTTTAAATAAAAAAACTGACAAATCTTTTTTTTAACTGTAATTTATCCATTCATGGGATGAGACCGAGCCTCATTTCCTTTAACTATTTTAGCCTGCTCTTGCCTTCTTTTCTGCACTTTCCTCCTCCCTGATTCTCTTCTTCCTGCCTTAACTGCTCCCTTCAACCTCTGAAAAGTGTTATTAGTATTAAACAATGGAAGAATAGGCATGCTAAGTAGTAGCTTTACTTTCCCTAATAACCACCCTCTATGGTAATAATTGCCCCCTTTGAAACAAAAGGAAAAATTCTTCTTGCGTTACTAGGCAGTTAGCATGCAGCTGCAACTGTTTTATGTATTTGTGGGGGTGCTTGTTTACTGTTGCATACTGTATATAGCACATCATTAAAGATATCACACTTTTTTACTCACTCTCTTTTTTGTTGTTAGCATTGTTATCCTCTTCGGTGACAGCTAGCTTGATTTATTAGGCCAAAGAACCGAATGGAACAAAACGAAACGATCATTAGCATGTGTCTTTTGCAGTGTAACGCACTTCTGCACATGAGAAAAGTTGTTGAATTTTGTTATTGTGTTAAGCATATGAAAAAAAAATTACAACATCACAGGATGAATGGGACTTAATTTTTTAAACCCCTTTTTTAACAGCTGTAAAGCAGCTAGTTCTAACTTATTGAACAGAACAAGGCCAGTAACTAGCAATTGACTGAAAGCAACTCCTACAAAGATAAAGACAGGTGTCCAGGAGGAAAAACTAGGGACATTGTGTGCTCATTTCCAGGGGCAGTTTTTAGGGTTTGTTGGAAACCTTGGCAAAAATTCTTCCAATTAGCATTTAGTATGTTATAAATCTGACAAAACACCAAGAACAACAGTGTACTAGTCTTAGTTGCGTAATAACCAGGCCTGACAATGAACATAATATAAGTTTCCTGACCTGCAATTTTTCATTTTTTATTGTAGCGTCAAGTTGTTTTATTTTGTTTTGTTTTACTTTAAACTTTTTTAATAGTGAAGACATGTGTTCTTTAATTTCTTATAGAGTTGTTCTATCCCATGCTGCCAGCATTAGATCCTATTGTTTATTGTAGAAACAGCTTGTTTTAACACTATAACAGCTTGTTATAGTCCTACTAGATTTTTGTTGTCTGTCTGAACTGTGGATTCTGTTATTTATCCACCTATTTACTGTGTCATTACATAGCTTCAGCTTTTTTTTCTATATAATGTGTGGCTGGCAGTTATTGTAAAGCTAACAACTTTGCACTGCTGGTTTGCTACCTGCTAATAACCTTTTTGACCTCTTCTTACTTAATTTCTTCTCCACTCAGTGGCTTTTCTAATCGCTTGCGCTGCCCTATTAGAGATAACATGACCTTTTATGTGTTGGCAGTTTCCTGTGTGACCTTTAAGAATAAGGCAGACTGAGAACAGATGTGGATCGAGTGGAACGTAATGTATAGCTAAAGTGGATTCCATCACTGATTCAGCCAAAATAGGCCATTACAACATTTTGTCCTCAACTGTAAAATGAGAAAATTAGTCACCTTTACGTACGTGCAAGTGTAGCCAAGCGTACAAGGACTTCTCTGGCCTCATCTCTTGTTCCCTTTAGTAGAACAGGCCCACCTGATCAGGCCATGTTTCCCAAGTAATCTGTCACTTTCACTGTTTTGCGGTGTTCCTCCTCATCACTTTTTTTACCCCTCATTGGTTTTGAACTCCTGTATCTGTTTTCTATCTCTGGTGCCATCACTCTTTAGTTTATCTTTTTCTTTTGTGAGTCCTGTTCTTAAAGGAAATTTGTGAATTGATTTTTCCCCCACACTGAAATCAATAGAATCGACTGTAATCTGAAACAAATGTTTGGAAATGCTCATTATTTGTAACTCATAGTTAGTCCTTTGTTTTTCACCCCTCTTTTTATATAATTTTCTCAAGGAGTGAGTAAATAATATTAAAAGTACTTTGGTAAGAAGCATAGGTTTTTGACTTTTGGCACACATCTTTTTGCGATTATAGTTAATATTCAGCAGCTGGTTAGAAATAGCAGCGAAAAAGCTGAATTTCAATATATGAGCACTGCATCCACACAGTGCTATCAAATGGTGTCTTTACCTCAATCAGGCTCCCTGTTTCTTTGTGAATGTGGTTGCTCAAGCATGCACTAATGTTATTTCCAGCAGAACAACAGTATTCCCTTTTGGCTTTAACTCTGTTTGGGAAACATATAACTTTTCCATTACTTAAATTCCCCATGCTCTGCAGGTAGCTTGGCTTTTCACCTGTGTGAATGAGCAGCATGCACACGCACTGGTGAACAAACAAAATACATACACGCAAGCATGTAATTGAGCAAAACTGCCGTGCATGATTGCAGAATTGTATTGTAGATTTACATTCACCCTTTTCTATGTGTGGGAGGTCTTTTCTGAAGTTCATCCCACATATATTTTTTACCTGATAGTGAACAATTCAGGCTCTAAATGTATAGGTAAAACCATAATATATTTCCAATCCTACCAGGTAGATTTTTGGACAGTGACAGAATTTACAAAATTTGTGATTTTACCCCTGTACACCACCACCACAGTGGATCTTAAATCAAACAGTAAATGTGTGATTGAGGTACAGACTTTGAGCTTTAATTCAAGGGATTTAACAGAAGTACCGGATTAACTGTTGAAGAATTAAAGCCATTTTTCATACCCAGTCCCCCATTTTCAGAGACTGAGAAGTAATTGGAAGTTGACTGAAAAGTAGTTCCTGTTCCCTCATTAGTCCATGACAAATTAAGCTTATTGAAAGATGTGGAGCTGATTCCAACTACTAAACTTCCATTTGGAGCTCTCAATATGAGGTCCAAAGAGATGTCAGTGCAAATGATGAGTGCCATCATTAGGCAAAAAATACATCAATAAAATAGAAATAAACCAATCAAAGAGACTGCAGAAACTGTAGCAGTGACCAAATCTACAATCCAGTACATTTTTTAATGCGCTCACCAGCTCAGTAACACCAAAGATACCTGAACAAGCAAAGAAGAAAGCTGAACTATATATTACAGAATTCCTTCCTTGGTTAAGAAAAATCCATTCAAGTTAGGAACACTGTTGAGGAGGCTGCTGCATCACTGTCAAAGTCTAAAAGTCAAGACACAGCTTCATGGATTAAAACACAGTGTTTACAACATGGTGCAAACCACTGTTGTAAACACTGTGTTTCCTCAAGAAGAGGAAGGCAAGATTAGACATTTCATGACAAGATGTCGTCTGTGATCTCAAATTACTTTTTACTTTTGTGTTTCTATGTCATTTGCCTTCTGGCCTGTGTGTGTCTTTCATATTCAGTGTTATTGTACAGCACTTTGGTCAGCCCTGTTATTGTTTTTAAAAGTGCGTTATAAATAAACTAGAATGGTAGGGTCTCAGGTCCCCCTTACATCATCCTGATGCAGGTGAGGGCCAGTTCTTCTCATATTGCATCTTGGCTTCTACTTTCTGGGCGTTTTTGCAGAAGAAGGAATCCAACTGGGACTGGCTGGACTAGCTGGCTTTGTTTTCCTCTTTAAAAAATATTCACATAAATAAGTGGTCGTGTCCCAGACTAATCAGATATAGTACTAAAAGAAAGCTTAAAATGATTCTTAAACTGGGACACAAAAGTTGTTTTACATACACTATGATAATGAATACACATAGATTTAAAAAGTAATCTTGCTGGGTGCAGCTCTACAACGTATAATTTTCCTTTTAATTGTTCCAGTTTTGCCAAAGTGATGTGTTTGTCTTTCTGGGAATGATAATGACATGACTGAAAAGTACCAAGTTGGTAATGATAGAGAAGTTCCAGTCGTGCAGTGATAATCACTTCTACAGGATTAAGTCCTGACCCACATCAGTTGAGCATATTAGCATTCTGAGAGAGCACTGCGGCAAGATTCCATACCAAGTAAATCCCTGCAGTTCATAGGATGGGAAAGAGGAAGGAAACATAGGACTGGTGGAGAGGAAAGCAGCAAAACAGACTGAATATGTGTGAAAGGCTGCTTCTTTCTTGTGTCAGGATTTCCACGTTTGCTGCATGCATGTTTTGTGGTGTGCGTTATAAGATCCTTCTCTCTGCAAGCCTGTGTTTGAAACCGCATGCTAGGAACTGATTTGCATCTTCTGCATTGAAAGAAATGTAAGTGACATTCCCTGCACCACAGCTACACTGGGCGGCTGATATTAAAGTTCCACTGAACTTTATGTAATTTTATTGATTTTCTTTCTTTTTAAAGCCACTGGCATTTCAATGCAGATGGCCCTGCACTGCCCGGAGCGCGAATCACAAAAACACAAACATAAGCAGAGGTTTTATGCTCTCCATATTGCACACAAGAAGTGCCTCTAACCATTTCTCTTTTTTTTTAAAATCGAGTGAAGATCCTGCTTCATGGTACTTTTCACCTGTTTCTATTTTCAATGATGGTAGACTCTTTGATCTATGATATTGTCTGAAGTTTCAAACGCTAAAACGCCTCCAGTTGTCATTTGCGTGATGGAGGATTTGAAAGTGCAGCGTCTTCTAATAATTACGAAGTTTAGCGAGCAGCTTTTTAGTGGGCCTCCGTCTTGAATCTTTCACTCAGATTTACATTTGCTGTGGGTGTGAGCAAGCAGCAGATGGTTTGTTGGAAATAATGACAACATTGAACGACTGGCCCACTCAAAACTATTAAGGGCAAATTGTTTTTTGTTTTTTTTGTTGTTGTTGTTGTTTTTTCCATCGAGAGTTTAATCATTTTGACCATCGCTGCAGTCAGTTCTGATAATAAAACAAAAAACTTAATGAATTGTGAAAGCGACAGATATGGCATCAAACCTACACAACCTTACAATTGTTTAGCCTCAGTTCTAACCTTTCCTAAAAATAGGAAACATGCCGCAGCATTTCATTGTCTTTTCTTCTTCTTTTGTTTTTTTTCCTTGTGCATGTTCTAGGCCTTCATGAATGTGCAGCACCCACAGATTTCTAACATTTTCCTAACAGGGGTAATGACATTGTTTGATAGAGTGATAAGAGCTCGTGCATTGGACACAAGCCAGAAGTGGTTACAAACATTTGATCTAACTATGGTGCAAGCCATCTTTTAAGGCTCACCTCCTGATTTGGACTGAATATAAAGGTTCATACATCCACATTAAGGATTACAATTAATTAAAGATGTATAGATATTTAATCAGTGGACTTCAGCAGTCTTTATATTAACAGGAGAAGAAAAGACACATTAACCATATTTTCTGTAAAACACTGTTTCACTGAAACGACACTGCAGACTAGAGTGTCTGCTAAGAGTAGCATCCAGAAATTAACCTGTTCCCAGTGTCTTATTTATTATTCATATTATTTCATGTGAATAGCTGGGTCGACCATGCATTTTGCAGACCAGCATCATACACAAACTTTACGTCCTGTGCTTTCTTTTTAAACATCCTTTTGACTTTCGATGTCCCATTCCCAGCTCCGCTTTAATTCCTCTTACATTTTCTTTTACTTTTTTTCCCCACAGTACTACAAACAAAACTGTGTGCATTCATGAATAACGAAGGTACAACAGGTCATCCATCATGCAGATCTGCATTGCAGTGGTTGTTGCTAAACTTCTGGGGTGACTCATTTGGAATCAAAGAAACTTTGCCTTATAAATCAGCGAGTACTTACTTTATAAATGTAGGTAATTAAAGTTAAATAACTTAAAATTAAAAAAAACTTCCTTTAGCAATTTGAAGCAAATCACACAGTGCAAATTCTCCAAAACTATCATTCAGATTTCTATATTATAAATAGTGTTACACAAAAAAGTTAATTAATAATGTGCTTAATTATTCTTGCTCGGCTCTATATTAGTATTTCTTAAAAACATGAAATACAAATTTCCATCTCAAAAAAAAGGTTGAAGTATATGTCTACCTCTTAACAATATTTCCCTAACTGATAAAAATATATATATATATTATTCAGTTCTATTCTAGCTTACTTTACCACAATTAATTACTTCATATTATATAAATTATATTACATACACTTGTATTGTAAGTGTATTTACCTTATTACTAAATACTTTTCCAACTTGTGACATTATTTGGTTTAGCAGCATTCAGAGACGACAGGTTATGACATTTGGGTTAATGTTGAAAAAAAAACAACAACATTATATTGTTTGAATACTGGTAAACAGATTGTGTTTCCAATCACTCTGGACCTTTTCTGAATAAACCAAGCCATGAGTTTTTATTAACAGTAAAGCTCACGGCCTCATTTAAAATGCTCTATTCACAATAAAAAAAAACCAAAGGTATTTAAAAATATATATATATATTTGGGGAAAAGCTTATAAAATATCCAGTAATTGAACAATGTATTGGATGTTTTAATCATATATGCTGTTTAAAATAGTTGCGTGTAAAGTTAATTTGTCAAATAAATGGTTAGCATTAGCCACCAATATCAGGACAAAGGTATCAAAAGCACCTGAGCTGCAAATTACACACACGCAGTAAGTAACAGTTGATTTGTTGCCACATGATCCCAGAACAAAAACAAATCTGTTTGCTCGATTTGCTGTTTGGCAAAAAAAATCGCCATTTTTTTGATCTGCTGTTCATGTGTTTGTTTATGACTGGCTGCCTGTTTGGAGAAAAATGGATGCTGGTTCATAGCAAAAACTTTGTGATATACAAACTATGTGTTGAATTTTTCTTTGGAAAAGCATTTATTTGGGCGTTGAATACAAAACAAATGACTTTTTTGTTTGACAGCATACAGTAAAAATGATGACAGCTTCCCAGCTTTAACGACTCCAATCCGTTAACTAGAGTCATTGCACATAAAAACAATTAAAAAGCTTAACTATATTATATTTAGTGTATTTCATTGGGCTGTGGCACTGCATTCTCATTATTGTTAGGTCGGCTGCTTGACCTTTGTGCTGAGCATCTTCATGACAACTAAAATCCATATGTAGTTAGCAAATATTTAGATCATATAACATGTCTGTCTAGGAGTTAAAACATCATATTCACATAGTCAGGAAACAGATGAGTATCACTATTCGATTAATAGAAAGGAAGGTGCTTTTTAAATAAAGATTTTGTTGATGTGAGCATGAATTGCACTTGCTAACTGTGGTGTAATGTATTTAATCAAAATATAACCGGAACGTGGGTAATTTCTGATTAACAGCCCTACTTTAAGCCAGATTTTAGAAATATAGGACACGATGTTAATCTGCGTTGTCTATTTTATGCATTGTAAATTTGTATCTTTATGAAATAAACAGTTGTTCCAAGCACATGCAGAGCATGAACACATGCAATATGCTGTTTAGTTTGCTTAACCAGTTGACCTAATTTACACGCATTTATTTGCATGCGGATGAGCACTCATGCATGCAAACAATGTTCATTTTTTGGTGATAATTGAAAGACTTTTTCCCCCAGATTGTGGATAAGCAAAGTGCACTTTGCAGTTACTATAGAAACCAGATCCCAGTTGCATTCTTCAAAAGTATTGATCCCCAAGGACCTAAAAAGTGAAAATAGGATATCAACGTGTTTAGTTGCCTTCCAAACAAAGTCCTGGCAAGGACTTGTAGTTTGGATCATCAAGAGAATAATCTGTTAGATTTCTGACAGTTAAGAAGTGGCATTGTTACAGTTAAAGGTTATGGTCAAATTGACAGAAACTGAAGAAGAATGACTGATGAGCCATCGAGATAAGGATTTATGCAGTGCAAGTCATTTAATCTCTTTTAGAGAAAAGGAGGCACTGATTGATGCTGTGCTCACCCCATCGCGTGATGGAGCATGTGTATTCTTGTAGGTAGACACACACACACACATGCAAATACACACACAAATCAAACCCATCCTGCCTCTCACAGGAAATCATTGCAGTAATTAACGTCCTAGCGCGCTCCCTCATTGCGATTCTGATTGGCTGAAAGTCATCCTAAGAAGCAGCTCGGCACAGATCCCTCAGGTATTTTGCAAGAGTGAAATTATCCCAGTGCTTGCCAAGTACCATGGGACACCATCAGCCTGTGTTAGTGTGTAAACATTTCTGTTTTCCCCAGTGCCCCTGTCCCAGTGTCTCCAGCCCACATGGCACAAGTCATTTGTCAGCCTTGATTTAGATTTCTCAACACATAGGCCTCCTGCGGCCGAAGCTCAATCTGCGCTCCTACTCAAAAGCCCAAAATTTACCGGACATGGTCTTGGCGAGGCAGGGGAGGGTTGGTGTGAAGAACTGGATGATGAGTCATAAATTGAAAAACAGAGAAAGAGTGGACAATCGAGAGAAGTGTGAGGTGGGGAAAAAAACAAAGAAAGTGAGGAGGGGTAGTGAAGTCTGTGAGGTGGTTTTGACTCAAGTGGTATGTTGAGATTTCAGGGTTAGGCTACAAAATGAGAGGGTGAGAAAGAGTATGGAGTGCTAGAGGTGTGATAAGAGGCAGAGCTGTGGAAGTGACGAGAGGAGGGCACCGCTTTGTTATAGGAAGGAGTGTGTGTGTGCGTGAATGTATATTTCTGGATGTGTGTGGATGTGCTTTGACGGGTGCATAAAAAGAGGGAAGGTAGAGGAAAAATGGGATTTTGGTGATGCTGAGAAGATGAGTGAAAGCTTTAGAAGAAAACTCAGAGAAAGACTACAAAAGAATGACATACAGAAGGTTTATCTCTTCATGAAGTGGACATGTGGGATCTCTAGAAATGAAATAAAAGAAATAGTATTAACCTCTTTTTGTGTCAAGGCAACAAACCCTTTTTTTTCTATAGCAACATTACAAAGCTTTGATTTCCTAACTAGCTTCAGCTTATCTGATATAGCAGCAGATGTTCTTGGGGATCATTACATTATTCTGTTTTACTGTGTTCAGCTATAATTAAAACAAAAATTTAAAATGGAAATTTGGAGAATGCATAAATACCTCCGGGTCTTTCATCTGTTATTCTTGCTATGAATGTTGATTTCATGACATTTGTGTGAATAAAAAGTGACCAAAAATAAAGTGGGTATTTTCAGAGTGGATCAGTGAAAGTACTTTTATGTTTATGGCCTGTTTCAGGTTTTGGAAATGTGTTATATTTCTTTTTGCAGGTGTATAATCTGCATGCTTTTGTTTGAGTTCACAACGCTATACTGAAAATCATTTGCACCTGGTCATATGATTGCATCTGCAGAAAAGAGTGAACTCTCCTTACCATGGGGTCAGCACAAAGTTGCATATCTGCAACTGCTAAAAATAATTTGTCTTGGACTCTGAACAATGTTTCAGCCATTACAGTCACTTTCTTCTCTACCCTGCTTTTGTTTTAGGATGCGTCTTGAAAATATGCTATAACGGTGTACTTTCTTGGTTTGCTGAATAGCCTGAGAGTCCTAATAGAGTTATTTCTAACTCAGTGACCTTTTCTGTATATGTCCTGCTACCCACTGAAAAATCCACTGCTGCATTACTGTGGACTTTGGTGAAGAGGCACTTAACATTGCATCTATTCCCCGACTTTGGTGTTCCTCTTGTCTCTTCAAAATCCCTAAAAGCAATCAGGACTCAGCACAGCAAACCTTAAATTTAAATTTAGGCTTCAATTTGTTTGATCATTTCTGTTAAAATAAAACTTTACACTGTTGCAGAATCGTTCTTTTTTCTGCAGTTTATCCATATTTAGTTTTTTCTTGTTTTAACTCATTAACACGTGCCTTTCCTGTCTCATTAATACCTCAGCAGGTTAACTACCCTTCCCACGCACACAGAGTTTTATCCCCCCGCCCCCTCCACACACACACTTCTCTTAACTTTAAACTACTGTATGACACCTACTGTGTTACAGATTATTTCTTACAGCTCTCATTAATTCCAAACAGAGCTCTTATAGCTGGTTTGTATAAGAGTAGAATAATCATATTTTGCAATCATTTCACACGCCTTCAATGATTCTTATTGAGCTTTCTCAAAGCCCAGAGAGCCTTTAACTTAAAACATATTTTAAAAAATGTGATCATATAAAAATTAAGCTTTCTTTAGTCTGTTTAAAATACATTTTTATACATTCTAAACTTTCTTGAGGCAGTGCTTTGTATTTTAGGCTGGATATATGGATGTCAGTAAGGGAATAGAGGGCTTTTCTGTTGACATAAGTTGGATGACACAAATGTTTGAATAGGATTTGATAAAGTCACTTGGGATACGGTTGGTTAACAGTGATGGTCTGTGCTGGTGTGACCGGTTTTAATTGAGTTAGTCAGACTCCGGTTGGTATTTCGGTCAGTGGGTCAGTGCCTGCAGCCAGGCCCCTGTTGGGCCATTCGTTAAAGTGATGTTCTTCGTCAAGTGTTCAAATCACACCATTTAATTGGCATCCAGTTCCCTGGATAGGAGCCAATTACAGATCCCTCTATATTTGACTTTGTATCTCTGTGCTTGTCCATTAGCTGCAAAGTTCTTCTATCATTTTCCTCCCTGCTCCTTTCTTCCTTTTGTTTCTTTACATTATTGTCGTCCCAACACCTTCAATTTTTTTTTTCAAAATAAACGGCAAAGTGGGAAAAAAAGCTTTCTCGAGGTTCCTAGAAGGCAGTTTATGACACCCACTGACACTGAATGAAAATTGCATTTATTTTTTGTCTCTTTTTGACTATAAAAGGAGATTTTACATGAACTCAGATTAGTAGGAAAAGTGATTCCAAAAACCCTCTGGTGTAAAATGGAAAGGGGAGATGTGGGGCCGTAAGAAATAATAAGACATGGGTAATAAAGGCACTTTGTGAGAAAGCAATTCAAAATCGAGTGTGCAGAAAGGTTAGAAGACCAAAGGTTTGAAACGTGGGTGAGTCGGTGTGTTTTGTGAAATTTTATTTCTGTTCCCACGGTGGACAGTTTCATACTGGATGATCAGAATGTTGAAAAAGCTGATTTTTGAGAAAAAGTTGGGGCATGAGCACTTGTTGCCACACTGATAAAAGAACATTTATTAAGTTCGCTATCACATAATCATATAATCCCCCACAGTGCCTCTTGTGGTATAATGGGCCTCTGTGTTTCCCTTCCTCGGACAGAGCACCTATTATGTCATCAAAAAGGGACGCTTAGCAGACGAAAGGGGAGATGAAAGCGAGGGCACCAACTACCTGTTCACAAAGGCCGTAATTTTTACCGGTAATTAAAGGCTTACATTTCCCTGATGGATCGTCGGGGGCTACAGAACAAACGAGGAGAAGGAGCAACAGAGAGGGAAAGACGCAGGATTCTCCTCTGTTAAAAGCTCTCAGGCTTGTAATGGTAATTAAGGGCTTGTCTCTGGAGAGGGCACGATATTAGAGCTGCAGAGAAGCTGAGGTGGCGGAGGGGGTGGGACCTAACTCTTTTATGTTCTCATTGCCCTTACTCATTCCTCCACTTATTCTGCCCCAAATCTTCCAATCCATCTTTTTACTGTACTTCTCACCCCTCGATATCCCCCGCCTCACACCGACTTCCGCAATGCAGAGCAAAAGTAATCAGTTCAGCCAACGTCATCGTTCCACATCAGCTCACCAGAGTGCTACGAACAAAAAGCCACATCTTTACATACAGTGGAGCTTTTTTCACAGATTCCAAGATGTTCGAAACGCTGCACAAACAAGCGGAGGACTTTTCAGTTTGTCAGGAGTCAGAATTTTGTTTTGACCCTCCTCCAAGCAGAGCCAGCTTTGATTGCTGCTCACTGTCAATATATCCACCAGGATCCTGATGTCATTACAGTACGTATCTTTACTGTATTCTCTGTCCTGACAGAGCCTGCTGAGCTGCTGCTACCTTGCACAGTAAGTGTAGTCATGGTAACCTGCAGGCAGCTAAAGAATATGTTGACAGACAGATTTGGACTTTCCTGTGCTCCAACTCCCCACTCCTGAAACAGTAAACACACTTGCCTGCTTACGGTTCTCTAGAGATTTCACCTCCTGCATCGAGAGATGAGCACGGACAAGAAGCGGGATCAGGTATTTTTAGCAAAGGGGACTGGAATGAGAATTTCAAGGAGTCACCCGGGAATGCTGAATAGCTGTCATTCACCTTCTTTTCTCAATGCCGCCGTTGTCGTTACTTTCCGGCTCCCCTTACTCTTCCTCTGTCTCCCATCCTAGCCTTGAAAAAGGCACGTGTTTAAGGCATTCTACAATGTGAGTGTGGGGTGAATATGAGGCTGGATATAGTTTACAGAGTAGGCGCGCTCAGAAAATGTATGGCCTATCCATTTTTAACTACTCAAAGGGACGTTATTACATGTGCAACACGTGCACACATGCACAATACACATCACAATGCACCAGCCAAAGAAGGTTTGACATGTATCATAGTTTTGTTGTTTTCCAACTTGTTCACTCTCTTATCCTCTCTCTGTGCAAAAAGGGATTACACAGTACTGTGTGCACTTTTTCATGCTTGTTTCACACCTTGTGGGGGAAGAATCATGACTGACAGGACTTGTATCAGATTCTCCTGCAGAGATATCCACAGGAAATCTTCACAAACCCTTATTTCTCTCTCTATCTCTTTCTCCTGCTCCCTCTCTCGCTCTCTCTCCCCTTCCCTCCCTCCCCCTCATATATGTATATGCACACACTAACACTTTCTTCTTGGCCATTTTATTGAAAGCTTAAAATACCCAGACTCCGAAATTTAAGCCTGTGTCTAAAACTAGGCTGTGGGATATTGCTGTTTGCCATAAAAACCTTGTACAATAACTCAGCTTTTGGTGGTTTGTCCATTCGGATGGATTACAAGGACCTATATAACAGTGGGGAGCAGAACGATTCTATTAATATCTCAGGAGAAAAATATATTGCAACAATGATATTGTACAGCAAAAAGAAAAGAAGGGAAACACTGCATGGCTCAGAGGGCTTATCTGAAAGGTGCTTTTCAGTGCAGCAGGTGAAATCTTTAAAAAAAAAAGGGTTGTAGAAGCCCTCTTATTTCAGGTAAAATTATATAGTTATATAGTTAGTATATAGTTTATTCTTTGAGGGAAAACAGACGAGTGTGTATGCGCTCTAAGTCTTCATTGGGGGTCTGACAAGAATTAAATATCAGCCTGTGGTGGCAATCAATCAACACATATGCTATGATATGTAACCCCTGGAAGGTGCGCAGCTTATTAAGGCTGTATTTAGGTCGGGTGGGTTTGAATATTGCAGCAAATATTGCCAAAGTGTTGATGCGGCTTCTGCTTTTGGATGCTTGACTTTCACTGTACAAATTGATCGACATGTTGAGTTTGTAGAAAGCTGTTTTCACGTTCATCTGCTCCACATGCACATATGGGCCAGTGCTTGTGACATCACAACCGACGTGAAAGCCAGTGATGGCTACCCAAAAAAACTAATTACACAAGCACAAGTGTAAAAATGAAATCTTTAGTGCACAATACTGTGCGTAGGGCCCTTTATTTTTTTATGTGAGAGAATAAGCAGGTGTGTTTGAGAGTGCTCTTCTGTTTTTAAGTGAATAATATTTGTTGGGAACCTGTTATGGACAGCGTGCCCCTTGCTTCAGGAAGGGCATCTGGTGTAAAAAGCTGCCAAATCAAATATGTGGAGCTACCCGCTGTGGACCCCTTGTGAATAACGGAGCAGCTGAGTTTTATAGCAGTTCTTGTATAACATTGTAATTAAAAGTCCTCCTTCCAGTGAACAAGATGTATGAAAGAAAATTATACATGTAGCTGATTCCCTTTTCTGAATGAGGACGCTAAGGTGGCCGGAAACAAGAAGACTGACTGTCATATTAATACATTTTTATTCTGCTGTTTTTGTTTGATGTGTATGATTTTATCACAGTAACAGCAATTTTTCATTGTCAATTCCATGTTTTCTCTACACTTCAAATAGTCTATTTATTATTTTTAGGGCCACCCCTTCCAAAAAATTGGCAAAGTGCATCTTCAGGGTGAGAAAAAACACTCACATGTGATGTGCAAGACTGTGCCTTACCTTGAAAACGAAGTACCGAGAGAACAATTGTGCTGAGGACTAGAGTGTGTTATGAAACATCAAACCCACTCTGAATATGACTTTTTCAAAAGGCTCTCCGGATTGTTTCTTATCCTACAAATAAAACATGATGGTGGCTGTCACACGCAGTAACAGCACACAACTCTGCTCTAAGCAGTGGCACGAGAACGACACGTGTATTCAAGGAGAATGAGTTAAGACGGAAAAGAAAGAACTGACACGATGTGTATGTGTGTGTCTGTTAGTTTCTAATCATGTTCATATATGCATAGTGTTATTGTTGGGGGGTGGGGGGGGGTTCTGTCTGTCTGTCTGTTCATTCATCCGCCCCTCTGTCGGCATATCTGTCAATCTCGCTGTGTGCTCTGTGCATCTGTGCATCTGTGCTGAGTTTGGACAGCATCTGCAGAGTGTTTTCTGTGCAAGGTTTGTTTTCCTCTCCTCTGGCTTGGAAAGTATTCCTCTGTGTGAATCTGAGTGCCAGCTCTGTGAGGCCTAATTATCCCAAATACTGTGAAATCAGCTAAACATGCACCAAGAGTTGATGCAAATCAAATTTATGACCCTGTGCAGCACACATTATTTTATAGTCTTTAAAAATTTGATCAGCATTTCTGGTTTCACTCAATCATTTACTGCATTTCACAGTAAAGGCCTGCCCAGCATGAGGGTTGGCTTGTTTTTTGGCTGCTAGGTTTCATTCCACTATATTGTCTAATAAAGAGCTTCTTTTGTGATCCCTTTGAAAAGTAAAATGTGTACCTATCCTTATTTGACATGAATATATTTAGTGTGCTCTAAAAGCATTCAAAAAGCTCATTCATTCAAGTTGCTGTAGACATAAGTGTTTCCCAAATAAATGTAATGTAGTATAATGGGCATTATAAATTCTAGTGGCTGGTAAAAACTGAACAGCTTGTTACTTTACAGAGGTTTTGTCACAATGTGCCGATAAAGTAGATATTTAATCCAAAGAAGACAGAAAACGAAAAATTAAAGCTGCTATTAATTCCCCCTCCCCTCACCCCGAACCAGTCACGGCAGATGGCGGCCCCTCAATGACCCCGAAGTTTTCTTCCTGTTAAATGGGAGTTTTTCTTTCTCCCTGTTGCCAAGTGCTTGCTCGTAGGGGGTCACGTGATTGTTGGGGTTTTAATATTGTACGGTCTTTACTTTGTGATGTAAAGCACTGATGTTGTCACAAATTGGCACTATGCATCCATCCATCCACTTTCGCTTATACAGTTCAGGGTCGCAGAGGAACTGGAGCCTATGCCAGCTACCATATGAAATTAAACATTGAAATAAATTGAAAATTTATTTAATTTCCCCAGAAGAACAGTTTGTAATCTGAACCCAAACTGTTTAGTTGCAGTATATATGTAGAGCATATATACTGGCCATTATTAGCTATTTGCCAATATATCAGTATCAGCATTGACAAAACCCAATAAATCAACATTTATAAAGTAAAGACGAGTTGGTAGAAACACTCTTCAGCCGTGTCATGTGTTTTCATGTTGCATAGTTTGTCCACCAGAGAGCGCTCTGCAATTTCCCTGTCTGCCACACATGTTTGAAGCACAACAAATACAACAACCAGCTAAACAGACCAGAGTCAGAGTGTGAAAGAGTCAAGCCACAACTAAAGATTATTTTTCCTAAATAACTAAACATACCAAATGTTAGGCAAATTTGTTTATGTTTTGTGTATTTGAAAGAAAACAATATGAGTCGATATATCAGTATGAGTTTGACTCTGTTTGATAAATGCAGCCATTGTCTTGATAAAAGATTTGAATGAAACCCAAAGTTAAAAGAAACAACTGGTTTGTTATTTTAGTGGTAACTTCTTGCCAGTACCAATTTTACTGATGACATGACTACAAGAATTACCAACACCCAAACTAATGAAAAGTAGACATTGTGTATGCAAACTTAAAAGGTTTTGTACAACTGTTTCTCTATTTAAGCCGTTTGCTGGTGTGGCTACATTCTAGGACCTCTTAAAACATCATATTTTAAGTTTTTCAGACAGACAAATAAAAGATGCCATCTCTGAGAAAGGCATGTTCTGAAAGCTAGATTAATAAAGGCACTGGGTCCACTTTGTATAACTACATCCCATCGCCTCATGTATATACCCAGCTATAGTAATAATAGGGTCAAAATGTATTTTTATATTATACTGTTCCCTACCAAATATTTATTTGTTGCTATATGAGGACCAAAGATGTAGTCTGTGTGGAAGACTCATAGAGACATTGGGCAGAAGTGGAAAAAAAGGGGTGGTTCTTAAGTCTAATTTCCATCAAGCGCCATGACCAACTCTCAGCCGAGGGGAGGATGTCAATCACTCAGATTACTTGGATTTGTTCCACACCCACGCATGTGTGAAGGCAGTAACAACACACAAAGACATGCACATAGAAACGCACACTCAGGCAAACACTTAATCACGCTCTTGTGCTGTACAAGACGCGCATCCACTCAGCGGGGGATATTTTTCACGCCTAATCTTGCCAAGTCTTGTAATGGCACACTTATTTGTGAACTTCAATAAATTAAAAAGAGATTTGAATTTTTGAGTTTTCACCAAAAGCTAGAATACTTATTATTCAGGAGACATGGATGGCGGTGGTTGGTGACAGGTATTAAACCAGTGATGCTGTTACATATTATATACGACCTGTTCCCTTGAAAGCTTTTCTGAAGCCAAATTTAACTTTGGAGGGTTTTCCTGAACTTATCTTTTGCCTAAAAATTCAGTAAAAATTCACTCTCAGAGTCAAAGTCAACACAGAGATCATTAATGGAAGTTTCCAAATGTTACAAACCTCTCTGAGACTAATAACAGATTATAATAATAATGATACTGCTATTGGGTTTGACAACATGGGAGAGATTTTGAAAAGCTGTTCCTCCTTTGCAGCTAGTATAAATGATCAACCTCATTGTTCCAGTTCTGGTTAATGGTCTTCCTACCATCTGCTCCAAGTCTGGCTGGCTTAGCATCATAATAGTTATGGCAATCTTGCCTAGCTTAAACAGGACATATGTATGTATATATATATATATATATATATATATATGGGTAATACTTATATGCATTTCTCTGCTGCCTTGCAAAGAGTCGTCCACCTTTCTCTTCACCTTGCCAATTAAAGCGCAGCTGGAGGTATGCATTGCACATGTAGCACCAGGGGAGCGCAAGTGTCATTTCAAATAACTTGGGTGTTATTTCAGCTGCACACTGAAGTGCTGTGGAAAGAAAATAAGCCTCTAAAGGTATAAAAAAAAAAAAGCTGTTCAGTGTTCAATGCAGGCAGAGAACGTGGTGCATGTGACCCTGCAGACAGTACTGAACGCCATGTAATAATCAGTCGGGATGAAATTACATTCAAATATCCAACTTCAAACACACGTACAAATCAGATGTTTTAAATGGCGCAGACCATCTTTAGTTTATGATTTATTAACCAATCTTCTTTATTTTTTATAATAATATTAATAAAGATTTGTAAATCTTTATTCATATTAAAGGATAAACTTTCAGTCTTGACTTTTAAGCCAAAATAAACCAGAAGAACTGAATCAGCTAAAAAAAATCATATATCATCAAACGCTCCAAAAAGCTGTGTAGTGCACCGCTGGTATTATTTGTTCAATCAGAGCCTCAGCAATGTTTTTATGTATTACTTGAATGTACAGGATGAGCTGATAATGCAAGAGAGCACACATGTGCCCTATGAGCACTTTATCAGACTAATTGGCCACCATCCTGTAACAAAATGTCCAGCTTTACACTGTATCGACTGTGACGATGATGTTGCAGGTGCAACACCACCCACCGGCATTCTGGAAGTAACAAAGGTGGCTGTGAGAGCGTTTCAGGGAGTGCTGCATTTGGATTAGAATAAGACAGCAGGAGGCCTTCAAGTGTTTCCTGTGATTCCCAGGCAGCTCAGTGGAGACTTCCTCTCCAGGCAGCGGCTGCTGGCAGCTTGACATTCCTAGTTTACAATTGATCTGAGGGATATACGAACAGCAGGGGGCAGATTTATAAACAGAGGAAAAGGTAGATACTGCATCTGGGTCACACACAGAGACACGGAGTTGCCTGTAATGTGTAATTTTGTGCCGTATGTGCATGTTAAAAAATTGGATCTGATTATATAGTAAAGTATTTTTGTACCAAGTTCTCTGTACATGTGCATGTGAGTGGTTGTGTTTGTATGTGTGTGTGTGTTGCACGCAGGAGGTTCCTATTTTGTAGGTAGAGCGTGTAGCCTTTGTAGAGCCCGGCTGTGCACAAATACCCAGCTGAGAGAGGCTGTTGAACTTTGGAAATGTCAGACACGGCTCCTCACAGACAGCGCTATCAGTTCATTCCTGGGTGTCCTCCCATCCTCCTTCCCTGCACGCCACAAAACTTTCCTTATGCTGAGAGAGAGAGACCCGCTGAAATCTTTTGTAGCTGTGTCTCGGTTGTTGACAGGAGGAGCACAGAGAAAACGAGCTCTTAGTTCAAACACAAACAATCTTCTAAAGAATAGCCCTTGTCGGCACAGCTCTGAAGATGTGTGACCGGTGGCACAGCCGGGGCATCCCAGAAAAAGGTGGTGGGCTACACTGTGGTGTGCAGTGGGTTCAAAGATCACAGTAAGGGAACAAAGAAAAAATCCTTGTATAATATGTAATGCAAGAGAAGAGACTTGCAGTAAATCCTTAAATATTTAGTTTTGACTCTTACAAAAAAGATCTGACTTAGACGTAGTTGCTTTTGAAGTTGGTGTTAAGTAGCAGAGTATCCCTTGGATTCCCAACACAAGTGCTGTAACATACTAATCGGGATTAACAAATGCAAACCTTGCACTGCGGCTTGTAAATCCTGCTGCGAAACAGGCAAAAAGCAGCTGCGTCATCCCCCCAGCCTCTTCACGTCTTTCTCCCGGCGCTTCCCAAATCACAGATCCGACTCTCCTGAGAGGAGTCTCCACCCACTTTACAGTATGTGCTACGGGATCAAATCATATGTATATTGTTTACACGTCGCTTGTGGTTTGCCGAGATTACTGCGCTCTGGGCGTTTAGTGAATGCCACCTCGCTGGAACGAAAAATAAATGCATTCACAGTGTATGCCAGCCACGCTTTAGCTTTAGTTTAATACATGCAAAGTTCATGGACACTGAAGTTCTTGCATGATTGATGACGTGTTGCCAGCTTTAATCAGCTCACAGTTGTGCTGCTTGTAATATTTGATTCATTATGTATATATGTATATTTCTTTAATTTATTTATTTATTTATTGCTTTTTATCTCAGATTCATTTATGATTTATCTCTAGGCTTTCTCGAATTATAAAAACGCTGCCAGCAGCTTTAGTGCGGTAGATTTCAACTGAAACTTTTTTAATTGGTAGTGAAGTATCACCTTTTCTTCCTTGCAAATACTTGCCCTCTGTGTTGAACCACAGAGATAATCCTTTCATTCACAGAACCAAGAATCCATCGGCTCCCCAGTGACAATTACTTCTTCCCTCCACATATCAACTCGCAGCAAACTGTAGTTGTTGACTCCTGACCTCCCTTCATACCCAGCAGCAGCTCTAAATAAAATGATGTGTCTGTCTCCGCTCACTTCCTTTTGCCTTATTTTTTCCAATGCACTGTCTCCAGGGGGATTCTGGAAAGCTCTTGAGTGCCCTCATGTGTTCATTACTTGCTTTATGATCAGTGTGCTTTGTGTGTGGCCAAATGGGCATTTAAAGCCGACGTTGAAAGGAAAGCCTGTCTCCTTAAATAGCAGACGCACATCCCCCAAACTAGTTGAGGATGGGCATATTTTCACTTTCCCTCATCAGACGGCATTTGTGTGCAGATTTGCAAAGTGTATATTTGTGTGTGAAGTGTGTGTCACACCCTATGTGTGTATGACGCATAAAATAAAAAGAATTGGTAGAATTGGAGTATCTGTGCGATATCACTGACTTTAAAGCCCTGCGTAGGATTTGACACAATATTTTTTCAGGTTGTGCATGTGAGCTGTATGCCTTTAACACAACAGCAAGACCATCGAGCATGACAGCATGTCATCTCCTGTTTTGTTTTGTGGTTTTTTGCAGGAAGCGCCCTGAACCTTACCTGCCGGGCATTTTTTGGCTACAGCGGCGATGTCAGCCCCCTCATCTACTGGATGAAGGGGGAGAAGTTCATAGAGGACCTGGATGAAGAGAGAGTCCAGGAGAGCGACATCAAGTAAGGAACACAGGGCTACAAATCACCTCCCTGGACTTGGCAGTAATGAGGAATTAATAGCAGATGTAGATAAATTTACCCCATAATATTAAAGGACGATGCAAATGGTTTCGCATCTCTTAGCCCATTAACTCCAAATTGCATACACTAAACCAACCATTTTCCAGAGATGTATTCCCTGCCTTCTAAGCAGCTGCTCTTTTCAATTAATTACACTACAGCATGAACACGATGCAGAGGCTTGAAATTTGTTATAAACTGTAATTTATTTGTTTTATTACCTCTGATATATTTTTTGTCACTTAAAATACATTATTGTCCTGTGGACACAAACACTGCTGTACAAAAAATGTAGATGAATGTAAAAAAAACCAATGTGAGGACACCTTCAAAAGTTGGCCTATGAAACGATTAATTTCAGTCAAAGTGCTACAAAATGAAAAAAGCAACCCTGATCTAATCGATATTTGGTATCTCATGCCTCTCATGCCTGGATGCAGCTTCATCTTCATCTCTCTTATTTTAATTAGGCTGTTATTTATGATCATTATGAAAACTAATAAAAATGTATGACTGAAACATTCAACATTTAAGCGTTCCTCCTAATAGAAATGTGCACTCATAAACTCTTTCTGTTAGTTTAGAAGAAAAAGAACGAAAAAGAAAGAAGAAAAAAGTTTTGATTTGAAATCTGGAAAGAAATCGTGAAGTATTAAAATGGTTGCCTGTGTCTTACTGGGAGCTGCTGTCTCTCCATGACCAGCGCTTTTCCCTTATCTCTGACAGAGCAGGATGCAGCACAAGCCCTGAGAATAGATTGAGATGATGTTGAACACATTTGTAAAAAGCAGTTTATATAACTTCACCTCGCTTAAGGTCTTTGTGCAACATTGCAAAGACTCCACTGACAAGCCTCGCTCCGGAGGCTGTGAGACATTTAAAACAAGCCCATCTTCGTGTCGCTCCCCTCCTAGTGGTGTAGCACATTTAAACAAGTCCATTCTCTGGTCCATGTGCATGTTTCCCATTAGAGCTGTTTGGAGAGGCTGCAGCTCCTGGGAGACAGCCCTGTCAGATGGTTAACAACTGCCATTTTTCACACCGCCACCACTATGCTATCTCCCCCGCTGCACCCACCTAGAGCAGCATGCAGATGGGCCATGGGGAGCTGAGGAGGTGTGCTAGAAGAGAAAGAGAGAAAGAGCGGGAGAAAATAGGGAGGAAGAAAACAGGAAAGACGAGTGAAACGAGTTGAGAAATATTCACAAATCAATGAAGAGTAAAGTGAAGAGGGATGTTATCATGAGTTGGTTAGCACACTGGTATGAGTATGCAGAAGAAACAGATTGCTGTTTAACCAACCCCTCTCTGCCCCTGCCTTTGTCACCAGGATTCCTCCACTCGCTGGCTGAGGGGTGATCATTTTAATAATTTAAATCATATTTCATGCAGGAGATCAATAATATATCCGATTATCCACTTTCTCCTACTGATGCTGCTCTTGAAGGATTCAGCAAACGACTTGATTTTACTTAAACGCACACAGCCAGACATGTATGAGGGTCAAAAAATGACAGGAAATTTAAAAAAAAAACAAGTATACAAGAAGCTAAACACAAACTAATCAGTGCTTCCCCTGCAGTCAAGCTCTTGCTCCCCTTTAAATGATACGCTGGGCATGTTTTCTCAGGGTTACCTCACTTTGTCAGCCTGCCACCCACATACTTTTATTACTAATGCATCAGCAGCCAAACTTAAGTTTAGAGAAGAGCACTCATACCTTGAGAACAGACTTACTGCAGGCTTTTATTTACCCAACTCTCAGCCTATTGATTTGGTGGAGTTCATTTCTGTGGCAACCCGAGCCCATAAATTCTCATTTGCGCCATTGGGACTCGGCTGTTGCTGTTATCATGGCATGGATGACTAGACATCAGCACTGTATGCAGAGATTAATAAATTAACAAAACAAATGCGTCTCAGCATAAAAAAAAATAGGTGATCAATACGTTATCGAGTGGCTTCAGTTGATGTTTTGCAGGTGTACGTGCACTTGAATATATGAAAGAATTGAATACGCTGGAAATTGATCACTAAATGAGCAAACACAGAGGTTTTATCAATGAGGAGGGGAGTGGATGTACAAGGGATAAAGAAGAAGCCATAGCTTGAGAAGAAGTTTGCACTCCTTCTGCTGAGGCTATATCAATAAACTCGGTCACTCGTGAAAAAGCAGAGGGCATCCTGCAAATCCGACCCTGATGTACCAAAGTAGGAACAACTTCCTGTGTATTGGTATCCCAGCCGTTATGTGTCCTTCAGCTCACATTTGTGACTATGACCCTGTTTACACTTGGTTTTAAAATGTATGCTGGGTGACTGGGTCACAAGTAGAGAGCCAAGATGTGTCATCATTTCATTAGCCTCTAAGGTTTCCAGCTAACCACAAGTTCAGCCTTTGTTACTGTGCAAA
>NW_024582437.1:0-75175 GCF_018398535.1 Haplochromis burtoni
CAAAATACTCTTTGAGAGTTAATATATAAACTCTTAACACCAAGTGTTAAATTATCAACTCCAGACAGATTTGGTGTTTAACACTAAATCAGAGTTAACGTACCAACTCTCCAAAAAGAGTTAAATTAACACTCTCTGGTGTGGACCCATATAGACACTTTAATAGTGTTGAAATCAAATCCGACAGTGTTAATTTGGACATGCTGGATTTGGTATATCTCCAGTCACATCATTCAATTTTAAATTCAATTAATTTTTTTTTATAAGTGCCAAATCACAGTAACAGTCACCTCAAGGTGCTTTATATTGTAAGGTATACTTACAAAGAAAAACCCAACAATCAAATGACCCCCTATGAGCAAGCACTTTGGCGACAGTGGGAAGGAAAAACTCCCTTTTAACAGGAAGAAACCTCCAGCAGAACCAGGCTCAGGGAGGGGCGGCCATCTGCTGCGACCGGTTGGGGAGGGGGAAGGAAAACAGGATAAAGACATTCTGTGGAAGAGAGCCAGAGGTTAACAACAAGTACAATTCAGTGCAGAGAGGTCTATTAACACATAGTGGGTGAAGAAGAAACACCCAGTGCATCATGGGAATCCCCCAGCAGCCTACGCCTAATGCTGGACATACACTGTGCGATTTTTGGCCCATTTTGAGCCGATTTTTCAGTCGTGCGACCGTTTTGGGGATCGACCCGAGTTTGGCCTTAATCGTGTGTGGTGCATCTTATACATGGGGTAACGAGAAGTGATTAACACCTCACGATCAGCTCCCGATCATCAGTCGTTTGGTCGTAAGAAAATCAAACCTGTTTGAAATCCTGTCGGCCGTTGTGAGGGTGTCAACGCAGCGTCTCTCACTGCGCACGCGCAAACACAGAGATGAAAGCGAAAAGACAGAACAGCACGGCAGTGCAGCGTGTGATCCGGACACAAGCGATGGAGGCACAACTTGTAGAACTGCCAAGCTCATCCGAGCCTTTTCGATGTGGCCTCACAAAATTATCGCGACCACAACAACCGTGAAAATAGTGTAAAATTTTGTGTTATAACCTTCATGCTATGGACGAACAGTGTGAGCACTCAGGTTGCACAGAGCATCGGGCCGTATAGTATGAGACCCTGCATCGTGACCTACGAACTTCTAACCCCTACGAGTCAATCGGACAGTTTGAACAGGAGCTGAATAACACGACTGAAAAAATTGCACAGTGTATGCCCAACTTATGGCAGCAAAACCAAGGGAGGATTCAGGGTCACCTGAGTAGGCCATCAGCCTACTAAAAGGATACAGAAAAATCCCGTTGAAATAGTGTTAGTTGTCATCACGGGTGCTGGTGGACTCATTTGAACACCTCCGAAATTTGCAAACACGCAAGCATTCCTCTTCTTCCTCCAAATCCTCTCGGGACCTTTTCCTCGAGCCTCCAGTTTCATGGTTGTCAGTCTCTTCATGGGCATCTTCAAAGAGTTCATCACTACTGCTCTCAGAGTGATCATACACAATTGAGCTGGTCCCCGAATCAGAGTTTGCGAGCCTGGATCTTTTGCTATTAGGCTCTTCTTCATCTCCATCTTCCTTTCTGGACCTTTTCGTGGATCCAACAGACAGCGGTACCTCATCAGCAATATTACCAAGATGAGGACAGCCCTCGCTATCAGTGTCACAGGCAGAGATGAAGTCAGAGTCATCATCAGAAAACTCCTCGCTCCATCTGATTCTTTTGTTGGGCTCCACATCTTCCACATCCATCTCTCTAGACCTCTTCCTGGATACACCTGGCTGAGGATCCTCTTCTGGGATGTACGGGTGAACATCCTCACAGTCTTCGAATGCTCATCAGAATCGTCATTTTCAATGCCGACAACAACAACAGCATTGTGATCATCATGCAGTTCATTGTTGTCAACATTGGCATTATTGTCTCTCACATTAATATTGTGATTGTTTACATTGTTGACATTGCCGTCATTGACATTGTGAAAGTCAATATATAAGACATCATATCGATCCTCTAATTCATCTAGTAGCTCAGTCAGCCTCCAAAAAAAGATATCATAGAGAGTAACATAAAGTCTTTCCAGTAAACCCCAGATTCCACCAACAGGTTCGTAAGCTGGCTCCTGATCTCCTCTTGGAAACATTTCTGGGTTAACCTGTCGGCCTGCAAGATCATTTTATCTTTTAATTAGCATTCATAAACATGTGCTGAAAATCAGTTTTTCATCAATTTTACGACTGAGTACATGTGCTTACCATTACGGTTATTTTGTGATCCATCTCCGCTTCCATTCATTTTGACTACAAGGAACAGAAAACAACAATGATCACTAAACAACTCAGAATGTTCAGCGAATTTGCTTTTTTTGTGATAACTTTAGGCTACGTCCACACGTACACGGGCACTTTTGTAAACGGAAATTTTCCTTTTTCGTTTAAAAAAAACCCCGTCCACATGTGCAGTTTTGAAAAAATATCTCCTTCCACATGTAAACCCTAAAAACAAAGTCAGGAATATGCCAAATCCTAACCGTGTAGAAATGTTGGCCAATCAGAAGTCTAGAAGCCTGGGAGGAAAACCTCACAAAACCTTACATACTATACTTCTGAAAGGTTTTTGTCTTTTTCTGGAAAGGCAGCTAATGTTGTGTTACTTTCAAGTGCCTTCATCATTTCAAATGTTAATAACTAAAGACAGCATTTTGGCTGGTATAGACTCACAACTTTGGAATGGACAAAATGCATATAGCATACATGAATGTAAATTTTTTAAATTACATTTATTGCAAACCGACGTCAGGATTTGTGTTGTGAGAGCGTCTGTGTTGAATGATGCTCACTCTGATGCCTCTGTCTTTCTAAATGGAGGGACAGTAACTGCGTGTGTTTATGCAAGCGTGTAAAAACTGCAGATACTAAGATTAACAGCAGAGCTTCTGTCACTCTAAGATATGATTAAGAACATTTTCTAATTTATGTATACATTTGTCAAATATTACATCAGCTGACAAATAGTTAAGTCTTCATTTGTTTTCCTGAATAATAGATCCACATCATCCTCTCTATGATGGAAAATATAGTCTAGTCTTGCACAATGTAAAGTACATAAATACTGTCCTGGCAAGCAGGAAAATCAGGCTTTATATATTTAAGTAAATGATCTTGAGTTTATAAACTGAAATTTGAGCTTACTTTAGTTCTTGGTAGATTACACAGCAGTTAATCCTCAGGGAAACGTAAATTCACTAAATAGTCGTCTCGCTTTCATCGGTTGCAGTGTCTCTTCATTTTGTGTTCATATGCTGATGTTTTCATTCAAACATGTTTAAATGCTGGTGTGCTCACTTCTAGCAGCATAAGACTGCGGAATGTACATGTGCTCTGCTCCCTAATTTTCCCCTGGAGGCATCACTATGGCAACAAAACAACATGCATTAAATGACGTTCCAAACAACAACAACCAAACTGTTTTCAGTGCTTAATATTTAACATGTCTTCATTATAAACTGTATTTGTGCCAATCAGTGATGTTGATGTGCACAAGCTGGGATTCAGACTTCGGAGGGTTAATCCAAAAATTAGGTTTACATTGTTGTCCATGACAGTGCAGATTTCTGACGTTTTGTGTGCTTTAAGCATTTAACAATTTGATTATTTTCTAACAAAAAACAGTGTGAAACTCAAGTTACACTTGTGTTTGTAAATGAACTGCCCCATGTCGTGTAGCTTTCTGGATTTTATACTTATTGGGCTACATGTTTATTTATTACACAGGCTATACAGTACATAACATCAAAACTCACATGTTTTATCTAACTAAAGTGTTTAATTATGTGGGCTACAGACAATGATCAAGTTATGGACTCTATTTATATGAAAAATGTATATATTTACTGCATTTGAATCATTTTAACCATATGTAACCAACTGCGTATGTGTTTGAAATAAAAATAGAATATTTTGGAGAGTCTCCCCTCAAATGTCAGAACACTTTGGTGTTTGGTTAAATTGTGATTTTGAATCAGTTACAGGGGTTACTGTGATCATGAATGCTTTTCTCTCTATGTGTTAACACTGTCCAGGATATACCCTGCCTGTAGCCCTATGGCAGCTTTGATGGATGAATTGATGGATGGACGGTGCATAGCAGTCAGTTTTACAAATGTAACAAAGGAAAATACGACATTTAAAATGACAACAAAAATCCACATTATATCTACATGACCATAAAGTTTATTGTGATAAACTGTGTAATACAAGCATGTAGTTGATGCAGTAACTGAGGACACAATGTTACTAAAACAGTATAATCTCACACATTAACTGTGACATACAGTTTGTTAATACTGAGTGGTTGTTGGAGCAGGAATCCTCAGAACCTGCAGCAAACTCCACAGATACCGGGGGTGCAGCAGCCACAGCAAAAGCGACACTTGATGCCACGCTTGTGTCTGCTGTTATACAGCGTCTGTGGGAAACACAAGAGACATGAGCACAGAGTTCATCTGCAGCAGCATCACTGCTCTTTATTTTCACCTGCTCTAACAAACACTTTCATTTAGCTGAAGCAATTTGGCCACATTCACTCAGTTAGTGTTACTTACCTTCCATGAGTCCACTGATGCCTCCTCATGTGCTGCTGCTGGATACCGATTACTCGTTTTCCTCGGACGTCCACTGATGCCTACTCTCCATTGTGCTGGCTGCTGGGATACGGTCCATTCGGCGTCATTTTGGCGCTCCTCCACCTCCTGTCCTTCCTGTTAACGAATGATGGTCATAAGGTAAGAACACACTCATTGTTACCACGTAGAAAACCAATCGACTATTTTGCACCTATTATGACGACTCATATACACTCGTTATATCACACGATGTTTCTGATTAACGTGGTTACGTGAGTGCACAGCCGAGCTTGCTGAGGCTCTAATCACTATAATCATTATTGACTATCCTTAGAGGCTACGATTTAAGGAACCGGCATCGCTGCCAAAACATATGCTCATATCAACAGAATTGTGGTCTGATATACCCCGTCTCTCCACAATCATATAGTGGAGCTTTTTGAGAGGGACTTCTTAAGGTGCGGTCACTCTTTCTCCTGTAGGTTGTCAGGGTTCCCTCAATTCCTCCCACTTGATCATGTGTAGCTCAGTGAGGTTCCTTTCTGTTACTCTGGTATTGGTCTCTTCTACACATTCGCTGTGGTCTCTCACAGCATGGGTGCTAGGAGATACACAACTTTAATACTGAATTCTTTCTGGGTGCCCCTTCGCCTTGGCTCGTCCCGTCACCCTCACCAGCTCTTTACTCTCCTACCTGCTGATTTTCCTCTCCCGTAGGGAACATTGGGCGAGAATCACTCCAACTATTTTATCCTGTGCTTCATGTAAATTCTGGTGTAATGGGTGTCATAATTTCTCCGTGAAGGAACGAGACGCTGCTTTCTCGCGAGTATCGTCATGGTGCTCAATGAATCTTGGCATACCGCTTCGCGATGCATTTTAACTATTGGTTTTGCGCGCTGTCTGCCTATTGGATTGGCTCACAATGTCCCGTGTCCCCCGACCCAGGTTAAGTCTCCCTGGGTATCTCATACTTTTATACGAATTGACTAAGCGACAGCCATGCAAGGATTGGTGAGCGCACAAGAAGAAGGTGAGACAAACGTGACCAGGGCCTATAGGTCCACAGGACTAAGCCTTTCATTGTTAGACTACCTCAAAAGTCAACACTCCGGCGAGATAAATGATTGTTCTACGTGTTACTGCAATCGTAAAAACTGACAGCATATTTTGGCAGTCCTCAACTCTAGAACACCACCAACATTAATTCGCGCTAGTAGATAGAATTATCAGTCAACTCCAACTGTCCACATACGTCTTTATTCGTAGAGGTTTCTCATCAATTTATGTTTCATCGACCAAGCTATCAAAAAAGTACAGATGTCTTTATTTAATTCTTCAGTTGACAGCGTAGCATAGCGCGGGACTCATAGTAAGTTCATAATTTTTGAGTAGCAGATCGCTTTGGTCCCATACTAGTCTCTGAGTGTAAAACATTTAGAGAAACCCATTCTCTGAGGGGAAGAAACGCTGATAGTTCACCCCTTAAAGGATTGGCGAACCATTTTTAAAGCGCTCACAGTTGTTAATGCTAGCACAACATCCTCGTACATGCGGTATGCGAGACTGAGAGCTCAGGAAGCAATAACAGCGGAGGAGCTAATATAACCAGAGAACGGACTGTGCTTAACCTATCAGACGACTGGACCATCTGTCCTATCTGATGCATGTTCCCGACAGAGTTTCTGTACTCTAAGTGACGAGGCAGCAGTGGAGCAAATGAGTATAAATACCAGCACCTTTTCCCTCAGTCAACCATCACAAAGGAGCTGACAAGAGTCAACGAGAGAGTCAAAGGATCTGACCACCTTAAACCACTCAAACCTCCTGAAGATGAAGACGTTCAGCGTTGCAGTTGCAGTGGCCGTTGCACTCATGTGTATTTGCATTCAGCAGAGCTCTGCCACATTTGCTGAGGTTACAGACTGTGTTAAATTCATGTAATGTGCTTCTTCTGCATGAATTTGTTGTGAAGATGCTAAGATCTGTTTTCTTTCTCTACAGATACGAGAACTGCAAGAGCTACAAGAGGCTGTGAGCAATGACAGTCCAGCTGCTGAACATCAGGAGGTATCAGCTGACTCATGGGTGGTGAGTTTACTTCAATAAATGAATGAAGACAGTAATTGTGAGATCTCTCAAATGCAGGGAGATGTTTAAAATAAACTGTGCACTCACAGCTTTTCATAAAATTAGAAACAATGAAGTGACTTGCAGCTGAAGATAAACTCTCTGCTCTTCTCCTCTTTCACACAGATGCCGTACCACAGACAGAAGCGTGGCTTGAAGTGTCGCTTTTGCTGCGGCTGCTGCAATGCTGGTGTCTGTGGATTGTGCTGCAGATTCTGAGAATATCTACCTGCGATTATCACATCAACCACTAAATATTGACTCTTATACATGAAATGATTTGACTGCTTAGCATTTGTTAAAGTCTGACAGTGTTTCTTCATCTGGTCATCCTGCTGTATCAGTGAACAGTGTACCAAGCATTTGGAACTACAGTATGTTAATATATTAAAAAGTTCAGAGTCACTATACTACAACATGTGCTGTCTGTTTCTGTTTCTGTCTGACAAGAATTAAACATTAATGGAAACCAGTGACATGAAGCTCCTGATGTACAGTTTTTGTGCTGATGTCAGTTAAGAGTTGTTGCCTCATACTCTTGCCCATGTCGTATGTGGTACAACCTGTTAATAGAGCCAAGCCATTGATAGCAAAAGTAAAGTGAGCATATTTTCCCATATTTGTAATTATATGAGTGGGGAGCATCTCATCATCATTCAGTTTTACCACTAATTATGACAAAAATGCAGTAATGTACAATAGCTTTGAGCTGATGGACTGGTTCATTGGTTATTTGAAAGTTAAACCAAGCATACTTTTTTTAAAGAATGTAGAAGTGTTAGATAATGTTTCCTAGAAACACTTTCTATACAAGTTCATTCATAAATGTTTTAGACAACCTTATCTCGACAACCATTCACTGAATTTATTTGGAGGTGTTTTCACGGTGTGCATATGAAGTTTCTAAGCTGCATGATTAATGCAGGAATCCCTCACACAGAAGAAAAAGAGAGAATAGAAAGATTTGCGTACAGCATAAATTTGATACTGGACATAATAATAGAAAACACCTCAACAATACTGAGAGACATTGCACTGTGGTGAAACTGTAAAGTAGGTGTAACACTGTGTAATGCTGTTTCAGATAATATCCCGCGGGCCAGAGTTTGACACCTATGATCTATGTTATAGTTAAGTTTAAAGTCTTGTGACATCATTAAGTACAGAAACTACTGTCGGGAACAGGCTTGCATCAATAGGACAGGGAAAACCCATATAGTTAAACATCCGAAGGTCAAAGTTCATGCCGACTGAGAAAAGTACAGATTTTCTCCTTCCTCAGGAATTTCCCATTCCCAGAATTTCATAGCACAGGAAAATATGGAGTTTTGCAATGTTCCTGAAATCAGGTAGAGTAAGAGCTGTGAGTGACGAGGCAGCAGGGGCCCAAATCAGTATAAATATCAGCACTTCTGCACACATTAACCATCAGACAGAAGGACTCAGCTCACAACAATCATCCGGACCAGGAGAAAGAGTCGAACTTGAGCCTCTCAAAGCCTCCTAAGATGAAGACGTTCAGTGTTGCAGTTGCAGTGGCCGTCGTGCTCACATTCATTTGTGTTCAGCAGAGCTCTGCTGTCCCAGTCACTGAAGTAAGAACTTGACTTTAACCAAGTGTATTAGCTTACAAGCTGCAAATGTTTGTTTCAGTGCTACAATGTGGTTTCTACTGCACTCAATTCATTAACAGGAGCAGGAGCTGGAGGAGCCAATGAGCATGGACTATCCAGCAGCAGCACATGAGGAGGCATCAGTGGACTCATGGAAGGTAAGTAACACTAACTGAGTGAATGTGGCCAAATTGCTTCAGCTAAATGAAAGTGTTTGTTAGAGCAGGTGAAAATAAAGAGCAGTGATGCTGCTGCAGATGAACTCTGTGCTCATGTCTCTTGTGTTTCCTACAGACGCTGTATAACAGCAGACACAAGCGTGGCATCAAGTGTCGCTTTTGCTGTGGCTGCTGCACCCCCGGTATCTGTGGAATTTGCTGCAGGTTCTGAGGAATCCTGCTCCAACAACCACTCAATATTAACTTATGAAGCTTTAAAATAGTCAGTTTTAACTGTGTTCATAGGATGAAACATTTTGATTTGGTAAGGTTGTATTTTCTATGTCTTCAATGATGTGACTGTATCAACATATTTAATCACATGTGTGTACTCATTAATCAAGTCTGTCAAATAATAACATTAAACGGTACTTCAGAATAATTCTTTTGCTCTGAAAAACAGATTTTATTACACTGCAGCCGATAAAGAGCAGCTTTAAGTTCAACAGTAGTTAGACTAAACGTGAAGTAGAACATTACTTCAAGTTACATTTTTACATGGATGGCCTATAACTTGAAATCATTATGTGGCACTAAATAACATTTTATATAAATATAACATAGACAGTTCAATCGTTACTCAGTAGTACTTCTCACTGTATAAGGACACAATGGTATATGACAGCAAATGTGCTATGAAGTGTTGATTCATCCACTTTATGCAGCTATAACTACATTTATATAGATGGCAACAGCTGAAAGCAGTAACCAGCTAAACTGGTTCCTGCCAAGTCTATATTTGTGCATCAGCACTTTAGACTTTAGCCTCTCCATGCTTGGGACCTTATATTTATGGCATTGTTGTTTGGGTTTTTTGATTTAGAAGTTAATTTGTAACTTTAACGTGGAAGTCTACGGGGACTGGCTTGTTTTTCAAGCAGAAAAATAGTACCAGCTAGTGGTTTTTGGCACTAACATCTTAGCTTTATTTTTTAGCCCTGGAGTTTGTTTGTTTTTTGTCAAACATTTATATAGACTCATTATGGACATAAATTGAATTTATATATTTATATACACAGGCTCTAATATATCAATAAATTCAAGCTTTTGCAACTAATTCTTGTTTTAAGGATATTTTCTGTACAATCATTCCACCCTGGAAAAACAACAGTTCAAAGAAAGCATTAAAAGCCCAAAGTTACCACGACATTCATGCCCATGATGAGTGCATGTAAACTTTAGACCACATCTTAATTTCCCGTACAGATCTTTTGATCTGATGATGGATTAGACTTTCTCGTTTTGTTTCCATTTGTTGTTCTTAACAAGTTGGTTAACAATTCACAGTGTAGGTTTGGCTGTTATGTAGCTGATCATTTTCAGTGATCATTTATTGGTGTGAAGTGTTCAAACTAAACTTGATCACATTAAGTAATGCATAGGAGGGAGAAGAGGGGGACTACTTTTATCAGGACTTAGAGGAAAAAGGTAAACAAATCCCAGCTGTGTGATCTCCATTAATGACAACACTGCTAGAAGCTCTTATTTTTCTGCACAGGTACTTTAACACTGCACTCATTACTCCAGTGCTGAAAGCATTACTCCTCAGGGGCTGGAATCTTTTTAAAAATAATGAAATCATCCATCAATTCATCAATATATTCGAGGTGGATTTGTAGCTGCAGTGGTCCGTGCAGCTACTATAAATGAGAACAAAAAATGAAGTAATTATTCCTTATAGTCCTAAAAAAAAAACAGTTAAAAAGGCAGAATGTATTCCTGCAGAGCCAATAATCCTACTGTTGTTGTTGACACAGATGTGCTCATTAAGCTAAAGCTAACAGGTCAGCAAGGTCACGGTACATGAGACAGAGTGGAGATAAGGGATTTTGGTTATTGCACAAGATGTTTAGTAAAATTCAAAAGACCCTTTCAACCTTTATCAGAGTAAACACACCGTGCACTCCTTTCATTATTGATTTTGGTATTTCTCTACAATTTATTTCCTTGAACAGATTTACATTATTAAAGTGGTTGTAATAGAGTGACAAAATTTAAAGATAAGCTGTTTGCTCTGTGTTTAAGTTGACAGTTACATGACATTTGATACTGATCTGTTGAAAACTGGATCATGTCAGCATATTAGGATCTTTATTATTTGTAATAAATCAATACAGAGTATTACACATTGACATCAAATATATATTCTGTATCATAAAACCATAATCCCTGCATTCAGTGCAGTTGTCTGAGTGCAGGAAACTGATTCACACAACTGAGGGAAAACTGAGTGATCAGATTCAATTCAGTTTGTATTAGACAGTAGCAAACTACATTATTTAAGCTGCACTGTCTCATAACTGGTCAATACTGAAAGGAAACCCACTCAGTCTAGCATCTTCTTATAAGAAAGTTCCAAGCACTGGACATGTTGATTTGAAATAATAATTAGTGTATTAGAAGCATAGTGCAGAATATAGGTGACAAACTGTGTGCTGTATTAAACTGTTGCACTCATGAAAATTCAATACTATGGCTGAATTAAGGAATTAAGATTATTGAACAAATATTGTTCGCACCAGTGCAAAGTCCTGAACATTTTGTTGTTTGGGAATTTCCTATTACAATACCCAGCATCATTTAAGTAGTGTTACAAGTCTTTCCCAAGAAGGAATAAAGTACTGCCAGTGACAAGGTAACACTGTATAAATAACAGCATGATCAGCAAACAGAGCCATTATGCTCAAAAGCGCTGATAGCAGAAATGGAAAATTCAACCTCTCTGACAAGTTAAACTGCTGAAAATGAAAACATTCGCGTCTGCAGTCATCTTGGCTGTCGCACTAACTATTTGCATTGAGGAGAACGCTGCCTTCCCATTCACAACAGTGAGTAGCCTGCTTGATGTAAATTAAGATTTATTCCTTTTTATTCAATGCTCATCAGCTCTGTGTGTTTTACTGTGTTTCTGAATGTATTCAACTAATCAACAGGTAGAAGACATGAAGGAAGAAAAGAGCACTGATGATCCTGCTGCAATGCAAGAAGAGACGTCAGTAGAAACATGGATGGTATGCTGAGTTGATCAAATACTTAAAATAAGTCATGAAGCTTGAGTTCATTCAATTTCTAGTCTACAGTGTTTTCAAGAAGCACTTCAAAATACAGCCTACAACCCATAATGTAATTTTACAGGGCATTTTTTTTATATTTAGGGTGCATTTTCAGTACCCAAAAAATACTTCAATGAAGCAGAACAAAGGAGTAGCAAACTGAAGTTTTAAAGGATAAAAAGACAAAGAAAATATACGTCAAGTGTATTTGAGGAATTAATAACTGAGATATTTTAGAGGAAAGGACAAACGGTGTTGCCCAATCTTACATTGCAATTTTAGGGGAGAGGGCTGTATTACTGTATCATTACCCCAACCACCCTATATTACACTGCAATTACTCATTATTTTGGTGTCCACATTATTGCTAGAAATATGTGCCAGTAAACATTGGATTTAAAGCCACTCACACTAAATAAAAACACAGTAGAATTTTGGCTTCTTCTTTCCTTTAAAACCTCTAGTTGTCACAGCCCTGACGTACTGTACCTACACCAGTATCTGGGGAAAATTAAACTCTAGGTCAGGAAAATTCAATTCAATTCAGTTTATATAATGACATATCACAGCAACTGTCACCTCAAGATGGTTTATATTGTAATTTCAATTTCAATTTCAATTTTATTTCTATAGCACATTTAAAAGTCACAGGTACAACAAAGTGCTTCACAGACGAGCCATACTTGCAGGTTTAGGTAAGGTAAAGGCGATACAATAAGACAGAGAAAACCCAAACAATCAATCAAACAACCCTCTGTGAGAAATCACTTGGCAACAGTGGGAAGCAAAACTCCCTTTTAACAGGAAGAAACCTCTTTGATGTATTTATTGTTCAGACGTATTTCAATTTTTTTTCACAGATGCCGTTTGACATCGGGGAGAATCGCGACACTAGCCCCGTCAGATGCCATCATTGCTGTGACTGCTGCCTGCTCAGTGGCTGTGGCATATGTTGCCAGTGAGGCTCAGATTTGAGTAGCTTCCATCAAAAGCAGCTTTACTTTCTCATCTTCAGCTAAAAAAATATGATGTATGTATTTATCCATGCTGTATTTACTATTATGTACAATAAACAACTGTGATGATCAGAAAGAGGGAGTGTCTAGGGACAAACAACAGAGGCGGCTATATTTTCCGAGAGTGGTCTGCTGTCCAAGTGCAAACCAAGCTCAGCTCTGCAGTGGTTCACTTATTATCCAGTACAGAACATGGAGGTATGGCATCCAGCCATGGTGGTGTGCATGCTATTGTGTAACTTTCAGCATGGCTGGATCGTGCCTCACTATTATAATGACCACAAAGGTCAAATAAATGATGCGGTGTTAAACCGGTGTAGAAATAATTAGGGAACACACAGACTCAGGCAGTCTATCTGACAGAGTTGTGAATGGATGGAACAATATGCAAAGAAGTCAACAGATTGCAAGTGACATGCAGAACAATGGCAAACCCTGTGGTTGCTGTTTAAGCCTGTGTGATTACAATTTAATTACCCCCAATACACACAGAAGTGCAGATACACAAAGAAAAACACACACATTTGCTTACACGCATGCACAGACTACCAGTCTGGAGCCTGGTGGACTCCTGCTCTGATCCCACCCTCATTCAGCCTTGCAGGGGGCTGAGAGGCATGCCAGGCTTGCCTCACGTCCAGACGGATGCCCGTTGTACGCCCCCATACCGACAAAGCTGCTGCCAAACCACACAAGGAGATAGTAAATGAGTGCACAGAGCTCTGTTCAGCTTCCTTACACACACAGAGACACGCACACACACCATGTGGTTTATTTTATCTGACTCATACCCACATACACATATGAGGCACAGTGCAGGCAGGTAGCAATTAGGGCCCTGTTCATCGGTAAATGCAGTACACTACGTCTATAAATCTTTTAAACTAGTGATATTTAAGTGTGTAAACTAAACTTCTCGGGTGGTAAGATGAGGAAATCACACAGTGCTGCTTTTTGTTGGTGATTTGATTTGCAGGGGAAGGCGTTTAGCCAGAAAAATAATAATAATCATACAAAAGAAAGCCACTTTAGATCTTTAAGACAAACACAACTGGAACAAAGAGCTTTATGTAGCACATAATTACTGGGCTACAAACTCTTGACCTGATGGCAGCACTTGCTGAAATGTCTGGAAATAAACATAGGCATCAGAATTCAAAGGGGATGCCAGCCCATCTGATAGTAAATGTAATTTACAAATAGTCAGTAATTGTTATTTGAAGGTTATTGACCTGCCCGTGAGTCAGAAAGCTCCGCTTTCTGTGTCTGCACTGTCTTGTGTCTGCATCATTCTGTCTGCTGTTGCATTGTTTTTGCAATTTTTGCACACTTGCACTTTATGTCGTCCTGTAGCATGATCTTGGAGGAACGCTGTCTCGTTTCAGACTCTTAACTGACAAATCAGTTATCACTTTCTCCAGTTAATCACTTAAACCAGCAAAGAGCAGAGTGTCAGCCACTGACTGCACTGCAGGTCACGCTCGACAGCAAAGGCACGCACACACGCACGCTCAATCTGGGCTGGAAATGTCTGCGATGAGGTCAAGACCTCCCCTATAGCTGAGTTGATTAAACACGTTTCTACAACCCACACACTGCCCAATAAAATTTGCTGTGCTGAAGATGATGACTGTGCTGCCCTCACTGGGGGCATCACTGGCTCCAGTCTTCCCAAAGAGCCCAGCCCAGGGACTTACCCTCAACACCCTGCTTCAGCGGCTCCACTTCCACCTACTCACCACGGGCCTTAAGGGAGCAATCAACCTGGCTTCTTATTAGAAGGATAACAACCATTTGCACGTGTGTGTATATGTATGAATGAATATTCCTTCCACAGACCCTCCAAGTGGAGCCAAAGGTTGCTTCTGAAGCATGCTACTGCATAATCCATCCCTGAATCAAGGAGGGGTTGGGGATAAACATTCCTGGACAATGAGAGCCTGCTTTACCCCCTGCTGTATTCATACCCACTTAAAATCTGCTTACCCACAATGCAATACCTGGCTTAAGCGAATAGCCCCCCAGGAAGGAATGCAGTGCCACTACAGAACAACATATCCCTACACGTAGAAGCCACTAGTGTCAGCTATGGCTCACATAAAGCCCCTCTGGGCTCTGACTGAGTACATTATATCCCATTCAACTGGTCTTAATATACTTTAATAAGACCTGTTTTTGATTAATTCTCCCTTGAAACCAGTAGTAACGCAGCTACTAGGCAGTGGGCACATATAAAAATTGAATGAATGGAGCAGGGCTGCCAGAGAGTCAGAAGAGGGAAAATAGGAATCCTTGTGGATTTGTCCTCACCAGCTGGCTCTTGAGTCCAATATAATGGTTGTGCCCATGGCTCTCAAAGCACCAGTTAGAGGAAATGTTTGCCCAGCCTGTAATGCGTTTAAGGTGTGCAGTATGATTCATTTCAGGTCATAAAGCCCTTGCGTGTCACATCCTGAGTGGTATGAGCGAGTTGCTCTGCCTATGACTGAGCAGGGACAATGGCTTTGTGTTGCATTTGAATCCCAGTGAAAAAGAAACAGCTAGGTATTCCAGAAGAACGCAGGGTTGAATCGGCCAGGAAAAACAATAGTTACGGCACCCTTAGGAATCGCCACGCCGGGTAGGTATAGAAATGCCTGTCTGCTCCATGTAATGGATGGTGATAAAAATGTCCCATGTTCACTTCTGCACCTGCTGCAATGAAGCTCAACTGAAACACTACCAGCGCAAGTGACTCATAAATATCCCCATTTGTCATCCAGAAATTTAAACAAAAATATATGTGTGTCAAAGCATGGCAATATTAATGCACAAGGTGAGCATTATGACAAAGGGCCTACGTTTCCTGTCCCGCAGGTGAGGCCGACATAACGGGGCTACACGACTGCGATCATCCACGCAGGCTTAACCGGTGCACCGCTACTCCAACTTTGAATCTTTTTACAGTTTCCCATTTTGAATGTTTCTGCAGCAAAGCAAATGACTGTCACAGACAATTAGCTTTTATTGAAGACTGTATTTATTCTAGGGATTAACGTGTTCCCTAGCAACTCCAAATGAAGCGAGTTCCTGCTTTGAGAGTTGACTTTGGATTGCATTGTTGCAATTAGGAGCGAGTTTAGTAATAAAAGTCACCCATTAATGCCACCATTTCGCAGCCTTGTACACATCATGATGTCTAACATATGGCAAACTTGTTCAAAATATTAAGATCTGCTTGTCCTTTGACACCAGTATGTTCCTACTCAGTGCTGTTTCAGCCCGTGCCAAACACCATGGCTAACCCACCAGAAGATTAATGATTCCAGATTTCCGTCAACTCGCAGGGCAAAGCGATGGCTCATTATACAGTTATTAAAAACAGCAAATTATTGCAACATTTATTATCCAGGGCAATCTTATTTGCCCCACCAATGTCATAACTTCCACTTCTGCCATGCACATTGGAACAAATGTGTCACATATGCCACAACTGCTTACTCGCATTAAGCTGCAGCATGTTTAATATAGGGCAGAGGTCTCAGCACCCCTCCTGTTATCCTCCTACTGTCTTGTGAGCTGCATACATGGCCGACAGCAGATACGCTTAAACGCCATCCCAACCTGCTTTAAAAGCACTGATCTATCCGAATTCAAGCCCACTGGGTCATTTCCTGTTAGTGGTTTCACTTGTTGTGCCTTTGAAGCAGGCTTTAATAATAGGACCCAACAGAACTAATGAAAATGCTCTCTGTCAGATTAAAAGGGAGCTTCAGTCTCAGCCACCTAACCGCATTCAGCACAAACATTAAAAAAATGCGCACAAAGGAAGGCATACACACACTCACACACTTTACAGAAGTGGTTTGCACAGGGAGGACCATTCCTTCTGATGTGTGCATGACTGTTAACCTCCTCAACAATACTGAGAATTGCAGCAATGTCCTTTTTCTCACAGTCACAGAAAAACAAATGAGTGGAAAGGGACAGACCGATATTAAAGAATAACTATAAGAGTTTGATCGCATCGCATCAAATGTGCGATGTGATTCTTTGTACTTTCTTTTTTCCACTGTGGATGCTGCAATGTGTGCTTTAGTGGTGGTCTTGTGCTTAATGAATCCACTTCAGTGGAGTTCCTCTCCGTAAGCTGTAAGGTTTAATCCCCAAGTCTGGAGTAGTGATAGTCTGGCCCGGGAGATGACATCTGTGAATCGTTCATTAACTTGGAACCAGCAGCAGATGTCTTTAAAAACAACTTACTCAACCTCTATGACATGTTTAATTCCTTTCAAAAATTTATTTCATTTTTGCTTTGTTTCATTTATTCATTGGCCCAACTGGTTGTTTATGGGCTCCCTTTTGCCATTTTTAAATACATTTTTTTAGAAAGTAAAATTTTACGACAGCTCTAGATGGAGGCCTAAAACTATTTAATACTACTTGTCTGTCAAATAAAGGCTTGCATCTGGGTAAGTTTGTTAGCTAGAGTTAAAGTTAGCTACCTTTAGACGTGCATTAAATTACATATAAGGTATTAAAGGCCATGGGTTGGCCATTGATGTTATTCCCCCCAAAATTTGGCTGCTTCCAAAAGCCCAAATAACAAGACAGAAAATGTGGATTTTTTAAAAAAAAACTAAAGGAAAGATCTCAATGGGAAAAAAAATCATGCTAGAAATCTATACTGATACGGACTGGGTAATGTCTTTGGAACAAAAGGATGCCGCACTGTTTGCTTGAAATGAAAATAATCAAACTACAAAGTGCAGATTTGAAAGTCGCTCTTAAAATCAGAGTGAAAAAATGATGAGGCAAGCTAGTCCATTATACTGGAATTTCACTGCAGCAGCTCACTAGTTTGTATGGCTCCCTAATGTTCTTGTACACATGCTTGACAACATCAGGGCATGCTCCTAATGTAACGACAGGTTCCTGGAGATCTACTGCCAGATCTGGAACAGGCTCAGTGAGCCCTATCAGTGACCTGGCAGCACCTGATCTGGATCCTCTTTGTGAACTTAACATGCTAGCCAAAAATGATTTCTTTGCTATAGCCATACAGGGCTTATTTAAACAATTCTGACATTTTGTATTGCGTTTGATTAAATGTTTCTATTCTCATTGTTCTAATGTCATGGTAACTAAAATAACCAAACGTGTTAGCTATTCTTTTGACTTGATAACCTTTTACTACATGTTGGTTTTGCGGCTCCACTGTTAAGCTTTGAAGCCTCCTGGGTAAAGTCTGCCGTGTCACTTGGAACACCTGTGAAAGATGTTCAGGCACTTAAAGCTGCATATTTGGCCTTAAGATAGACATGGAGCCCATAAACTGAGGGGTATTTCAACACTGACAGGCTCCCTGTGGAAATAGCATTTGTGATTTCAGGGGAGGTTAAGCAGAGCAGGAAGACTGTGGTCTCTTTCTCCCAGGATGATATATATATGTGACACAGCGCGATTCATCTGCTACTGGGCATCCATAAGCTGTCTGGCAGATTTGAATTTTTTTTTTCTTTCCTTCATTTTTTGGGATGGTGATTACGCAGCGTGGACCTCGGGTTAAATTAGCCATGACTTGCATTAGAACATGCTCTCTTCACCCATATACCAGATAGATTTAGCATAAAGCTAAATTTCTCTGTGATTATTTAATGTTTTGAAGATCACAGAAGTAAGTGCGACGTGCATCACTTAAGTTGGTGATCGATTGTGTGTCGCATGACAAAAGACACAGCCAAACGCAAGTTGTTAGGAAATTATAGTGTAATGCTGGAGATGGATGAGCCACCAATGACATCCGCTGGTTTTGTAGCTTTCACGAGGCTACGTCATAGTGAATTACAAATCCTTAACGGTGCTGTCATGCCGTTAAGGCCTAGTTGACCATATCCAATCCTTTGGCTGGAGATACCACTTGTCTCATGCAGTATGACATGACGGATTTCACAAATGTTTTTGAAATCACTCAATGGTACTCGGAAAAAAAAGACAAGAAAACTACAGTTTCAGAGTTTAGCCACATATATTATAGCCACAGACAATAATGAAAGGCTTCATCATACAGTCACATGAAATGTTTTTTAATAAAACACAACGTACACATATGCAGTCCTATGACCATACATTTGCTGGATCCTAATCAATAAACCTAGAATATGTCAAAGCATAGTTTTATTAGTCTTGTTTTTTTTTTCTTCTTTAAAACATCAAAATCAGTAGATGAGGTCAAATGAAAGGAATACAACACCTGCGTGACAGACGAGAAAGCGTTTCCACGTGTTAAAGATATGCACTGTTATAAGGAACGCAAAGAATATTTCAGCATATAAGAGTAACAGTATGAGGCAAAAATTCTCACTGAACCAAAAAAAAGTACAAAACAGAATTAATAAATAAATCAAATATATACCATATAAATGAAATAGCTATATGGTGGCTATGTTTATTATTTGTTTTTAATCATTTTAATCTGTAGCTTGTATTACAACCTTTTTTTCTCTAAAACATTTAGAACGATGAACGAGTCAATACTGAAAATACAGTAATAAGCTTTCAATATTAGATCAACTATGTACACGAGTCTGTTGCCATGCTAGTTGAACAACTAAATTTATTCTTTTCTTCTTCTTCTTTTTTAGTTTTTTAACCACACTATACAGTTAGAGCATAAAGCGGTCTGAACGTAAACAGTTTGTGCTGAGAATAAAATACTTTGCAACTATGCATGGTAATTTCTTTTAATATTACTCTCAAAAATGTACATAACATAAAGGCCACAATGGGAACACTTGTCTCCATGAATAAGGAAGGTAAGGATAGCTTTGACATAAATATAGGGAACAAAAAAATAGTCTCTCTCTCAGGTCAAGATGCCATTTTCTTGTCCATCAGCATCGTTTTGCTTCCTCGAGCGTATTTTTAAATCTCTCCCGAACAGTTTATGTCGCCAACTCCCTCACAACCTCACCGTCCCCTTCCTGGCTCCTCCGCCTCCGCGGTACCTCTGGTGGCTCCTCTGTCTTCCGTCACCCCAGACGTTGAATGACATGGTTAATGACGATGAAATGAGTTCGGTAATGTCAACTGTAAAGATCCACAAGGTAACAAGGCTGGGAGAACAGAGTCACCTGGCTGGTCACTGCAGCTCGGGGAGAATTAGCAGGAGGCAGAGGCATGAAAGCATGTGTTTGGTGTGGTTGTGGTTTAGTGTTGTACTTATATCACACATTATATGCTGTATATTGTTGGACTGGCAGATTTATGAGTCCTGGTTGGCATGGCGAAGGTGGGATAGGGCTGGGCAGCAGGACGGGAGGTGGCGGGGTTCGTGATAGTCGTCAGTCAGAATATAGGTGCAGCAGCGGCTAGCAGCTTTGCGTTGGTTCTTTGTTCACTGGGTAGTTTCAGTCCTCACTGGCTGGAGCGTTTAGAGGCCAAGTGGTCACTGTGCTGGTTCTGAGCTCGAAACCGCAGCCTCTGCTTGTTCTTCTTCTTTGGCTCTTTGGATCGATGCTTTCCTGAACCACCTGAGCAGAAACAAGAGAGAGAAAAGATTTTTCATTTTAATCATTACCGTCAGGTGTGAGATTCTCTGAGTGAGAGCGATTTTGTATTTTACACTGCCTCATGTCAAACTCGTTCTCTTCTTTAGCCTAAGGTTGGCAGGTCATTTCAGTTAATTTTATTATTATTAATCTCTGGCTCTCTTCCACAATATGTATTTTCTCTTGTGTTTGCTGACAATTGGCTTGTGAGGGCCTTAAAAAGGTACGTATGTGAACTTTTGCCAAAGCCTGCATTATGTAAAAAGTGAGTCCTACGTTAGGAAACATCACAAATGAGGTCTTAGCTTGCTCCAGCCCTCAGAACTGAACCCCAATTTTAAACAAACGTCTGTACAGCCCAACACTTCACTGTCACAGCAATAGAGAGCAGCAATAAGTATGGGAAGTTGCATAACTCTTTTCCAAGTTGGAAAGGTCCCCCAGCCCAAGGTTAATCCATCCCAGGTTTCACTGGGATGGGCAAAGCATGCTGGGAACTGACTTCCTGCTCTCATGGAAGCGTGTGTGGTGAAGGATCTGCACCCAAGGCTCTCTGTGACAGAGAAAACTGGCTACTGAACCACAAGGCAACCAATCTGGCTGCCAAGGCCACAAATAAGATAACGAGGTGTGTGTGCAAGATGTATGTGTGCAGAGGGAGGAGAGGGGAGGCGGGTGAGTGTGAGGGAATTTAGGGGGAAAGAAAATCTAATGGGGGGAAAAGTGGAGTAAGGCTTGGATGATGAGAAAGATATCTGGATCCTGATCTAGAACACAAAGAAACAAGCCACGCTCTGGTTCGCTGACATGGGAAACACAGGAGGAAAGTGCTACAGAAAAACAAGTCTCATATGGTGGCCTTCACCGCTTAATTCGACATCTTATTACAGCAGTTGTTTAAGCTTTTGTCTTGAAAGGAAGGTAACGGTGTGTAAAATGTGGCCCCATCTCTAATTGCCTTCTCATACTGTATGTGCTGGTGTTGCGTTGGCCCTTCAACGCACCCATACAAAAGACTGTTTTCCTGTTCTCAGGGCTGCTCTGTGAGGTAGATTTGAAAATATTCACTCATTTAAGCTGACACGCATGAGAAAGCAAGATATTGCTCTAGTAACAGGGTTTCCCAATGAATAATACAGATGCATGCAAACATCAAACCTCTGAGTTATTTCCTGCAATTAATCTAATCTTGTTATTTTCAGTCACTTTGCCAATCTGAAACATGGCAATAAAGTTTCTTGCACACAGCTCCTAGTTAACATCACCCTTTGAAAACAACTTTCACATCTCTTCCATCAAACTCTCATGCCCTTCAATTGAAAATATTGCCAGGGGACTTTGTACACTTGCTTAGCTGATTCTACTCTAGATTTTCTGCGTGACTTAATGTAGAATAATATTAAAGTAAGTCTGGAGCTCAAAGGCATTTGGCCTATAGGTTCATTTTCCTAATTGCTCTTTAAAGAGGTAATTTTCATTCAAAACAGTGTTGCTAGGTGCCTGATAAACACGGCTTTCAGTGCAATCAAGTCAGGATAAATTACATTTGACAGCAATAAAGTACACGGTGCTGCATTAAACTCCTTCAGTAACGGGCAAAGCCCTCGTGGGCCATTCCTTGGACGCAAGGCTGCATTTAAACTGAAAAAGCCTGCATTTACAGCAATTGCTTAAAACAAATAAATATGTGAGAGTTAAGTTAAAAGGCTCTTTTCCTGGCTAGTTCAGGACTGGGCAGGGAGTTTGTAATCCAAAGAGTTTTACGCTCACAAAACACACACACTGAAACAAACTCAGCAGCTGCACAAGCAGGCTGACTTATAGAAAATCAAAACAAAAGTTCACAAATTAATAGTTACGCTAATTAATTACAACCTGAAATGCCTGATTAGCACCTCTTCTACATCATACACTGCTACTATCACATATTTTATTGAGCAAACTTTAATTTTTTTTATTGTTTTAAATGACTGTGAAGAGAATGAAAATTAAAATTTTTAGTGACAACAAAACTGAGCTACAATCAAAGGCAAAACAGAACCTGCAGTGTAATTCTACATGTAATGCCTAAAGCTAGTTTTCTTAGCATTATTTTTTCCGCTCGCTGTGCCCCTGACCACATTTTCACTTGCGCTTCCCTTGAGTGCTTATTGTTGCCTGGTTACAAAAAACATCTCCTGCCCAGTTTTTCTTCTCCTCCTGCTTGATTTTGATTAGTTAGTGTGAAAACTGGCATTGTTCTGAAAGTTTAAGTGTTGAGGCCAACTGAGTAAAGACAGTAAACACACACACAGACAGACAGACACTGATTGCATTTATTTCCCACAAAGAAACAGCTAACTAGCTAAACAATGGGAATGGTAGATACGGCGCTAAATAGGGCTATAGCTAAGTTTGCTTATTACATTCCTGTTGCAAATTAGGAATTTGCCATCCTTAATATCATTATAAATTTTTACATGATATAAAAATGTCATATCACAATACCAATGATATTAGCAACACCATACATTTACATTCCCAAGCTGGCACAACAGCACAAGCCCAGACATGTCTGACAGCGAGAGCCACATGTCAGTCTAGGGAGGAAAAGGGAGGTACTCCAATAAAGCTTTGCAAAATATGCAAGAAAACTGTTCTCGCTGAAGGAGGAAACAACAAATTGTTTTGCCACTTGAGGCACGCCATCAAGTACAACCACGCAGTAAAGGCAAGAGAGCTGGAGATATGCCACCCAGAAGTAAACAACTGGACCCCATATGACATGATGGAAATTACTGACTCGGTTACACGGTGGTAAAGGCAGGCTTTGAGCAAATGGTTAAAAAACCCGGCCCAGGTTACAGCATCCCAGATAGGAAATATTTTTTAATTTCGATTTATTACGTGACATTGTGGCAGGTTCCTGAAGAGCTCCATTATTAGATCATTTTAGTCCCTGCTATTGTAAACTAAAGAGTTAAACAGTTGTGTTACAATTTTACTTAAAATTTACAATTTATATAGGATATAACACAGGAAGTAAAATAAACATGAGGGCCTTCACAGCAGAAACCAAATACACTGCCTTCTAGCCTGTTCCCCTAGCTTTGGTACCCAAAAAACTTTACTTTAGCATTTGCTTGAATCCTGACTCATCACTGTCCACTGGCTCCTTGTTGTTTTTATTATTAATTGAAAGGCTCTCCTCTCACTTTCTTTGTTTTCAATATTTTACCTGTCTGTGTTCCCACGTTTTCATCCCAAATGTTTCTTTTTGGGGGTTTTTGGTTTTTATTTAGCAGATATTGACAAGTTCAGACTTTTCCAAGCCACTAGTGACTCCTTCCAATCATACTCCTTCACATCAACATTACCAGTACATTTCAAAGCTAAGCTCACGCCCCCAAGCTAACTGATAGTGCTTCATAAACACACCTCAACAGAAAATTAGGACCATATTTCATAATCCAGTCTCAACGCTGACAGCTAGAGGGCAACCACTCCCCACATAAGCCCCTTCCCCCCTGCATCTGGTGCAGCCCCAGTGTGATGTTTTATCATATCTACCCTATGAACTCCCATTTAGCCTTTCCTCAGGGCACAGTGCACACTGAGCTTTCATCATCTCATATTTACGACCGATGTAATCACTTAAGCTGATTACTAGGGTTCACAGAGGAAACAGTTTAATTTGCATCAATTGCTTTCAAAACCAAAAACAAATTCATAAATCTTACAGCATGTAAAGATAATTTTCTCTTGGAAGGCACAGTGGCCTTCAAATCATTCTCCGTCTTTGTTTTGCATTGAAACTGGCACAGCAAGGATCAAATCAAAAGAACACGACTTTTATAAGAAAATTATCTCCATTTAAAAAAAAAATAAAAAATTATCTTTCCATTCTGGCTGCATTTACTATCAGTAGAGCAAAACCGCAACTTCACCAATGTTTGGTTCTCCTCCATAGATACAGTCTTCTTTGCCAACTTGACGTTCGCATTCGGGTTTGAACTGAAAAGTGAATCAAACAAACAAACAAAGCTCTCAAGAGCAAATCAAAATGTTTTTGCATTTCGGAATCAGAAGCAGAGCCTGCGGTGGGATTGTTATTTACCGCTGTCAAAAGTGACCTTTGTGGAATTCTTTTGTGTATCAGTCAGCGTGCGAGCACATGTGCGAATGATGTGCGGCATATGCCCTGTACGCTTGCGAGTCCGTGATCGTGAGCTTCTATATCACCTTTGTGAGCTTGAGAAATACTTTGTGTCATTTCCAATTTTTTCAGCTGCCAAACCAATGAGCAAAGAGATATTAAACCTCTCCACAAGCACCGTAGAGGACATTCCTCAATAACCTCTTAAAGCCATTGAGGATCTGCTACTTTTTCTTTTTCTTCCCTATCCTTGCCGTTTCCCCTCTCCATGTCCCCGACTTTCTATTTGAGGCTCTCAGTATGGTACAGCTCCAACTAAGAGTTAAGTGCTATTAGACGTATCATATTATTAGGATCACACTCCAGAATAATATCTCCTTGCGGAATGGCAATATGACTACTTGTCCAACTGATGCACTGAAAGATAATCAGTCAAATCCATATCCAAGGGGAAGGGGGCCAAAGCCAAAGCTCCCTTCATCTATGTCAAAGCCAATATGTTTGTTTTGGAAAAGGGAAGCAAATTGAAGAACATGTATAAGTTTACATGAGAGAAATCAGACTTTTGTTTACTTTTGTCACCATAAAGAGATTTTCCCGTTAAAGTAAAAAAACCAAAAAAACTACTTTTTCACTGTTTGCTCACGCGTTATTGTGAGGCTACTGCTATCTTACCCTATCGTCACAGAGGGTGCAACCTCCTAAAAAGAAGCAACACACAAACCAATGGGCAGGCCAACTGATTTCATCCACTCACGGCTCCGGCAGCAGTGCAGGAATCAAAGGCCTAATCTTATCTCCTTTGCTTTGCGGTTTGAGAACAAAAATCGATGGCTGACCTCGAGAAGGCATTAAGACATACGGTAAATGGGATCCTACGCTGCTGAAAACTTGCCCCTGCTCTTCTGTTACCCCGTCCTTTCACTCGACACAGACGGTCAAATAATAAGTTTCGAAGAACATGGAATAGGGACTGGGGGCAGAACAAAGAAGAAAAACAACAACAACAAAACAACAAGAAAAACATTCAAACAGTTTTGAAGAAGATTCGATGGGACTTAAGGAAGGTAAAGCCGGAATTTTTGGCGGCTCGTCTTTTTCATAAACAGGCCAAAGCGGAGGCCATTATTTGTGAGGGAAGGAGAGAACTACTGGCGCCAGTGAGATTTGATTTCAGTGGCAGAAATTGGATTAGCAGCCATTAAGGGCCTCCTCACACATACATTTATAATGCTGTGAAGGGGAAAGGATCTGCAGCCAGCCAGTACTCACACACCGACAACTCCTCTGTCTGGGAAAAGGTTACGGACTGACACTGCCCTATATTGCCGCTGAACTCAGTTTGCAGTTGATTTATAGGTGGGACATAGCCATGTGACCTCAGCTGACCCATGGTTCATTAAGGCGTGGGCCTGATAGGTAAGCCAAAACTTTTAATGGCGCTTTGTGCTGTTTGTGTCCGCCTGTGGGGGAAACGCTGCAGAAGGGTGATTTGACATTGGAAAACAAGGAGAGCGTGCTACAGGATGAAATTATGTATAAAAAGAGGCCACAGTTTGTAACAGATACAGATGCGAAAGGAGAAAAAGCTCCAGTATTTGAAGTACTGTGGCAGAGACACAGACGTCAGATAGTAGGAAAAAAGAAATCAGCCCCTTGACAGAGAGGACAATCATTTACAAGATGCTCATCTTGCCAGCCAACTGACAAAAGGCCCTCTGCACAGCATCACTTAGCCCTAACAAGGTTATTCTGGATCACACTCTTTCATTCACTTTCGTTCCGTCCTCCTTCCCTTTCACCCCATGCTCTGCTTACTATCACCACGCTGCTGGCCGAGAATGATTTAAAACATACGCATTCCGATTTAAAAAGCTAATGTTGGGATTAGGTCGCTCATTATTTTCTCATCTATGACCCCGGCGGAGGATAAGCGCAGAGATTTTAAAAAGCAGGTTAGCTCTCTGCTCGGCTCTTTGATGCCTTATTTCACTGACAGTAAGTTAAAGCGAAAACCGGACTCGGAGATTAGCGTCTCTAAGCAGAGAAGTCCTGGCAAAATATGCATGACTGACACGGTGATTAATGCGCCCGATGGTCAGCACAGACAGTTTTGTTTTTCCCCCTTGGGAGATGAACGATAACACCAGCAAGATGCAGCCGCAACCTGCACAGGTCGGCTACAGAAGCAATGAAGTTCTCCTCCATCAGTCTACTCAGGGTTCAAAGTCATGCTCAACTTTGCCCAATACACTAACTGTTCCCCTGGGTTACCACTGCTGCTGGCTCGAGCACTCACAAACAAGTTATTAACAAGAGACCTTGACAGATGCTTAAATTAGACTATCTTCCAAAGAAACTCCAAAGTCAAATCTTGCCTTCCAGAGATCTTTCCTCACATTTACTCACTTAAAACATTCCAAAATGTTGGAAAGTCAGGAATTAGTTCTTCCTGCTGTACAAGAAAGCACACAGTGGATCGATTCCTTAGGCCAGATTTGAAAGTTGGAAAATTGGAGCACGTATCATTTCCCACGTTTCTGAGATACAGTTTACTGGCACAACATAACATGATAATCCTAGATCTAAGGTAACTACTCAGGACAGAGAAATAACATGCCAATGAATATAATAGGAGCCAGCGTACAGTATATGCCCATATGAAATTTATCTTAAAAGATGTTTAGCTAATCATAGTAAAGTATGACTTTTCTAACTATTGTTTACGATGGAGGCTAATTACATTAGTTTACCAATTCATAAACAAATTGAATTAGATTTTTTACATTATGTGGCCCATTTACAAACAACTGCAAAGCCTTCAAAACTACACATCTTTATTCATTTGTAGAAAGAGAGGATGGGTGAAGTAGCCTGTTTAAAGCTGAAGGTGTTTTTATTACAGAAAATCAGCAACTACTGTATCTCAGAGGCATGAGCCACCACCACCATTACTGTCTATTATGTCAAAATGTAATGTGTGTATATTTGTGTTCATCGCGTATTCATCATGCTGAGTGTGTAGCAGGGATTTATTAAATACAAGAGGATTATTTTGAAATGCATCAATTTGATCTATGTTTTGTTTGCTCTGTTAACTAGTCAGCTAAAGATGCCAAATACCACAACAGGAGCTGTTGACTGATGTATCCATGGTTTTATACAAAGGTTTCCCAATGTTGCACGACCGAGCACACCAAAAAAAAAAACAAAAAACGGTGGAACAAATGTATAATCTACAACCTTGAGAAGAATGCTATTTTCTCATCTGGCTACTGGGCTTAAGAACAGACATGATTTTGGCAGGTTGTGTTGACCGATAGAACATCAGTTCAAAAGAGGTTAAAGTGAACCACTAAAAGAGCAGGATGTTCTTTCACTTTAATACTGTATCACAAACACTCTTGATTGAAGAAAAGAGCCCCACGCAGGAGCAAGATGGTTCCTTACCAGTCCCTTTAAGAGCTAATTTTCTAAAGCTGATATTGAAAACTACACCTCGGTTCTTTGCCTCAGTTAGCATCCCGTCACTGGACAACAGGTCATACACACCGCACAAACACTTAACCTCAAACTATAAATGCTTCCTCTAAACTGCACTGAGCAGATGCCTCGTCAGTAGACAACCGAACACAGTGATACAGGGATAGATTTCCTCATCCTCAGTGGTAAAGCGGTTCAGTCATTATTTCTAATCGTTTGGTGAGCGTACCAGACACAGAAAAGGAGAAATTAGGTCTCAGGGGTTAAATTACATGACGTAATCTGGTTTCTGGTCTGTGACATCCTGCAAACTGTTACGGTTTTCCCACTTCCACTTGGGGTTGCCAAAATGTAACAACTTGGGAGCAGGGATCGTACGCACGCTGTCGCCCCCTGCAGCAACGAGAGGCTGTCTGAACATAGGCATGCCGCTAATGCGAATCAGCCTCCTCTCAACTCGGAAGACGTGCCTGCTAGAGAGGTACGATACTCACTCTTCATTTTTCTGTTTGAATTAGGGCTGTATAACTGATCATCATTGATTTTTTTTTCTTTTTTCGTTTTCTTTCTGGTAAATGGAGCCTTGCTGTATTGCGGTAGCTTTACACGGCTCATGGTGTCATGAGGGTAACGTCAGCAGCCAGTCTGTGAACAGGCATTAAGACCAGCCTGCTGAGTCTGATGCCCCTGGAAACCGCAGGGCCCAGAGAGAAATGAGCAGCCCCCTCTGCGGTCTGCTATCTACCGACTGACTCATCGACACATCTGGGCCTAAGTATACGGGGGCTGCGCTGGCCCGTGGGCTCTTGGGTAAATGATGGATAATTAGCTCTAGTTGACTTTAATGAATGGCTTAATGTTGTGTTTCATTTCTGATGAGAAAAATATAAAGCACAGCAGTTATCAAAGGGAGGCCCCTGCACCAATGTTCCTGAAGGCTTTGCCGCTGGCGTGGTCTATTTGCTTTTGAATTTGTTGTGCGCATGGGGGAGTGAGCTAAAGCGAGCTACAGTGTTCAGCAGTGTAAAATATAAACATGGATCCAAAGATCGGGGAACTTGCTGGGATCTACAGTACAGTAGCAAATTCATTATTCTAGACAGTAAGCTATTACAGATGTCAACTCTGTTTGTCTTTACTCAAAGATAGGAAGAGCTACAGCACTCCAGTTTAATTTCCATGCCTTCTATATTAAGATGAGATCTCTATAGAGTCTTTGATCCGTCTTATAATTTCCACATGCGGTGATATAAAGCAGGAAATGTGCTGCAGAGTTATCATAGTCATCCATCTTAGTTTCCGATAAGTGCTTTGCATCGAACTGATGAAATTAAGCTTTTTCAGCAAACACATGATCGAGCATGGATTCATTTATTCTACTGGACACTCGATAACAAGATTCTCAGAAGCTTGTGTAATATAACTGCCGTTTACATTTCTGTGTCTTTACAGTGATGTACTGCTGCTTGCTGCTGTAGCTCTTGATCTTATTTGACGGTTCGGTTTCATGCACTTGTACACCATCCACCTTGTCCTTGATACAGTTAATCAGACTTGCGATCCACAGGCAAAAGCAATAAAAAAAACCACTCACTCCAAAGAACCTCAGCAATCTTCCTCTCTGTGCATAAACAGGCATGTCAGCAGAATTAAATAGGCACCTCTAAACGGATCTGGGCAAGAAAAGGAGATCAAACTATGGAGGTGATATAAGTATTTGGAGCATTTATTATTTGTCTGAGGAGGGGAATCTGCATCTCCAGGATTTGTTGAGAGTCTGGGGCTCATGTAACGCAGGGGGTCAACCCCCAATGAAGCATCCTGGCTGGGGGATTTACCTGGATCAGCCACCTCCTGTGAGCCTGGAAGGCCTGAGCAAGAATCTCTCTGCGTAACAGTTCCCCAGCCTCCTTTATAGACAGGAATAAAATGGGTGTTAGCATACGCACGAGGGGGCACACAATAAGGTGTATTAAGAGTGGAGAGGGCTTTCTGTATCCCTGTTTGCCAAGTAGCATTCATCCCAAGTGTTTCTAGGCTTAAACATGAAATCGATAGCATAACCAGCTAACTAGCGTATGCTAAACAGCATTGCTTCCATCATAAAAATAAACAGTAATTTAAGGAATGTCTGATCTTGCATTTGTGCTTACTGTGCTTACAGTATTTATTGCCTCTTTTCTTTATTTCTAAGTGTATCGTCTGCTATTGAATTTGGCTTACAATCACCTTTTTAACAAGCCAGCTAATCATCTATGGTCAACTGTGTCATTGAGTGTCTTCCAATGTGTTTGTGTGCACATGCCCCTCTAATCAATACATCCTCCTGTCTCTCTAGGTCTGTAAGGGAATGGGGAAGGATATAGAAAGAAATTGTTCAGCAAGACTGCCTTTTTACATCTCAATTCTGCACAAGCCTTTTCATCCCCCACCCCTTCTCTCTACTGGGAAACTTCAGGAGGAAATCCCTCACATGTTTGGACATGGAGCACAACTGTCCCAAAAGAGGACCAGACCCTAACAAGCGGGGAGCCAAACTAAGTCAGATGGGCTTAGGCACAAAAACATAGACAGGGGCCATCAGGATCATGGTGCAATCCCTGTGCAATGGCCAGTGATGAGAGAATCAAGGCTGGCAGCCACTTTTTTGTTTTCCTTGATTGTTCACCTAACTCTCAAAGGGTGCTGTTGTTCAATCTCCTCCGGTGATCCCACAGACGGCACATATTTTTTGATAAAAATAGTTCATTAGTTCACAAAGGAAGGAAGGGGGGAGATGCGTTTGATGTTCGCTGAGCTCCTGTTGCACAGGGAGAGAGGTAAAGCCAATTCAGGAAGGGCTTGATCCTCTCTAAGGCCTGTGCTGCATCAAACACTTGTCAAACACCAGACAGACAGACAGCTGAGTGGCTCTGACAGATCCGATCACAGACACGAGCAATAAGAGTCACTGCCGGCTCAGCTCCTCTATCCAGGCACCACTCACTCCCTTGTCAATAATCCCCCTTAAATTCACAAGAACACAAACAGAGGGCTTTTAGGCATATGGCAGACATTTTCTTGTTGTTTTTAGCTGTGCGTGATTACAGTGCAATTTCAACGGTCGTTTCATGGTCTCACCTCACCAGGGAGAGAGAGTTGTGTACTCCAGCATCTGTCATAGATGCAGCAGGGGCAAGAGAAAGGAATCGAATCAAAGAAAGACTTAAGCGCTCTCTAATCTGAACGAACTGTCTCAAGGCCTGCTGGGATCATGGTCCTGAACCTTGCCACCCAGTGAGAAGGAGCATTTACATTTGAGGGGATTTGATATGGTACCTGGAATAGGTTGACTTTCGTTGAATGGCCCATTCAGTCATTTCTTGACATTTTCTTTGGAGCGCTATCATATTCTGTGCACTAAACGGACCATTTTTAACATGACAGAATATTCAAAATCTGAGAAAATGCCCTTTGCGCCACTAAAGCCAGTGTGCTAACACAGTCTAAAAGAGGTCTGGATAAGCACCATTTGCTCTTCTGTAACTTCTCCAAGTTTCAAGAAATTCAGCCAGATCATTTCTGTTGTGTAATTTCAGTGACAGACAAACAGACTAAGAGGACTGAAAATGTATTATGTGCAATCAAAAATGTAAATTTGTCCGTTATTCTCACCAGGGTTGTCTCTGTGAGCTTTCCAGCTCTTCTATTGCACTTGGATTGCTGACTGATAGTCCCATTCTGACCATCTGCATGTATGCATTAGCAAATTCACCATCCTTAGACCTCAAACTTGAGCTGAGAACAAACCTCAAATAACGTGTCAAATTGGCCCAACTTTCATGTCAAGGATCATCACCGATGATGAGATCTGGGTCACTGGCTATGACCCAGAGACCACACAGCAGTTTTCAGTGGAATAATCTGAAATGTCCAAGCCCGGAGGCGGTGAATCAGATCAGGAGTACAACCAGAAAACACGTTCATCTTTATTTTCGATTTTGGACTCTGGGGTCAAACTGTCAACACGGAGTGCTAGTTTAATGTCCTAAGTCATCTGAGGGGAAGAAATTTGGCGCATGCCATCGTCTGACCAACGGCATAGCACTGATTAGGAAGACGTTTTTCAGTCACACAGACATAATTGTCATTCAACACCCACCCTGCTTGCCCTTAAAATGAAATCCAAGCAGTAGGATTGCTGTTTTGACACACTGGAGAAGACCTTAAATAACCTTAAAGTGTAATTTATGGTCCTGCAAATGCGTCCGTCTGCGTCCGTTTCCTTTTGGGCAGCAAGCGGAGAGGGGGTTTTCACCCACCGCAGACGTGCTCGCGTGCAGTACTCCAAAATCACAACTGCACGTCGCTGGACGCGGATGTCGTACGCATGTGCCAAATGCTGATTAGTTGAAAACTGGGCCGAAACATGGAAGGGAGCCACAGAGGAGTTCAGTGCAAATAGGAAAACCACGGAAAAAACTTCAAAGATCAAAAAAATAAAGCACGAAAAGTACGTTGTGTATTCATTTTCAGTTCAGCTTTCATCTGTTGCAATGTCGGTCTTCTCCGTGGATGGCTCACAGATCAATGACAGCAGACCGGATATACTACATACTCTAACTCAAGAACAAAAACTTCCAGTAGACTGTGAACCATGAATTCTACTTAATGATCATAGCAGCATTTAGATCCAAATTGTGCGTGTTACTTTATAAGTGCAATGTTCGGTGGTCAAACGAACTGTAACCGTAACAATAAAAAATAAAAACAGCTGCAACAGCAAAAACACAACAGAAGTAGAAAAAACCCCAAACTCTCACAAAACACAATGGAAGTGTTTCTGGGGACACAATAATGTGACGGACCAGCTGCTGAAGTATCAGATAAATCTTTGCTATTAGCCGTTTACTCACTTTTAGAGCTGTTCCGTCACAGTATTGTTTCTTCCAAAAAACTTTTATTTTGTGATTTCTTTTTTTTTTGCTTTTGCATTATTTTTTCTATGTTTGTGTTTTATTCAACTTCTGTTGTGTTTTGTGAGCTTTTGTAGAATTTCTCTCTTTGCTGGTGTTTTCTTAAGTTGCAGTGAACTTGACCCCTCAGGAACACCGTCAAAAAGTAGTTACAGAAGAATTATTGCACTTTGTTTACATCAAAGTGCTGAAACCCTAAATCAAGAAGAACGTGTCATCCACCCAAAGAAATACAAAGATGCTGCATTATATTATTCTTGTCCTCTAATATATTGCTCACAAAATAACAAACCATGGTAACATTGCATGAATTGCTATTTGCCTTTGAAAATTCATGGTCTGTGCACTTATGCCACCTGCAATTGTCTAACAATAAAGAAATACTGGTGAGTCCAGTCTGTAAAACTATTGGACATAGTGAGGAAGTAAGCTTTAACAGAATCAGATGCTTGCCCTATTTCTTTTTCAAAAATAGACTCATCAAGTAGTCAAAAACCTGAACCAAAATGCATGGCAACAAGGCTCAGTGTCTGCTGGGATGGAAAAAAAATAGGCAAAAGCTTGATAACATGCTAGCATTTCAACTTTAATAAGATACTACTTAGTCAGTATTAGCTTATATTAGCTTACAGCTAGATCTGTCCTGGACAAGTGGCTAAAAATCAATCAAGTTAAATACCCTAACTGCCGCTCGCTCCAAACTAAAAGCATGTAAGAAGCTAATAACTTCAGATTGGCTCGTGGAAGCTACTTTGTGCTTGTGTTTTTTGTTCTTAGTCTGAGCATGTCAGGGTCACTAACATCCTGCATTCACTCATTTAAGCTGACATTGTTAACCTGTGACATTACCCTGGCATTTTGCTTTTAGTTGTGTGCTGATGAGAGTGCAGTGTTCTTCAATGCTGGTACGCTGGGCTTGGCCTCTACTTACCACTGTAATGGCTGTGCTTTTAGTCTGCACCCCCTGTATTTGTCACTTAGTTCACACAGACACATAGAAAAACACCCCAGACATACACGCAGCCAACGGCCAGCAGGTCTATACTTGTTCTTTGTTGTGTCTACATGTCTCTGCGCTGGGTCCACGTTCATGGACATGAGTGGGTCAGAAGCCACAGCCTCTCTCTCTGAATCACTAGCTGTAATTAAACGCTGTGATGGCTCTATACAGACACTCGGCAGCAATGGAGAAATAAAGTGAAGGCGATGGAAAGAGGAGGAGAGGAGTTGAGTGGTGTGGAGTGGAGCTGAGTGGAGAGGGGTTCTTGGAGGCTGAGCCAGTGCAACTGTGGACCAGATGTTTTCAGGCTGTCCCGTTCGGCTCCTCGCCTGCCTTCTATTCTCCTCAAGCCAGACCGCTTAGAGAGTGAGGACCACAGAGTGCCGCTTCAAAACAATGTGCGCCACGCGAACACGTCCTCCTCCGTGGCATGCACTTTATTCCCGCACTGTGATATGTGATACACGAGCACTAGCGTGTCATTCGAGTGCGAGACAGGAAAAGAGAATGGAAAGAGGGACGAGGGAAAGAGTAGATAATGCGGTGACTTGTTCTGCCTGTGAGGTCTGTTTTACTGTTTATCGGTGTCTATTACACGTTTCTCACACTCGGGCGGTGTAAACGGGTGTGCGCACGTGTGCATACGCATCCTCATCTGTCTGGCGTGTTGTGGATGTGGAGATGAAAGCGTTCGTGGGCCCCACAGGAGAGCTGGCAGCAGCGGCGGACTGGAGGTCTGGCAGACAGAGAGGCATTGCAGGGATGGGGCGCGATCAGACAGATCACTGTTTGACCAGTTCGGGTTATTTAAATATGAGGTGACAAACCCCAACACGGGCCTGCTTCAAGCTATGGGTGCTTCATATTTTCAGACTGGAGAAGAAATGATGGCTTTACATTTTGCCTTGTTTCAGCTTTAAGAAATTACAATAAATAACAGAGTTGACTCTTATACTCCTATAATTTCATGCTGGAAAAGCCTCTAAAACCATAGTAACCTCCAAATACATAGCAATGAACTTCAATAAACGTTTTTTTAGAGGGCAAACAGGTTCCATATAGTCACATATTTTACAAAAGGCCAAGGAGTGCTACATATATGATCCATCACAACTTCAAAGATCAAATCAGAAGCTGTTGCCATCTATCCTTGTAAAGACTGTGTCTTGTCTGCAGTTAAAAAAATAATAATAAAAAAATAAAAAAAAATCACAGGGTGTAACGGCACCAATTGCCCATCAAGGGGTCGTTGGTCGTTTTATGGTCATGACCGTTTCATGGTAATATCAGCCCATACACTCACAACGGGGGGGAGGCATGAAATGAAAACATTCCACTACTGTAGAACATTTCCCCTCCTCCCCCTCTTCTACCACCTCCTTCTCTCCCCCCACCAGTTTGCTGCCACTTTGTTTGTTTGTGTACGTCTGTTTTTGATGGGGTTGTTGATGTCGGCCCATATGCCTCATTTCCTCAGCCAGAAGACGACAACGGAAGCCGCGCAACCGACGCGGCGTCCCCTCGTCCCCGACAGAGTTCCTCTCTGAAAACAGTGTGATTGCAGTGAAATGCTGTCTGCAGTCACGGGTGAGCGCAAGCATCAACTTTTGGCTGTCGCCATCAGCTAGCTCGCATCAATGGGAATAAGGACAGCAGTAATGCACATTTCAATAAGCCCAGTCAAACAAATAAGAGGACGTCTGTATCTAATGTGCGTACACGAGTCTACAAAAGGCAGTTCAGCAAAACCACAATTTAACTGGGCCAAAGAGTGTGAAAAAAAACAACAAAAAACCCTCACACCCCTCCTCTTTCTTCCTGCTTGGAAAAGACCAGATGACAATAATGTGGAGCACGGAGCCCCAGTGAGTGCCACTGACCCCTCCTCTTCCAACGCCCTCCCCTCCCTCCATCCCCCCGGTCTTTGAAAGGCCTCCACATGTTTATGGTTCATGCCTGTGGTATGACGATGGATTCTCCATATAAAAGCCAGCAGGATCATGGGTGTTTCAAATATTGCTCTCTGAAGACAGTTGCAGACAAAATGACAGCAGCCATATTTATTTTGGTCAGAGAGCAGGGACACTTAGTGGGAAGTTAATCAGAGACACCCCTGTTTCCCCGCAGGGTTCCAGCATCACCCCCACATGCCCTATAAGGAATGTACCCAGGGAAGAGAAGTCTCTAAGAAGACTACCGGTAATGACTTTCTCCTGCAGTGGAAGATTTAACACCACCACGAGAGGCCAGAAAAACAAACCCAAAGGTTCGGTTTGAGACCATCGGCATAAAGCACGTGTTGATGGTCTGTCCAGACAAGAGCCTAGACAATCAATTTTAGGGAGATATGAAACACAAGCGGAGAGATGGGGAGAAAATCATGGCACAAATGCGCACACGTGATAGATGAAGTGTTAATTTGTGCGTGTGACCGTGGTGGTGACCGTAACTGCCATTGGCACTGAGATGCCGGAGACCTGGCCAAGGCAGTGACAGGTTGATGTGTCTGTCCTCTTCACCCACGCTCTTATTCACTCCAGCACAGCGCAAAACTTCCAAAACACGCTCACCTCAGTTTTACAGAGCCACAGCAATGTGTGCAACACATGGAATTTGTCATGTTTAAATTAATTCGCTTTTTTTTTTTTCTCGTCTTTCGTCTGCCCCAGATTTGGTAAGAATTTAATTAAATCAATGATTGATGAGTGTTTGTGCGGTGGGTGGTGGTGGCAGGTGGGCGTCATCACAGTCAGACACCAACTCAAGCCCGTGTGACCGCAGCCAAACCATCAATGCTGTCCAAAGGAGGCAGAGTGCTCCTGAGGCCCTCTCACCAGCTACTGTGTCAGCCCCTATGGAGCAGCCTTATTAAATGTAGATTAAGCCGTGGCTCCATCAGTCACAACAGGCTGCACTGAGAGGCACAAATAATCACTATGACAGGGTGGCTGCCAATTAGGGCTCTCCTTCTGTCCTGGGAAAGCGCTCCTCACTCCACTCCCGCTGGCGGGAAGAACTGATCCAGATTGTCCGTGATGTTACCCGGGCCAGAGATCGCCATTAATCACCACCTGCCATTGTAGTGCGGTAGAAATCAGAGCGAAACTTGTCATCTGTGCACCAGCTCCACTGACTTCCTGTAGCGCACACCCGGTGAACATTAATTGGAATAATGAGATAAGTACACAAAGGGAGAGGAGTGCAAACCTTTACTGTCGAGAGCTTTGGGTAGAGTTTAGAGCGGTGTCTCGAGCAGAGCTCTGTCGTTGTTTGGCTTGGACCCACTGCGCTGTGAGCTTTTCTGCTGAGCCGAGAAGACCACGCTCCATCAATTAGGCTCAAGTTGAAAGTGTGCATCTGTTTTAGAAGCAAAAAAAAAAAAAACAGGAAAAAAAAAAAACTGGCCTCATAGTCGAAGGCTACATCCGACAAAAACACACACAGAAATGTGTTTGGATGTCGGGTTTCCAAGCCAAACACAGGCCAGACTCAGATGTGATCATGCTGAGTGCGTAACTCAAATACTCAGAAGTGAGTGGCATCTTTCGCCAGAGCTTAAACCCCTTGGCTCGGTGAGTATAAACACCAAAATTGTGTCTCACACGCTCATAGGCATACATATAAACTGCTCGCTTAAATGCGAGCGCTGGCAGAATCCAGAACTGTTTGGGGTCGCGAGCGGTGTTTGCCACAGACAAAGCAGGCTGAGCTGAGCTTCCTCCAGATTGGATTTAAGGCAATCACCATCCCTCTGTGCATCATTTTACAGGAGCAGAGACTTTCGAGCAGATGGTTCGCAGACGGTGAGGACTAGGGGGGTCCGCAGTACTGTGGATTCACCGCAGAACCAGACTGGGTTCAGACAGAACCTGGCATAAAATCCCACCAGTCAACCAAATCTTCCTGGAGTCTGGTCTATCCAGGGCAGATCTGCGTTCCTTTTAGTCTCGTACACCAGACTGTTGGTAGTGTGCCACTGCTCTGTCACGTCCAATGGCTTAAATGGAGACAAAGGACCTCAAAGGCCTAGAGATGTCACACTGCAGAGGAGTGATGAGGTGATACACTGATTCTAAGTGGGTTTATCCTCTTCTACACCCCTGCCTCAGAATGTATTAAAAAAAAAAAACCCTCAAGGTTCAAATTGATGGCATTGGGAATGGACTGAGCAGCAGGAGCAGAAGAAGTAGTTATCACAGTTACAGTATAAACATAAACTGCACAGTTAAGTTATGACAGGCAGTATTAGTGGTGGCTGGATCCAAGCACTTAAATGACTGATGGGATGGAGGGCTTGGCCTCAGCTGAGCCCTACAGCAGAAAGGGTTTCTCTGGTTACACATACGAGAGATCAATACTCTCACTAAGGCCTGCAGCTCTCCCAAGTGCAGGTACATAATCCAATGGCCAAAGATAATCATTATATGCTCCTTCTCTCTTAGTCTTCCTCTCTCTGCCTCTTTCTGTTTCTCTCTTTTTCTTTCCATGAGGTCAGCGATGTGCCTGCGAGTCTTCACGGGCTCAGAGTAGCAGTCGTAGAAGCGTAACTGTACACTGAAGCACATTGTTCTAAAAAGCCAGATCCTAAATGTCTTTTGGTTATCACTTCCAAATATTTGCAAAGCTGTAAATTTTTACTATTTCATAATTTCATATTGTAAATTTTTTGTGCTTGTTCGCTTAACTTTGGCCTTGGCCGCAAATATCTACCTTTACCTAGAAACCTAATAAACACCTATGGAAATACAGCTCTGAGAGCTGATTTGCAGAAACGGTTGGACATGAGCCCGAATTACAATGGGCCATTTGTGTTGGATTTTACTCCCTCTTAAATGCCAAATCGGGGATAAGAGTTTTGAAGGCTTTAATACTTTATGTTGTTTACACAACATTTAATGTCACTGCCATGGCCGAAGCGGCCATTGTTCAAAGATTACAGTAACATGACTGGGAAAAGAGAGAAAGCTGAGGCAACTCCAAAGATGGTTTGATAGGCAGAAGGAAAATGAACTTCAAATGGGCATCAAACTCATCGCACACATCTGCTTGTAAACCAGTGAATCTGATGACAGGGGGCTGCTGGGAAATCTCTGTAGGGAATTCCTTAAAGACATCACCTATCCTCTATTCCCATCAACACACAAGTCAGGGAATGGGAGGAAGCCAGTGCTGATAGTGTCAGAGCTGCTATTAATAATGTCTCTTTATTGTTTCTAGCCTGGTCAGAGCAATGCTCCAGGGATCCAGGGGCTATAAGAGCATTTTACCATCTCAAAGGTACAATGCGTTGCCATGGTGGTCCAAATGTAGGTTATTTTTGCAACTTTTTTCCATCATTCCCACCTGGAAATGACAGGATTTCACCGTTATTTCTTGTAAGTTTGGAGAACTACGTGAACGACAACCAAAATGTTCCTGGCTAAACAACGTGGCTCCGGATGCTGAAAATATACACTAATTATCTGTCTACTCATTCTATGTGTTGTCATGTATGCAGTACAGTTGTAATGCTGCAAAACCGTTTTCTTTAACAGAACCCTTCACCGCATGTTTTGTCTGTCCGTGCGCCACAAACCTGCGTAATCAGGATCCTGCTTTCCTAGCAAACACTGGCCCAAATGGATCCCAGCAGTGCGAGTGATATACGGTGTTTACACTGATCGGCAACACGCACTGAAGACATCAGACGGTGCGTCATGTTCAATGTGAGAACTCACCTCTTCACTTTATCTGGGCTTTACTTTTTCCTCTTGTGCACATTTTACAGGGGGATTAAATCTCTGCAGACACAGAAAGGGAACGAAGATCGCTCGTGTAGCGTCTGTTTGTGCCCTGCCTGAGCTGGGAGACAGGGATCTGTCTGTGACGTCCAGTGTAATTTAAATACGTGGCTGTGTTGAAATGCATCCATAAATAGCATATAGATACATGCTTCCTATTATTTTCTGTCTCCATTTAATCCATAGCATCTTTACAATGTGCAGTTATACAATCCTGTGCTGATGTCTATGTGCTTTACGTATAAATAAAACATTGATTACTGCATTGCAAGGTTTATCATGTGCATGTTTCTGACTAAACTGTCAGAGACAGACTCCATGACGGTCCGACATCCTTTAGTGGGACCTGTGACCAATTCTGGTATTCTTTGGTGAATGCCAATTGAGCTACATGGTGCTAAACTGACAGCACAGGTCCCACTGAAGGACATCACGCCCCCCTGTGCATGAGTAGCCCAGGACACACTGGAAGTCATTTTGTTGGGCTCTGGCAGCCCTCCACTTGTTCTTCCTCACACAAGAGAACAGATACTGGTCCTGTTCTTGGTCGATGCCCTGTGCAGCTTTCTTTCTGCATCCTCCAAAATTTAGAGACTGCTGAAAGACAGCAAATCTTCTTGCAGCAGCACATATACAATGTGTTGTCCTGAAGGAGCTGGACTACCTGTGCTAACTGAATGTACTGGAGGTATTGTCTCATGCCACCAGTAGTGATAAGGATGCCAACAAAAAGAAGAACTTAAGAAAATTAGTCTGAAGAATGGAGAGAACAATGGACTGTTGTCACCATCTGTATTCAAGCAAGGTGAAATGGATTCAAAATTCTTTATGCTTCTTTACTGTACAGATTTATATCAATGATCATTAACAGACTTTTTGTTACACTTTGATGATCGAGTATCATTTTCTGAGCAATGTATTTTCTCAGATAATTGCATTAAAATCAGGCCAAGAAGAACAGGCACCATAAACTCTCTAAAGGTCCAAGTTCAGTGATTGAATCAATTTCACGCATCCTCTGCCAGCACTGGTGAATGTGGCCGTGCCCTTAACTTTAAGCACTGATGCAGTTTAAAAGCGTTAGCTGAAACAGTCCGAAGATGTTTGGCAGTAAAAATTCTCTTTTTACGCCTGTAATGTTAGCTATTTTAACATGGGAAGCTATGTGGACTGAGCTGTATTTGGAGCCCCCCTCAAGTGGACACTTAAAAAACTGCAGTTTCCGCCTTCTTTTTCAGTCCCGGATGTCGCTGCTTGGATTTCACTCACGGACGTGATTATTTGCCGGCGTCTGTCGGCTGAGCTCCCATGCAACAGTTCTAGATGTGTGCACTGCTTCTCCTCCCATTTACTTCAGCAGCTTCCATTTTCACATTGTATTTATTTGAATTGTAGAGTGTTGCATTTCACCGGCCTTTGCCAAGAAGGGATTTTTCACAAGCAGTGAGGAATTAACAACACATGCCTAAGTCTGAAATTTGCCTTTATTTAACGGGCCACCGCAGCACTTCACAAGCCCAGAGAGCCCCAAGATGCACACACAGTGACACTTTAACACACGTTTTGTAACCACTAGAGATGTAACTCAAGTCACTGGAAAGGGAACTGTACTGAGAGGTTTACAAAGACTGGATCATCAGGGAGCAGTAGCGTTAACTAAGATGGACATGGGCAAGTCTGGTGTCGAGTTTTTAAAGAATCCAAAGGGGGAAAAAAAAGCTTCTGCTACGCACTCTGTTCATAGTTAACAACTCTCCATCACTGACTTCATGCTTGAGATAACTGACGACAGTAACCATGTACAAAAATGCCACATTTTAATTAAAGGAGGTCATAAAATTTCTTGGAAAAGGTCAAGCAGGCATGGCAAAGTCATGAAGAGGTGCGTGGGGGTTGGGAAGAATTTCCCTGACAAACAGCAGAGTGCTTTAGGAACTAAATGTGCCATGGAATCACAGTTTCCAACCCAGACAGCAGCAACCGCCTCGGTACTGCTGAAATATGAGAAACTATCAGGGTTTATTTCAAGTTTATTTACTCTTTCACCACTTCGCTAAATGACCCTCCCATTCAACGGTCTAGGCCAAAAATGGAGAAAAATCCTCAAGGTTAGAATATTTTCCTCTTTCTGTTAAACACTGTTTTGACAGGCTGAATGATATCTGCCACTGTAATTGCTTCCTTATTTGGTGAATTAAATATTTACACTTGGCCTATTCTAATCCAAAGTTTATGAGAGACGTAAAAGCACATTAAGGGAAAAGACATTTATTTTAAAAGCACTACTAACTGAGGCCGTCACCCCAAATGGTGTGTTTGGACCATCTAAGAGAAAATGGTTTACTTTTTGAAAAAAAAATATTTCCTTTAGCTCTATTTGCACACTGAGAAATTCCAGATTTGACTTCTCATTTAATGGCCTGACATGCATGCAGCACGCACCGCAAATATCTCTCAAGTTGACGGGAGGAAACAGAGACGGCCATTGAGGAAACCTGTAGTTTGTACTTTGAAGAGTTCCACTGAGGAGATGGAAGAGAGGGGCGAGGAAATATACCCAAGAAAAAGAGCAGGCTATCTTATGGCCGCCATGGAAAAACTGTGATATTTCACGCAAGGAAATGTGACGGCACACCTCAAAAAAAACAGATTCTGAAAACACAGGTACAGGAGTTACATGAGACAGATGGAACTCTGACAGGACGGGAAGAATTCTCCTTTGGGATAAGTGCACTGTTTTCTTTAATATTGGCCCGAGTAGAGCAAACCTTAAAGTGAGTGTGGATAAAATCGGGACTGACTGACAGAAAGCCTTTCTCATACACAAAAAGCAACACATGGTTGTATAACTTCCTCACCGTTCCTGCAGTGCCGCTTGGCCATTTTGCACATCCTGGACTCGGCGATGGTGGGACAGGGTATTGTGTCCTTGGGTGGTTTCTTTACAATGTGCCGCGTTCGGGTCTCCAGACCCCACTTAAAGCCACAGGTTTTGTTTCTCCTGGTGCAGGCTCCCCATTCGCTCCACTGACCCACCTCACAGCCCTCTGCAGAGAAAGACAGAAAAAAGTGATGTGCCGTGAAACCACAGCGCTATTAGGGGTCAACACAGATACCCCAGGGTCAAGATTAATGCAAGCTGAAGGAGCTTTTACTTGGATGCCATAACTTCTTTGTGTGTGGTCCCATTGTTTTTTTCTTTAATAAGCAACTCACACTGAGAAGTTATAGAATACTGTTTACAGATAAAGAAAGGTGTAAAAGAGAAGGTGGCATTTCCATTTTTTTCTACATATTTGTTTCGCTTCACATACCTCCACACTCCATGGTATCTTCCAGCGGGGCAAAGCCCTCGGGGCACTTATCAAAGCAGCGCCCTTTGTGTAGGTAAAAACCCGACTTGCACTTGGTGCAGAAGTCTTTACTGAAGCAGGACTCGCAGTTCTCTATCCTGCACCCTGGAGGGAGAAGCAAAGAAAGAGGGAGAGTCATCAGCAAGCCTCTCATCTGGAGCTGATCGAGAGCTAAGGGGTTTTGGGGAAAGGGGGAGGCCTTGAAGGAATTATACTGTCTCTCCCACAAAAAAAAAAGAAAAAGTCGATAATGCTTTGTGATTCATTTCTCTACGGAGCTCTAGTCTATATCATAGGACTTGTTTTCCCTGACATCAATGTGTTTTCACCTTCATGTTCTTGTTGCGCAGTGAGCGAGCAAACAGTGTGAAAACGCAGCAGCAGAGCCGGTGAGGAATTATGTCACGTTGACCTCTTTCAACAGGATGAACTGACATCCAGCACATGAGCGCACATGTTTTCAACTAATGCTCGTGCTGAAACAGGAAGAACACATCCCGCCGGAGCTCTGAACCTCTGAGTCCTTAATATGCTGTCATATCACTTCACATGCTTCCGATCCGCGTGCGTTTCCATAGCTAAAGATCATTCGGAACTCGGGTTTTCATTAAACGGCAAATAGTGGCTCTTGATCACAAAAGTGGACGACTCTGTGTGGATGCTTTGGCTACAATATGAAAGGGTGGCAGTGCGTTTTTTGTTTTTATTTTTGGAGTGGAAGGTGGGACGGGGACGACAAGATTTTCTATTGCACAGCTAAATAAATGCTGAATCCTTTAGTCAGCAAAACCAACAGCGCACTTATCCTCCCACGCCACACCCTGGTGCTGCACATGACACCCTGTGCCGCGCTTGCAAAGAAAGGCAACGGCAATGTGTCATCAAGCTCTCTGCAAATAACACATCAGGCAGGGCGAAATTACAACAACCACACCAACGGGGCGACGCACAGGCCCACATGATTAGTAGGAGCCTCCCCGGGGCTGTCTAATTTATGTTGCTACTCAGAAACACTATGTGGCTCTTTTGCCCAGTAAATTCAGAGTGAACCAAACCTTTAACCTGCAGGCACCATCCACCTCAGACTGGAAGGCTGGGTTCTTGTGTAGGGTGTCGTCTGCTCTGCTGATTGTGTCCTGTATGAGGATGCATAAGCTTACATGCTTTTTCTCTCACATGTTAGTGGTGGAGGCTGAGGGCTGCTCTTTTATCTGTGACCCTTGCAGGGCCCAGAGATGGGAAGGTTCTCACAATCACACCCCTTAATTACACCATCTTCAGCTAACCATCAGGCCTCCTCCTCGACATTCCTCCAAAACAAGGGGGTCCCTCCCGCTCCACTTTGAACCCTAAAGTATGGCCTCTGCCCACTCACTCTGGTCTCACGCTTTCCCGACCAGTCTAAACAAACCATGGACACACACACACATATGCACAAACACACACATACCAATAAGATAAGGCTAGTTATAAATGCGATTCCACAATAAAGCTGCACTCCACATTCTGAAAAATGAAGGTGGACTCATCATCAATCACTCGCTCCTTGAGCTATTTCCTGCTTTCACACATCGCTTTTGCTTTAATAATTCAATCATCTGATATTATTGTATTATTATTATTATTCATCTACATATTTTCTAGTTTCATTACGGATTTTCTGGCGTTGACCAGGCCAAGCGGTTCTGTTATAAATGCACTCTGCTGTTCTTTTTAAGTATCCTGCCTCTGTCTGGATAAGGAAGTTAAATCAGCAACGCTTGGGTCTGATACAAAACAAGCCCAATACAGGGAGCGAGCAAATAAATCACAGCGCTAATTGGAAAGCACAAAGCTGTCTTTTTACCCCTCACACTTCCCAGGCCTGTCATCACCTGAGAGACTTTTAGCTTTTGGACCAAAAAATAAAAGAGGGAGCAGGAGAACAAGAACATCTGGCAGTACTCTGAAGCACTGGGGCTGTTGTGCAATCCTTGGTTATTGACAGTAAATATGAGCAACCCAGATGTGCGGAGGTTTATGTCCTTGCAGAAGCAGCATAAGCACTTGACAAGGTTTTTGATTAAAACATCACTCTTGTTTTCAGTTTTTCAGATGTAGGCAAAGGCTCAAACACCCGGGTATCTAGTTTTCTAAATAGCAGATAAGCAATGATGTCATGCTGGGAAATGGATGAGGTGGACGACAACATCAATGCAACTGCATGGGAGTTAGAAATGAAAGTAGGCAAAGCCGGAGGGTCAGAGGTCGTCGGCATGAGGGGCCGGTTAGGAAGGGAATCCCTGTGACAGACATTCAGAGTCCAGCTATCAGCCAAAAGGCTATCTGGAACAGCGTGGGCTATCTGAGGCACCGGAGAAGCCCCTATACTGACCACCGACCAGCTCAGCAGTGAGACGGCTAGTCCAGCAGCTCCAGAAACAGATACAGGGGAGTGGGTTCACTCTCCCAGCGGGATTAACCTCTGGACCACCTTTAAAGTCTTCATCTAGGTGCCACAGGGAAACTAATGAGAAATAATGAGGTCATCAGATCCCAGAGAAGGCCCGGTGTTCCTGTGACTTAAACTTATTATCATCATTATCTCCCAGCCTGGTTCTGGCTGTGACTTATATGATGAACACTGGAAAGTGTGTGTGTGTGTGTGTGTGGTGGGGGGCAGTGGCTGAGGATGCTCAGTTTTGAAGAGATTTCGTCAGTGCTTCACCACTGTTACAATGTCACTGCTTCACTTTTCTTTTTCATCTGATTTTGCACTTCAGTTGTACGCGGTTTGCACGCCAAGTGCTTTTGAAGTCAAGACATGAGTCACCGAGTGTCACTTGTCATCTAATAGCACATGCTTGGCAGAAGGAAGTCCCTCAGCTGTGGTCTGGATGGGGAACCCACTGATTTGATCATGGACACTTGAAGCTCCGTGTCAGATTCTGTCAACTTGCTCCACTGGCTCACAGCAACATGTGTAATCACTTCATTTATTGACACGAATCCTCGCTGTGCAGAGAGAGATGGTGTTAAATCATATTGTTCCTCACAGGCTTATAGCTGAGCCCGGAGTTGGGCTGTCAGGCCAGTCATCAGTCTACTGAGAGAGCCACCTCCACAAAACTAACCAGACTTGATGATGCACAGCAGGAGTGTCCATGTTATAAAAAGGGCCTGGCAGAGTGAGGGGGAAAACAAGCCCTCTTTTTCCATCTTTCTTATCCAGCCTAAGTCGAACAGCTCTAACCTACTGTAGGGGCCCTGAATTTGGCTGACAGGGAAGCTTTGGCTTGCCACTGCCACCCAGCCATGTCGTGTGGGGCTGCGGACGGCAGATGTTCGTGGCAACGGCAAGCGCTGCCATGTTCTTCCCGACACTCTCCGTGCGTTTTTTTTTTCCACATGGCTGCACCTCCGCACACAAGCGCAGAGCAAGGTGGAGCAGAGGTGATGTTTCTGTCAGTCAGTATCTCCCAAAGAGAGATCAGGGATGACAGACATGTCAGCAGGTCCTCGTAGTTTCACTCCAAAAGGCACAATCTTGTGATATGCTGGGCTCCTATATTCCAGCATGTACTCGCAGACAGCTCAAGCTTCAGACGGTGGTCAAGCGTAGACAGCCCTTCCACTCTTGCACTTTGGCATGCATAATTATGCAGGTCTCTGAGAACAAACCCAATTCAACTCTGTGTCTGGGTGTAAGGTCCTGGGAGCGGGCTTGGTTTGGTGGGCCCGTTGTATTGTCTGGCAAATCTGAAAGTGCGGTTAGTAAAGCTGTGATGATTAAATGTCCCTTGGTGAAGCTCAAAGGCCAAAAGCAACTGGTCTTTTTGTTGGTTAGACTGCAATGGAAATACCCACATGCTCAGAAGCAGAGCGAGGAAAGGGGAGCTTAAAGGAGAGAGTCCTGCCACTGTTGCCAGCTAAAGGCAGCAAAAACTTAAGTACCTTTACGCACACTTGTGCCCATATGGTTAACGATCATGATGCATAACGGATCTGCAACCCAACAAATTCCCAAAATGCACTTTAAAATTCAAATGATCTTGGAGAGGTTACATCCAATGAGCTTCTATTTTGACCCATAACAAAAAAGAAAGAAGTCTCTAGAGCACAACAGACTGGCACTAAATTAGGGGCAATTTTTAAATCACATTTCCAGGATACTGGATCTCAGGCCTTGGTTTGACTGGTTGGTGGTTGGCAGTGAACGCAGCGTGGGGTTTTTAAAGCTGCTGCATTGGGGTAAGGCAACTGTGCTGGCAGCTAGAGTATGTCTAGCAGTGGGGGGTCTGTAATACACCCCGAGGGAGGAAGTCTTCAATGCAGCCCTGCACTCATGCTGACCCTCTCAACACTTTGTCTCATACAGAAGACAGCTCTGATAGTCGCCTTTCAGCTCATAATTCTTTCAGCCAGTGAGCTCGCTTGTGATAGCAAATGACAGAATATGCTTTGGCTGAGGATTGTATATTAAAAGCAAAGTGATATGAAATGTGACTTTGCAGAGAGCGTGACTGCTCTACATTCATGCAGATTTGGCTGTACACAAAGCAGCGCACTGTGTGTCCATTGCTACAAATCTTCCCTGCAGAGCGGTGGGCTGACACTCACAGACACCGGTGTGGGGCCTGTTCTGGGCGACTGATAAGAACTCCCGTGGATAACACTGGAGTTACAGCATATGGTTTATGGCTCATATCAACCCATTCATTAGCTGCTGAAAGGAGTTTCAGGGGAGCAGAGGTCCAAGAACATAAAATATGGTCACGCAGAAAGATATTATGCAACAAAAAGACATTACTGACGAACCAGCTCCATCTCCGTGATGGCAGTAAACACTGTGGCTCCCATGTCTCAAGCCTCTTTGGAACCTAGCTGAAGTGTAGCTGCAAATGGGCTTCCAGTTACGTTACGCCACAGAAAGCAGAGCTCCCATTGTTTCAGTCTCTAATTATGGTGTTATCTTCCCTGCAGTGAATGGGAAACCCCCCAGAAAAGTGAGCATTAAATTTAAAATTCATCATACGGCACAGTTTCTCAAGGTATTCAGAGGAAATTCAAGGAAACATTTTAGTAACAAGGAGCAGCAGTCAACGTTGAGTTCTTTGCGGATTTGCAAAGAGCAAAGATTTAAATGATCATACATTAAAGTATTGCTGTTGGCTTCAATTTTAGTAGAACCGCATTATCACAGTTTTTGGCGAGCACTTTCCCAAGACATGCTAGTCAGGTGGACCAGACTGTCTGCAGTGCACAGAAGCTGGGTGAGAATGTGATCCTCTAAAGAATGAAACGCGTGAATGACGACCTGTTAGAAGACCAGAAAGCCACAAGAAACCTGCTTTCCAGATGAGCCAGCTGACCCTAATAGAGATCAACCATAATAGTGCATTTGGAGGATCTTTAACTAACAGTTGTAGTCAAGGATCTCTATATTTATGACCAGGAGCTTGACCCTGAACAGCAGAGAAAGTACATCTGACATCTAAATTTACAGTCTGAACCATGACTTGTTCAACATAACAGTATACATACGATTTTTGTATTTGTCTTAGATTCCATACCAGTGAAACTACAGCCCTCTGTCTAGCTATCCTTGCTTTATATTGCATAACAATGTCAGTTTATGGTTTTCCTTTAGAAAAAGTGAACATTAGATTTCAGAGAGAGTCCCCAATCCTATCGACCTCTTGCTTAGTAGAAGAATTTCAGAACAGCCCTCAAAAAAATTCTTGAATGTGATAAGATCACACAGACAAACTCGGATTTAATAATAAACAGCTGTCCTCTAAGTGATTTCAGAGGCAGTGCTTAAAAAACACCAAAGAAACAGGGCACAGAGAACCCCTCATCATCGCCATTCATGTCCACTGTGTCTGAGTTCCAGTTGCCTGCATTAGCTCACAAATATTACCTTCCAAGTCGATAAAATGTCCGCAATAAAATGATCGGATGCCAGCTGTTTAGTGGAAATGACACACAGAGCGCAGTTGAGAGTGAGACTCGAATAGGAAACCGGATTAGAGAGCCACAGCTGAAGCAGCGATCACATCAAAGTAGTTCTCGCATTAAAGTCTGATGCTACATGACAATACAAGATGTTGTTCTATGAGCAGTTTGCATGGCCAGTGATCCAGATTAACTTCCCACACATCAGGATCCGTTAAAGTCAAAATTCAGCCTGTGTGGGGCGGTGCAGTCAGGAAAGCAGGGTTAAAAAGTAACGTTTTAAAAGACTTTTTTCTCTCTTCGACCAAAAAACAAGATGTCTTTCACTTCTAGCTTTCTCTGAGTAATGAAAATGGGATAAAGTGACTTTGAAGCCTTTAGGATTTTGCCTCTAATGTGGGAAAACTGATGAATTATGAGCATGCAAAGAGCAAGGGTTTTGTTTGTGGGTATCCAATTGATACCAGCAGTCTGCTAAAAGAGACGTTCAAAGTTTCAAACTGCACTACAGGATATTTCTGCAAACCTTTTGTGATCTTGTTATCCTAAATCCAAAAAAACATCCTACAAAAAGGAAAAACCGCCCATTTCGAATAATCTCAATCTCAATGTATTTCCTCAATATTTTTACTTTTATTTAGTTAGTAAAGGTTTAGCTTTATGTTTGGTAAGAATGGGAACAGGCTGACCCACAAAACACTGTTAGTAATTAAGAAAAACGTTATTTTAAATTCATTCATGAATTTATATTTTGAACCTTTTATAGTACTAATTTCTGAACAGAGCCTCAAAGACTGATGAAGAATCACAACCTGACCAGGTAAAAATGAACATGCGCTGATGTTCCACTGCCAGATTTCTGGACACTGAAGTTTCACTTTCAATAGAGGCCATTTATGGCTTGAAGAAAAAAGAAATTGGTAGTTTGGCTGTAATATGCTTTTATTTTAATATCAAAATGAGCCAATCTATATATTTGCATCTAGATGGGTTACGGTTGCTGCATGTCAGAGGCAAAGGTACGGACATCCTCATCTGGGACTTAATTTCAGTACGCCTGTCAGAAGTTTGGCCTAGGATTTAAGTTCCACTGTTTTTATATGAAACACTCAGCCAACACCTATAAAGGTCCTCTCTATTTCTCTCCGGCCATATTTCACGTTCGTAAAGGTTAAGTTACGAAAGTGAAACATGAAGAGGAGAAGGACATATTTGATTGACGAGCTATTGTTAATGGTATAATCTAGAGTATGTAAGACCAAAGGTGTGGTCCAAAACACTAATATGCCTAATGATGAGGGGATATTTAATATGGTTTCATTACTCAAACAGTAAATAAAAGTAAGTCAAGTTCTGAATTATATTGCCTTTCTCTAAATACTAAATACAATATTAGTCTAAGGTGTAGTGCCACTTTTATTGCTTTACTTTTCTTAATCAAACTCTCCAGTCAATGCACAATATATTGGTGGGTGGCCTGCTTTCTGTTCACAGGCAAAAAAAATTTCTTTGACTTCCAAGAAATTACACTGTCTAATGAAAACCTCAATCCACAAGCTCCGGCAATCAGTCGTTAAAACAAGTAAGTTTCCTTCCCTTATTCTAACATATAAACATCTTTCTCCATATTGCATAGTATCTCGAAAAGGACTGCTTTACCATACTGCTGTTTAATGGACGACCGTGGCTCAGGGGGTTGGGAATCGCATCTGTAACCGGAAGGTCGCCGGTTCGAGCCCTGGGCTCTCTGTCCTGGTCGTTGTGTCCTTGGGCAAGACACTTTACCCTACTTGCCTATGGTGTTGGCCAGAGGGGCCGATGGCGCGATATGGCAGCCTCGCTTCTGTCAGTCTGACCCAGGGCAGCTGTGGCTACAACTGTAGCTTGCCTCCACCAGTGTATTAATGTGAGAGTGAATGAATAGTGGTATTGTAAAGCGCTTTGAGTGCCTTGAAAAGCGCTATATAAAATCCAATCTATTATTAATGTGGCCCTAAAGCTAGTTTTGGCCTAATTGCATTTGCATTTTGGTTGCATTTGTGGTTCGATTTCATGCCTTCAGACAACCTCGCGTCACAGAGGCTGCTAAGACAAGGCTTCACCAGTTACATCCACCTGTGTGAACGGATGAGCCGTTCAAATTATCAGGCATGTGCGTCTCCTCTGAGTAAGTCGCAATAAATCATTCGCTGTGGGAAAATGGGAGGTGGTATTGTATGTCTGGCTAGGGAGCCGAGGGTGGAAGGAGATTTTGGGGAGTGAAGGTGGAGTGTATGAGGGATGCTGGGTAGGTTAAACTCGATAGGATCTTACTGGAGCACATGTTGAGTTCGGGGCTGCGCATGCCGTAGTATCCGGCCGGACAGTCGTGAAGACACTCCCCATACTGCCTCATCCTCTCCCTCCGCAGAAACAGGAACAGTTTGGGCTGGCAGTTCACACAGCCGTTATCCCTGGAGCACACCGAGCAGCCTTTACAGATGGGGTACGCACCATAGCTAGCTGCAGGAAGGACAAACAGGGGGGGTGGGGGGAAGAAAGAGGGTGACATAGGAGCAAGAGTTGATTAGAATCCGGAAGAATCTGTCACTTTTTTTCGGTCAAAGATTTTATTCACACAAAACACACAGATTTATATTTCCTAAAAACTTTCTGAAATCAGCATTTGTGATCGATCCTTTATTGAACAGTGAATTTACCATCATCAATCAATGATCATCAGACACAAAAAATAATTTTTATTTTCAGTGCGTGTGTGTGTGTGAGGTCAGTGCTTCTGTTAGCTCGACTACCGCTGGAAGATGTAACTTCCACGGTGGTTCAGATGACTGTTTATTCTGAACCAGCAACAAAGAAGCAGGATTCCTTCAGATCCTTATATCATTACTCATCTGCGGATGACCGTAAGTTCACCCTGTGACAGGGACGAGGTGAACAAGAGGCAACACACTCAACTGTGGGAGGGCTGACCGTTAGAATAATACCTAAGTACAAGAGTAAAAACCCAAACAACCATAATAGATATATCAGCAGGATATCCTTCAATTCATAGTAAATATGTCCAATTCAACAATTTGTCATTCATGCAAACTCTAGTTCGCCTCTCAGCGTTCGAATGCTGATTGGTTATGAATGTGAATATTGCATTAATTCTGGTCAGAGCTGGCCTCCTAAACGATTGTGTTGAGACAGCCGATGAAAGCCCCCAGAACCACAGCGGCTCTAGCCTCAGCTCGAGTTGCCTGTGGAAGACAAAGGAGCCAGTAAAAAGACAGTCCTTTCTACAATAAGTGACTTTCAATCTAAACTCCTTAGCATCCCGTTTACAGGAAAATATCCTCGGGCCATTCCAAACGAGAGACACTTCAGATGTTCTTCAAGCCAAGTCTTGAATATCACAGGCAGGGACTGGGTAACAGCGGTGCTTATACTGTGCGACCTACCACAACGCTTAATAAAACACTGTGTAGCAAGCTGGACAGCCTGAGAGACAGAGCAGAGCATGCCTGCATTACTGGCCATAGATCCACATATTAGATTTCTCTGAAGGGATTCAACCAGAAAAAGTGAGAGCTAAGTGGGCCCATTGCAAGCATCAGTTTGTAATCATGTAAAAAATAAGTCAGCGCATGTCGGAGGCTGCCTTGGTCTCATCTTTTTTTCATTTGTTTTGTTGGAGCGCTGGGAGACAGTCTTTAGAGAGGTATGCTGGCTCTGCCAAACTGTGCTCGTATTCCTGAAGCCAGAGTGGATGGAAGTAAGATTAAGTGCTAATCAGAATGTGTCTCTGATGGTCTTTAGGGATGAGGTTTACAGCGACACTCCATCGATCACAGCAGCGCCGTGATGTGCGCTCCAACTCCATTCATCACACAGACTGGGGATGGTTCATCTCCAGTCAGCACTTGCTCAGTAAGACATGAATGAAAACCCCAAATTAATACTAGCGTTGGCTCTTCCAATTCTCAGATGGAAAATCGTGTCTTATATTCAACTGTCAATCCAACGTTTTAGTTGTGCCAATGCAGCTCCAAGACGGCATCCTCAAAGTCATCTGGCGGATACAGGTGCGCCTTACCTAGCATCTAGTACAACTGGACAAATGTCAAGTGCTTTCCTTACCTTAGCACAGAAAGTGCTATAATAACGTGCAGGAACTTAAAGCCGACTTCTATTTCCCGTCAGGTAACGCTATTGCTATCACGAGAATCACTCCCCCGAATATATCTCATATTTCATTCTGTCAATCCTTCCATTCTGTAAGACTAAACTGCATCATTAGACCCAACCTCAATACTCAACCATATATTCCTGTAGAATACACAATCTGGGTGCATTTACAGCAAACTGACATTCGCATTAAACCAGTCACATGTACTCCCGTCTACCCTTGCTAAATCTGAGCATAGCACTGACAGAAAAGGAAAGCCAACTTGGCAAAGGTAAACCTGTCAGGCTGGAAAAAAGTTTATTTCTGCAGCGCGTTTCAAGCGGGCTCAAACCTCTTAACACTATGCTAACAAAACTATCCTAACAAGAATGAAAGAAAAACACTATCCGGGCCTGTGGTCATCCCAGACCATTGGCAGGTCAATCAACAGAGAAATTATAGTTATTGAAAGGCCTTTTGATGAGCCTGGCTCAAAGTTCCCGCTCATTCTTTGCTCTCCGTTGTTTCTGCTTGTTGCTAATCTCACGGTGACGGCAAGTGAGGACAGCGCAGTATACGCTGTTTGAATGAAGCATTTCCCGTGTCCTGGAATTACCATATGACTATGGGGAAAGTAGGGAAGGAAAGGCTGAAGGCAGTGGAGAGAAACTCTTTTGGTCCAGATCTTGGGGAGATTAGCTTGTGTGTGTGCGTCTGTGGAAAGGTTTGGAGGTTTAGGCCACAGGTATGTCAGGAAAGAGGCCACAATTCACAGTGTCTGGAGCTACGCTGTCCAACTCACGTCCCACACTACCGGCATAATGTCTAGTGCACTTTACATCAATCTGCCGACTGCCAGCAGGTTTCAGCCATTCTTAAGAAAAACATCCAAATGTACTTAGAGCAGAAGAAAAGATACTGAAAAGTAAATTAACAGACATCTCCATATATTACAGCAGTTTAATTTAATTTGGGAGGACCGTATAGTTAGTTTGCTAGAGAATATGTTCCAAATTGTAAATGTGGTCCCTTTTTCTTTTGGCATATTATGTCTTTCCTATTTTCAGACACCAGGTTTACTTAAACCCAGTCTATCTTAATGCTAAGTGTGTTCAGACACATGTTCCATGTTCTTCTTCTGTTCTTCACGCCCATGCTCTTCTTCTGTCAGTCACTTTGAAATTAAACTGACCCACAGATGTAGAACAAATGGACCGAGTGGTCAACATCTCATTATGGATACCAGGTTTAACGTATACGGTATGTATTTTGAGACTTCGGGAGAGGACTGCACATCATTAAAAGCACCACTCCTTTCACATGATAAAGTGATGTCGTTTACGATTTCAACCACAAAGTGCTTATTACGTGAAACAAAACAAATCCGCAGTTCCCACTTCTGACAGCTGAGTAAAGATCCCTCTGGGCTTCAAGTACTCTATTTACAAAAGCCCAAATCCATACGAACATCGCTGTGCAAAGTTGCTGTTCTCATACAGGAACCACATGAAGGACCCCTCACATATCGTCTATCTCAGCCTTCACAAATGTACTGTGACAGTTATACCCTGGTAAGTCCCGAGGGAGGAAAATACCTTGAAATCATTTGCATTTATAAAGAGAATTTACATAATGGGTACATTTTTAAAAGAAAATGCTGGCAGTTTGGAGAAGATTACGTCTGTGTGCAAGTTTAAAGCAGAAGCCAGTTAGCTTAGCAAGATCTAACTTTCCTCATTACAAAAACTGTCCAAAGTTTAAACACAGTACATGGCAAGTTAATTTATAAATAATTTATAAATTTTTGGACAGATTATTGATATGGCTAGATTATGATTATGCTGTTTCCCTATGCCCCAATATTTATACTAAATTAAGTTAAAGACCTGCTAATTATAGCTACATATGTAGCTTACAATATGAGCGCAAGACTGGCCCAAACCTTATTTAACCTTTGTCAGAAAGTGTACTTTCCAGTGTGCCACTAAGCAGTGTCCTTTCAGCTAATTTACAGAGGATTTTCTTTTTCTTCATGCTTCATGCTTCTATCCAACTAACTATCCAAAAACCCAACTGCACCTGGCATCTTGTGGGCTGTCTTCTCTAGAGTGAGATGGCAGCCAGTTTGGAAATACTCTCATGTTATAAAAATATAATAATCACCAAAATTAAAATTGATCATGTTACAGTGAAATATGCCATGCAGTTCCAACACCTGTTTTATTTTAGATCAATAGCAGTTAGCTTAAAGGTTTCTGAGAGTGACAAAGGCAGGGTGTTATTCTGGAATCCCCTTGAATTGCATTACTTAGACATCAACCTTCTCCAAATGAGGAATGACCAACTTGATGCCCCAACACAAAAATACAGTGCTGTGAAAATGTATTGAATGGTTGGTTACAATTACAGTGGAGATGACAGATCTTGTAACGCAAGTTTACATGTTTGGCTAGCATTAGCGCTGTCAATATGCTCTAAAATCTGCCAAATCTATCTTTTAAATCTCATGTCAAAGTAGAAGAACCCACAAGATCAAGATTACCCTTCATTAAGATCCCATACAGGAAGTTTGGCCATAAAAGTAAATACATAGGAGTAGAAGCAGTAACAGCTAACTAGCGCAACTGACTTTCTTGACTTCATCCATCAGTTATGCATCTAGTATAGGATGCCACTCACATATTCGACTGGGAAAGTACCCAGTCAAGAGTCATAGCTATGCTAATCAAGTGGTCAAGGCTGCAAGAGAACATGTTTTATAAACCTGCTATTAAGTATGTATGCTGTTCATCTTAAGTTTGTCGAACAACAGTTAGAGTCACAGCATAAGAATGACAGCGTGTTTGGAGCGCGGCAGCTTTCGTTTTGCAGCCTGGGAAATTTAACTGCATGCAGCTCAAGAGTAATTAGGGCTGCTTTAAGATCAAGTTGAAAAAAAAAACAAAACTCCATTGCAGGTAGATTTTTATGAGTCCAAAGCCAGCGTGACAGATTATGCTCATGGCTGCCAAAACCATCAGCATACGCCATGAGGTTCCACCCACGGTCAGCTAACTTCCTGCCTTGCACTCACCTACCTACTGTTACCCATGAATACATTCATATTGAAAGATTCCAACTTTCTGCACTCCAAACCCCTAACAAGGCAGTTACTGCATATAATTTTTGTGTTTCTTCAAGAGCGGTGAACTTCACAAAAAGAACAAAAGACATGTTTTAGTAGGCTTCAGTGATGTAGGTCTTTTTTTTAGATTGACTTTGTTAACGAATCTTAGGTCATTACTGATGAAGACTGATTCTCTGTAACCATTTTCAGGCCCTTAAAGATATACACTTTATTTTCATTTCCTTTAATTTTCATAGGATCCTTGTATTTATGTTTTTTGGCATGTTATTTTCAGATGCAAGGATTTTTTTTTGTTGTCTGTGGCCAACAACATTTAGAACAAAGCAGTAACATGATTCTGTTTCATGCCTCGGCTCCTCAGTTCAAGTCACAGTGTCATTCACTCAGCAAAAAGTAATAGACCATAATTTACCTTGACACCTGTCATTTTAACCAAGCACTAAATGAAAAACCAGAGGGTGGGCTAGCAAAAAGCGTGTCCCGGTTAACTGCTGAGGTGATGCAGAAATGCTGCAGACTTGTATCGGTATCATAACACGGTGGTGAATTCCGAACTCAGCAAAACTGAAGACTGGTGCTTATATTAAAACACAACTCTTTCTATTCTCACAGCTCTGCTTCATTTCTCCAAGGGCCCCTGGTATGTAAATCTAATAATGCAGACTGTGAATGCAGCTATCCAGCACACTGTCCATTATTTGGAAAAGGCACTTTACAGTGCAGGACACATATATACATACGGGGAATCTTGACATCATCCAGTAACATGGCAAAAATATATCAGCCGCTTCATCTATATTATCCATAAATGTCACATGGTCAAGAGGCAGTGATGGAAAACCTCAGCTTTTGGAGTAGCAGCAGGTCACAAAGACTTGCACTCTCATGTGGAAAGCGCCACATTCACCAACAGAATTATACGCTTTCCTCGTGGCACTGGGACTATTATTGTTTATTGTCTACCTCACTTGTTCCCCTTAAATGCTGGTATAAGCTTATTGCTGTTCCACTTAAGGGGAAAAAAGAGAAAGCATGGGACAAGGAAAGGGCATATACAGGACAGCGCAGCAGCCTCCAGCTGACTGGCGGCGAATCGTACCAGAAGGAGCAAAGCAGCCACTTTCTGGATCTCTTCAAACCACCAAACTATCGAGGATTACGCTCCATAGCTGTAGCAGTGTCAGCCCTCGCACCCGCAGTTCACAAGCGGTTGTAACATCTCAACATTGTTCGAGCATGGAAAATGACATCAAACGACCTGCTTTTCGGGCCCGTGACTTTGTCATGAATTTGGAAGTCGCACTTAGCTAAAAAATTGCGGAGTAAAAGCAGAAGGGGTAAAAGAGGGGGGTACTTTGGGCCTGTGTGCTGAAGGCGCATTTCTGTTCCAATTTAGCAGAAAATATATTGGACTTGCCTCTGACTCTGTTCCAGCTGGAAACAGTCAGGTTTTAGGATCTATGCCTTTTTCCCCCCGGTTTACTTTAACAGATCGTACTGTAAGCACATGTTTATAATTTGGGACAGTCCTGCTGCTTATAATGATTTTGCAGCATGAGACTGAGCAAACACATTTTGCTGTCAGACATATTAGCCCCAGCCAAAGTGTTCTTGTGACACAGATCCACCGTGCGACGCAGGCAGCTCGGGGATTTGAACCCTCACTTAAAAGCGTGGTTGTTAATGTAATGGTGAATGGGTAAAACAGGCAGCTATGGTTCAAACAGGCAAGTGGAAAAATGGCAACATGAAGGCAACACTTTTTAGTGCGTAATAAAACAAAAAGTCAAACTAATTTAATTTGGTGTGACTCAACAGGTCGGGCCACAGTGCCATGCAGGTGAGAAAAATAGATTTGACTCACTGGATAACCACAGATGCAAATGAATGGAAGGAATAGTTTGACATTTTAACAATTTTTTGAAGTGTTTTTTTTTTTATTTGTGTTTTTTCTGAGAGTTAAATAACAAGATTGATACTGGTAGGGTTAATGTGTACATGAGAACTAACATGTTAGAGTCTCTGGTGGTTTCCCTATTTACTGCGCTCAGCCAAGACATACATAAGTTTCAAACTTCCCATAAAAAGACAATTTATTTGCTGTACACGCATAGATTCAACATGATTACACAAGATAAAACACATTAAATAGCCTAGTGAGCTTTCAAGGGAATGTTGGTTGTTTTGCAGCTTTAAAATTCAATGTGGCCTAGCTCTATGTCTCTATGTCTCTGTCACGTCAGAGTAAAAACAGGACAACAACCTCTTTGTGACTAGGAAAACTTGGTGGTTGATTTTTTTCTGCTGTTTGCAACCAAATGAGAGTATGAACAACAGGTCACCCAGAGATTGAGCAGTCAACATCCTCAAACATCATTTAACGACAAGGGATTTACTCAGGTTGCCTGGTGGGAGGCAACCTGTCTACAAACCATTGCGGCTCAACACAGACTAATTGCAACCACCCTTAGACTCTAAGTGAAGGTTTTGGTGAAGGGTTGCAAATAACTAGCATCTAATTTATAAATGCAGATAGACAGAAACATGCTGTAATCAGTCTGAGTGAGTCTGCGTCAATGAGTTTAACTCCCCTGCAGCACAACCCTTTGCAAAAGGAAGCTCAACACCTGCTGTTGTTCTGGTTATATTCCTACCGGTATATAAAAGCAAGGCTGCCAAGAATCTATGACTCCATCTACTACTGTTTTATCACCATTATTATGCACCAAAGTCACTGTGAACACAGTCTTCAAAGCAACATTTTTAATGTAACAAGGTTGCAAGTTCATTCAAAGTGTGATTTGAATGTCCTTCCTGATTTTGCAGCTGGTCAAATAGAGATACATTGAGAGTGCTTCCAAGATTATCTGGAAACACTCTGCACCTTTAGCCCATCTGTCCAGTCGAACTCTCAACCTTGCACTCCTTTCAAGTCTGTATGAAGACCCCAAGTTAGTTCACTTCCTAATATCTTTAAGACTTAAGTCCCTTATTCTGGTCAGACACAACATCTGGATTCCTTGATGTGAAAGAGACCTTGTAATTCCTGTTTGGAAATTCGTAATAAAAGATGAATCACTAACCTGCCTCTCGCAGTGTTTTCACACTTTCAACCACAGTGATGGACACTTACACCCTTCAGCCAGTGGAAAGCTGCTCAAAAGCTGGTCATATATGAGAGGGGGAAAAACAGAATGACCTTGATGTGGTGGTCAACTAACGGCATCGCCTCTTCATTGTGGGTTGCGGTCCCATAAATGTTTTACAATTTTGCCTTGCCATGAAAACAGCAGAATATCTGTTTTCAGTCCGTGTCAGCATTATTTAAACAATGCAGTGAAACAATGCAAACCTCTAATCATGTTAAACTTTTGTTCCAGTGGAGTAAGAAAACAAAAAAAGTCAATTCTAAAAGAGTTGTGACATTTTAAAAAGCATTTGTTAGGAACGCTGCATTTATGGGCCTATTTTATTTTTGGTATATTTTATAGATTTACAGCACAGCTTTAAAGTGGTTTAGAAAAAAATGAACCAAAAACAACAGTGTTAATTGTAGCACTTTGACACTATTAAATGCACAAAATATTCCCTATTTAATGCACATGAAATCTGTTCTCTTTCTTGCCATTGTTTCAGTAAAAATGGACAAAAAAAAAGAAAAATCAACCTGTCTGCTGCCTGTGATGGGTCATCATCTGTTTTTCATTCTCTTGGTGGTTAATACTTGTTTTATACATTTACACTAGGACTGGCCAGTGCAGGTGCAAAAGGATCTTGTCATATTTAATCACTGGGGCACTGCAGGAGTTAATTGATGAGTCACGAAGATGGACTTTATCACCCCCTAAACAGGCACCATGAGATGAACATGTGGTTTGCATTTCTTGCTGGCTCCATTGCTTCTTCTTGTCTATCTTTTTTCAAAATTTCAACAAAAGGTGATGATGTTCTTGTGAAACACCAGAGTTATTTCAACCCATTTTCAGTAACTCACACCAGACTAACGATGGTGCCAAGTGAAATCGACAGGTTCAGAGCACATTAACAAACAAGCAGTTGGATATTGGAGATTTTATCAATAGCAAACATGTTGTTTAAACCAGTGAGGTGATGGAATGTGGACATTTTTATGCTTTTTTTTTTTAAAGGACTGGCCTGGATGAATTATGGACCTCTACGTAAATTTGTGCCAACACATTGACCTTTAGTTGCAAAACTACATGGAGTATAATAAATCGTTTTATGGTTTTTTTATTCGTGAGACTCCAGAGGTGATGCATAGCACATTTGGAAAGGATTAGATCAATTGTCCAGGATGTGGTTGCAAAATACAGTTTAAAAAAAAAAAATCTGCATCATTCAAACACGGCAAGGTATGTAGTAAGCTAATTGCAGATGATGGTCCATTTTCAGCCCTTGTACCAGATAATTCTCAGATGTGTTTTTTGCTTTTTGCGAAGCTACTTAACAATGACAAATTATTCGAGCATAAAAAAAACGCACCTAAATCAAGCGAGTGTGTCGATACATAACAGACAACTTAGCCAGGCGACAGTTTTAATAGTGTCCTTAAGGACTTTGTTACTAGCAGCTTGTCACAAAAACATATAATTTTTGTCCCACTTCTAAAGTAAAATCCAGAAATAAAACAGTATTTTTGATTCCCAAAGAGATTATAGCTGAAAATCTGGCATATCTCAGCATGGTGTGCAGAGATGCACTGGGCCCTTGAGTTGATCCATGTACTGTCCACTGAAGCCTCATCAGAAATGGTGTCAGTGGAAGTGTGGCTGTCAAGAAGCCATTATTAAAGAAGGCAAACAGAGAGGAAAAATCTGATTTTTTTTTTTTTTTTTTTGCCAAATTAGAAAAGAACTGGACTGATAATCAGTGGAAACAGGTTTTTTGTAGTGATGATGTAGTGTTTTGATCAAATCATTGTATCAAATCACATCTATGGAGGACATCGGGAGAGAGGTACAACAGTGAGTGTCTACAGCCATCTGTCATGGTTTTGGGCTGCAGTTAAGCCAGTGATGTTTATCAAAATTGTTGGAATTATACATGTAGAAAAGTACAGTCGAACTTTGATCCACTATGCAAAAATCATCTGACAAGTGTCTGATTGGCAGCAAATCCCAAACACACTGCCAATGCAACACAAGCATACATGGATGGTAAAACATACAATGGTACACTATCAGTCATTGACTGGCCTCCCCAGAGCCCAGACCTAAACGTTAGTGAAGCAGTGAGAGATCCAAGAGCCAACATCCAAAGAAGAGCTTTGAATGTCTTTCAAGATCCCTGGGGAGTTATTCCTGAAGACTGCTTAAAGAAGTTCTAAGAAAGCTTGCCTAAGAGAGTTCAGGCTGTGCTGAAGAATAAAGATGGTCATACCATTGACTTTCAGGCTTGTTAGAACTGTACAAACTTTGTTTTTGTTTTACATTTCAGTGAATCACGGCACCCATTCCCCATTTTCCTAACAAAATATAAAGAAATGAGGAGAAGCTGATAACTGATAACCTAGTGTATATCTAGGCAGTCTGATATCAGGAATGTCAGTACATTAACAGTTTTTGACACTGACTGAAAGAGCATAAACTACTTATGAAGTATAAGACATGCAAAATAAGAAGTAATTCCCAAAAGAAAGAAACCCATTTGGAATTTGTATAGTTCAGTATTTACACTCCCTCAAATTCACTCAAGCTGTGGGAAAAATGTGTTCTCAGAACAGAAGGAAGAAATGGCTGAGGGGAAAAAGCTGGGTGGAGGGAAAGGTGGAGTGGCTGTGATTAGGCCACATGTTGGTAATTTATCACACATAAACCTCACACCTAATTTTCACACCTGTAGCTCACCGTGTGGGTAGTCTAGTAATTCACTCACACACGCACCTCCACACACAAATACACACTCTTACACCACTGGGTGGGACTTGGCTGTGGGTTTTCCCAGTGCAGGAGGCGACCGAGGACATCACAGGGATCAGCAAAGTCATCGGGCATATTTGGCATATTTGCACCCCATGTAGCTTCTGCTCCATCTCTCCCGCCCTAACCCGTGCACACGCTCCCCTCCCCATGTGTCATCACCTTGACTAAACTCATCTCCACTTCTAGCTCACACATCTGAAAAACAAAAAAACTTGGACGTGACTTTTTCGTACTTGCCAGAAACATATTTTTGGAGCTCCAGATGGAAGATAATCATCTTTTGCTGAAGTGTCATGCAAAAACAGACCGTAAACTTAAGGTTTTGTTACTTCCTATCGCTGGCTCACAAATCTGGGAAAATAAATTATTTTTTTAAGTAGAAAAAGCTGGATGGATCACAATGAACTGCTAAAAGTGGAACTCTGAAATAAAAATATAAGAAATTGCCATCAATGCTGTATTAAAAGCTCAGATTTTTACTTGAAAAAATTAGCTTACTTTCACGCTTTTTAAATGTTTAGCAATTACAGTAAATTGTGGAATTAGTGTTAGTGAATAGTAGCTGAAGGTAGGGCAAATTCCATCATTGTAAAATTTGATTACTTGGCTTTACTTGACTTACGAAATGAATTCGTTCCCGAGGGTCTTCCGTAAGTCAAAAAGTTTCGTAAGTCGAAGCACCCATTGCGCCTTTTGAGTGAGGTGATGCTGAATGATAGGCTATAGGCTAATTGCTAACTAGAATAACAATATGTCGTTCAAGTGGAACAGCGAAGCGCAATTACGAAAGCCAAGGGGTTGTCACATCATTCGGAAGGCTTTCTGGGCATTCTGGGCTCGGCCAATCAGAGCCAGCGGATTTCGTAACACGGACATTTTGCTGTAACACGGGCAGAAATATTGCCGTTCAGTGCCTTCGTAACTTGAATTATTTCGTTCAATGGGGTATTCGTAAGTCGGGGTTCCACTGTATTGTGTAACTTAATCATGTTTTATATACAATTATTCTGCTAAGGAACTTTAAAAAAAAACAAAACAACATACAGTATTTTTTATCTTAAATGAAAAAGAATGAAAGTTTAAAGGAACAGTGAAAAGAAACATACTGGTTTCTTTTCACTGGTTTTGGACGTTAAGAAAACACACTGAATGTTAGATCCAGGAAAAGACTGCCAATTGTGAGGACTCGCATAAATCAGCCAGTTACTAAAAGCTTTGACATTTTCTGTTCGCCTCACAGAGTTTCATTATTTATTTTCTTAGGGGTAGCCAAATTTTGGGAGACGGGAGCAGGAGCAAAGAGCTGCCACCTGATGGAATCTTCATTTTCACAGAATGTGTTTCAATCAAGTCATTTATCATTAAAAAAAAAAGAGAACAAAACGAAAAGAACATGAACAGCTGTTGAAAAATTCTTCCTTATTAAGTGCTTAACAAGATACTACTTCACACTCGCACTTCACCCGCTGAGGCCAAAAGGGAGATCTGAAGTGCTTACTGGGGTCAAAAGTGGAGAGCACCACAGGGGGCAAATGGCAAAGACCTGGTCTCGCTTTCAGTTGTGGTGCCTGACACTGAAAAAAAACCTAAAACTCCTAAACATCAAAGCCACACTTTTCTCTCTCTGTCAAAAAAAGAAAAACTGGACTGGATCCAATATCGACTTTTTCACGGGAAAATACCGCAACCTTGTTTGTTTTCTCACTTAACTGCCTGCTGCCAGCTTTGCGACGAGAGAAATGGTCACAGCACAGGTCATTACAAGGCTGAGACTTATATTTCTTTCACTAAAGCTGCCATTATTTTGTTAAGTTCTCTTTAACTTAATTACCAGAAAGCGCACACATACACAAAGAATCTTTAAAGAGAAGTTCATCTGAGGTACTTCTCAAGTCTGCGATGTACAGTTTTGCGTAGAGCCGCCTGCTCCTGTAGCAGGTGCCTGGGTCACATCTGGCCTCGTGTTTTCGCACCACCACAAACTGGCACCTGAATGGTTGGCACTGCCCAGATTTCTTAACAGAAACCGGCTTGTGTTGGCTCTGAGAGGCCAGGACTCAGCCCGCGGGAGGACATGTTTCTTTTCTTATATTGCCTTTTGAGAGAACCTTGGAATAAATGCTTTCATAACGCATGAAGGAGGGGGGCATTTTGCTGTAGCTGAATTTTCTTTCAGCCCGAATACTGCACGTGCTCTTCAGTATTTGACTACTGCACCCAAAAAAACAAAAAACAAAAAAACGAACACAGGCTTCCAAGGTATGTGTTAGATGTTTCAATAAGATTTAAGAAGCCGATACTCGCATCCAAAACCCTCTGGGTGGTAGGAGGGTTGTCGAGTCTATCATTACATGCAATGGAGACAGATGAATGGATTGAATGGCTGTGCCCGCCTTTTACCTGCACGCCGCTGCGTTTGCTGCTACAGCTATGAGCAAATCAACTCAATAAAGATTCAGTATCTTCTTTGTCACATATAACTACGTAGTAAATGTTGAGGTGAGATCATTTATTTTTCTTATTATATTTCACTAAGGCTTTCAGCCTTTGAATACAAATGTGTGCACTCATCGTCATTGCTGATGCTAAGCAGCCCCATGCTGTCCATTACACTTCACTAGTGTTCATTACCGCACCAAGGCGGTACCATCTCTGAAGCCATTAGCTGGTAAACATATAAACTACACATGACCCTTGTCCACAGATACCTATTAGTTATGACTCCTGCTGGTGACAGCTGTTTACACAGCTAAGGCCGCATGCTCCTGAGCCCTGGCACTACTCCAAATCAAATAATATCCAGTTAAGGAGAAGTCAGCCAAGATGTAACACAAGTGCATAACTAGAAGTGGGTGGGGGGAGGGTGAAGGAATTTGACAAATGTTAATGGACCTCTTTCTTTTTTTTTTTTGTTCTTTTGAAGCTTATACTTCTCTGTCTAGCATTTGTCTCTACCACAGTCATGTCTCATTGTCTGCATCCTAAAACAAGATTAGTGAGAAACCCTAATGGAGAAAGAAAAGTCAAAGGCAGTCACCACAATTGATGTGCTGTTTGACAAGGCGCAACATAAAAATGCGCTGCATTAAAATCATAACAGCTTAAAAATTTTCTCCCACAATTAGACTTTCACTCGTGTGTGTGCGTGTGCATTTGTGTCCAAAGCCCATGTGGCATGCAGCCAGAGGAAAAAACAACAACAAGACAAACAGCGACAACAATGTCCCCGACCACAAAATACAACGCTGCATACAATACAACAAAATGAACTGTATTACAGTGAACAACGCTGTGCCCATTCTGTGAAACAAATGGGACTGCATCTCATTCAGTGACGGACAGCGTTACCCAAAGTGTAGATTTGACTGAGAGGGGAGGAAACTACACCTAACTCGTCGTTCTCATATTAGTTCGGGGATAATCGAGAGCGCGCTCCAACAAACTGCTTCAAAATCTCAGAGACTTCACAATTTGCTCTAGTCATTTAAAGCATCAACCTATTCTGTGACTCCCACATGGATGTATTTTCATTTGTTAATTTGTCAGTCATTCAGCCAGGTTTTTCCTAATATTTGTAAGCAATATCTAGGCCAATCACAGGAGGACATCCGGTCCAAGTGTAGCCCACTTAGACTGTCAGAAATAAACCTTACTGCTGCAGTGCTTACAATGAAGCTGCTTTAAGCAATATCTTTTAGACTAACAATGGACTGAATTGGTATTTGATGAAACAATCCCTATTTTTAAGCAAAGCGAAGAAGTAAACAACTAGAAACTTAGTGCGTAAAATCTGCCTGGCTTAAAAAAATTTACAAGGACTGACATTAGCAGCTTAAGTGTTGCATATATTCTGTAGAAGTTTGCAGAGACCCCAGCACAGTAAAAAGAACTTGCTACTCTGGTATTTGTCACACGGTCAAAAACAAATCTCAAACTGATCACTAATGATTTAACCGAACAGCTGGAAAGTCTAGATAGCAAAAGTTAGTTTTGGTACTTCGATTGTTCAATCACACCTTAAACCAGATTTGTTCTGCACGCGTGGGAAAATGCACATGCTTCCTATTACTGCTTCAGTTTAAAATTAATTTGTTTTCTTTCTCACACTGGGTTAAAGTGTGTATGTCAATGACTTTTATTGTGAAATGCATGAAGAGGAAGAAGCCCACAACAGAGAGCATTTACAGAGAGCCTGTGGTTGCTAGTACTGGTGTTTCATGAAAAGCGGCAACTACTCGTGCTCGAAGGATAGTCAGTGAAAATGAGAGAATGAAGCTACAAGGCTAACATAATTATTTATATCTGCTTTTAGAGAAAACAGCTAAAAAATACTGTCGTTACATGACATCACATTAGTGTAATATTTAGTGTAACTTTCTTTGTCTTTGGGCGTCATTCATAGACAGTTTAAAGGATGGATATCATCCACTGGTTTCTGAAGTCTTGTTTTAAAGCCTCAAGATTAGCATTTTCACTGTCATCGTCTTGGTTTAAAGAAATAAAAATCAGATGTGTTGAGGAGGTGCACACCTGACTGTGAAACTACTCTTTGGCATGTGAGTTGTCAATAATGAGTTGGCAGCCAATGAGCATGGATAATCCTTCTTTTTTAAACAAAGTATGACAAAGATTTGCAAATGAGACAGTTTTCTATTCAATACGTCCCAAAATGAGTGACTGAGCCCATAAACCCACCAGGAAAGTGTTTGCAGAGGTAAAGACAGAAAACTTAATTAAACTTAATTGTGACTGGAAGTCGTTTTGCAACCACAGCTATTGCCATCTTGTGGCCTTTAGATGGAATAAAAGTTTATGCTTCATTTAACCAAACCAATGTCTAGGGTTACTTTTACAGTAAAATACTAAATAAATAAACAAATAAATAGTTTAATTATTGATTAAACCAATTTCATTCATTTTTATAGTTAATGAAAGTTTCTTTTTTCATTTTGTTTTCTTATTTTTCTTTTTTTTTTTCTTTTCACCAAAACAGTGTATAAGCAGAATTTTCTGTGTAATTTGACATTCTTAATACAAATAAGGATCAAATTTATTCAGAAAAAATATTTTTCATAACTAGTCAAATAAAATATACATTTTAACCCTAAAATGTTAAATGAGAGTGTAGCAATTTTATGTACATCAGTCACACAGTGTACGTGTTGGTGACTTTTATTGTGAAATTCACAGGAAGAAGCCAACTACAGATCCCATCTATAAAGAGCCCATTCATTGCTAGTATCACATGCTGCATGTTCCAAACCTGTCAATTCTGATAAAATAAGCACATATAAAAATAAAACACTGTTATTTGGGAAGGCTCGGGGGGATTTTATGTCGAAAACACATCCTTTTTCCAACAAATAACCAGCTCCCCATGGAGAGTCACACCTGCGGCACCAAAGAAACTCATTGAGCGAAAACTTAAAAAAAGCCAACACAGATGTTTTGTTTTTCCAAGCTCAAGGTTGAATGAGCTCAGATACTGAGCGTACATACTTACAGTTTGACAGCTAGGATGCTAGCCGTTTAGCGAGGAGTTTAAAGACACACAGAGGTGCTCTGTTATCTCGGATATAATCTCACAGCTCATCAAGCTGAGTGACAAGTATTGGGGTGTGAGACTGAATAAATCTGACAGGAGAAGAAGTACACTTCAATGCCTTGAGGCTAATGTTGCTGTTACTATAGCTTCCATTACAAGATTGACCTACAATCTTGTTGCTTTGCTCTGATAAGAGACAGACCAGATCTTATCCAATCCTTCCTCTATCGTGCACTCTCTGTTCCCATCACTCCTTTTTGCTCCTTCTACCCCGACCTCATAAGTCTACAGGGTATGACCCTCTAAGACCTTTTTAAATCCGACACGCAGGCTACGTTGCTGTTGGTCTGTTTCCTCCTCCTCGTCCTCTGCCTTCCTTTCTCTCCACAGAGGGAGTCAAAGAGACAATGAGCTAAGCATCAAGGCCCAGTAATGACTCCCAGCCCTGTTTCTGATTAAAAACACACCGGGTGCTTCTGCACTCCACAGGCAGCTATGAGGCCTTCCTCTCCTCACACCATGAGGCTTGAGAGTTAGATGACAGAAGCACAGGCCAGCCTCAACACAGCTCCATGGCCAGGAAAACAAAACCAAAAAATAAAATAAAAAATCCGGTCTAAGCATGACACGTTGTATCATTCAAAGCTCTTGTCTCAACTAGTCCAAGCCTAATTCCACAGGCAAGTCCTTATTTAGTCTGAGGGTGCCCAATTACCAACATTAACCTCAACCTCAGCCAAAACCATAACAAAGCCATAACAGAGGGTGCTTACAGTCCCCGCCAACGATGCATCAAGGGTGGGGGTAAAATATCTTGTCACGGTTATATGTAATTGAAAGTGCGTTGGTTTTGTCTTTCACACAGTATACAATGATACTGGCAAACCAAGATAGCAAGAAAAGCGGATTTTGTTGAGCGTTCTTCAATAAAGCACCTCAGTGCCACTCCATAGATGGCTGTACCGCACCACGCACTCAGCAGGCGACAGTGGGGACTTCCCTACCTTTACCTCTCCGTGTCCATACTCAGGCCACCAAATTACAGACGCGCCGCAGAGAGACGCTTTATTGCATCTGACCAGCTCACTTCCTCTCCATACCAAAGGCATTACATGCTGAGCTTTATTTTGATGTGGCATGTAAGCATAATTAGAGGTCCCATAAAAGAAGGGAGGGGGGGAGAAAAAAAAAAGAAGGAGTCTTGTCCATCTGTCGAGTGTTAAGGGGTGGGCTGGGCACGGGGGTAGCAATCAGAGAGCCCCATGCCTCCTTCTTGTTAGAGCCATTCTAACAGGCATTGAAGCAGACCTTAGCACCAAACTCAAGTCAGTGTGTGTGTGTGTGTTTGTTTCTGTACATGCTGGTGTATTTTCTCAAGGGGCCTCCTTGAGTTTCAGATTTCCGGGCTTTGCAGATCAATGCAAAGTAGGTACTAGTCAACACGCACACAAAGGATCATATCAATATGGTAAACAAGAGCACATACTGAGTGTGGCTTTTTCTAGAAACACTATACATTAATCTTCCTTCCAAAGGCTCTTGGGCCCTAAATGATCCTCTAAACATTTAGAGCCAGCCGGCTATAAAGAAATGGAATATTCATAAAATATCTTAAGGAAAATTACATGTTATGTGTTGTGAAAACACATTTTTTGCTTTCTGGTTGTCATTTTATGCTGGGTAGTGTTGACTAAGGGCACCCTAACCCTGACCATTTCACATATTGGAGTGATAAAAGCACACGATGTGATAAATGTGCTCAATATTCTATTATGTATGCTATGTACGTTTTCCAAAAGGGACGATTTCTATCGATATACTTTAGATATCTGGACGTTTAACATAAAACTTATCATCAGACTCAAGCTAGCTTAAAGCTAGCCTGAAGCTAGCCTAATTCAATGGTTCTCAAAGTGTGTGTTGCACCCAGCTGGTGGGACCCACAGTTCTGGCAGGTGGGGCGCAAGTTACCTGGCAGAAAAGTCAGGTTTAACATCAGAATCCCTTTTACTGCGGAACAAAGAAATTTGCGGCAGTTACGTTAATAATATGCGCATCCGCTGAAAAGCTGCACCCGCGTATGTAAGTCGACAGCCGCAATAAAGAAGTGTACTGAAAAGTGCGAACATGTGGTCAGGTCTGTCGTGCATCATTTACAGTGGTGCCGAAACCCAGGATTGGAGCACAACAGACCCGGCCACATGTTCGCACTTTTCAGTACGCTTCTTTATTGCGGCTGTCGCCTTACGCACGCAGCTGAAGCGTTTCGGCTACAGCCTACATACAACAACAACAGGACCCACTTAATTCTGTTTTAAGCCGCTCAGGTGTGTCTGCCTCCCCCGCAGCCGTGCCGCAGACCACGCCCCGCCACAGCTCTGCAGTCAAAAACAGGCTCACTGCAGCCACTAAGAGTGAAAAGTATTAAACTCTCACTAAATCCTATATTTTTCATCTCTGTTCACAAGTTTCTGGATTTCTTTTTTATAAGGCTAAGACCCAACTTTATTTTTCCATGTTTGGGAATGTTGACATTCTGTTTAACTTGTTGCTTTTTTGAAGAAGTGGTGCAGACGAATGAAGCAGTCTAGTGACAAAAGTTACAGTTGTTTGTTTAAAACAAAAGTTACTGAAGGATTCATTGTGAATGAGTTGATCTTCTGAACAAAGCTGCAGCTAGGCTTTTCTGTCATTGTTTTGTTTAGATGGGGTGTGAAAGTATTTCTTCCTGCCGTGTGAGGAATGATGTAAAAGTTTGAGCACCACTGGCCTAATTTCATGTAATAACTAGAAGAAGGAAAATAGGAAAATAATCAACATGTAAAGAAGGAAATGTATGTTTTTATACAAGTTTTTATGCTTCTTAAAATGTGAAAGGACAGCTCAACACTCAACCTATTCCTTTTTTTTCGTGGAGGTCATGAGAACATTAGGTATCACTGCTATGTGTATTATGTGAACATACAGCAGCAGTCTGTCAGCTAATAAAACAGTACATAAATATTTACACCATTACATTGTTGTAGAAACCTTAAAGAAAACTGTATATACATATGTAATTGTAATAAACTAGAATAACTGCAAATAGCGAATCCAAGTGCAGTAGTTTACTGCAGTTTAACACAAACCGATGTTACAGGGAAAATATAAAATCCCACTAGTGTAAGTGTAGTTTTTACACTTTCTGTAGTGTGTTAAATTACATTGTGTTAATTAGTGAGCTTTGCGTGTGGTTTTGTTGCCTTTGGACAGAGTCAGACTGACTGTTTTCAGCGCTTACACTAAACTAAGCGAACTGGCTGCTGGCATAAGCATGATCTAACTCATGTGAATGAACACATTTCTTAAAATGTCCAGCTTTAAGCCTAATTTTAATGCTTTGTTTTGTGTAAAGCGAAAGGGGAAATGGCTCATTTTAACAATTCCCATGATTAGATTCATTGAGGAAAAAAAAAACACAATAGATGCCTATTGTGTTCACATCATTACCTCTAAACAGCTCTTCACTGGATTCTTTTAGAGGTGTGTATTAGTAACGTGAGAGGTAAGCAGCCTGGAAATGCATTCTGGTGTAAGCTCGAGGGGCTCCATCCCCAGCTCTGGGCAGCTCTCCCACCTGGAAGGACCTTGTATGTGTTTTTTTTTAAATACTCTTTTTGTTTTGTTGTTTTATGTGTGGCACTTAGAAATGATTCCCAACATTAGAATCTTTTATGGCCCAATAAACTTGAGAGAATTGGACCAAATTGGCTGCTCATATTTAGAAGCTTTATAAGGAAACGTATTAAGGTGTAATTGCTGCGAAGGAACAGGCATAGGTGAGGGATGCAAAAAAAAAAAAAAAGTCTTCACACTCTGGACAGACACTGTAGTTTTTGTCTGCTGCTGAGAGATTCCAGTCACCATGAGGAAACATGGAGTGTGTTCTAAGATTTTATATAATAGCTTTATTTTATTTCACATTTCCGAAAAAAAAAAAAAGAAAAAATTTTTACAGCGTGGTAACACAACGCCTAAAATTGAAAACATCTGTTTGGCATTTAGCTTTGCCAGTATATGGGATCCTCAGATGACAATAGTTGAAAGTTGGAAAGGAACATCTCCATGCGTATCCCCCTCCTAACCCTCCAACCCAGCCTCCCTATCAAAAAAAAAAAAGCCAAAAAAGGTGGGGAGAGAAATTATGAAAGAGAGCCCGAATCTGGAGATGGAAGAAGTTGATAGACGAATATGAGTACATCTACCTCACGATCACACGCTCATAAATAAAAAGGTTATTCAGCAAACTCAATTCATTCATTGGGATTTACTGGATTTTTCAGATGGTAAAACAGTGGAGAAAAAGCAGATCGGATCATCCTACTTTGTCGTGGAGCCCAATAAAGAATCCAGATCTGTGTCTCCCTACAGAAGAAAGTTCATGCCACTGCATGTTTTTTCCTCTTGCTGGGGGGTTTTCAGCAGTGTAGCATGGCACGAACGCACTGAGGAGCCTTTCACCGGCTTCACCTGATACCGCTGGGACTTGAAGTGGGAGCTGCACTACAGGCCGGGATCGACGTGCAGGTCAGACGAGGAGCTAGTCTTTCGACAGAGTTCGGAGGCTGGGTCAGACTAATGTGATTTATCAATATAGTGCATAAGTGAATCATTGTCCTTAATGGCCACGATAATCCCCAAGACAGACCGTGAACATGATTAGTTGAAGAAGTTGGGATGGGTGAAGGGAGAGGATGTGTGTTGTGGACCCTTGATCATCGGTAACATGCACCTGCAGGGTGTCCATGTATCTGCCAGTACTCTTCCTCTCTCGCTCACTCTCTCTCTCAGACACACACAAACACACACACAAACACACACACACACACACACACACAAAGATTTACACTTCTCGAAGCTTAGCTGACAGGGCCTGGGAGAAAAAAGACAGAGCTCTGTTCCTTGACGCTGGAGCTCGAGCTCAGGTCAAGACTCAGCCCGCTGTAATCCCTCTCAGGTGATGCTGTTCACATTCAGCCGCTTCCAGCTGATCTGCTTAAATATGCCTTCCTCATCCCCTAAAAAGCCCCCTCCTCTCTCTCCTCAGCACAACCTCCAAGGATGGTGAGTGAGAAGGACGGATCTCTGCTGAGATCAGATTCGATGGCTTTTCAGCATTTTCCGGAGACCAATCCCGTGCTTCACACGAATAAAACAAACACACTTTCAAGTGTTAGCTATGGAATAAGAAAGAAAAAAAACCAGACGAGTGAGGCTGCAGTGCTAACATCACCTGGAGTAGAGTGGCATCATGTGAGAAGGTCTTGTTAACAGACGTGCCATCAGGCTTTTTCCCTCCACACACACTTTTTTTCCAGACTAGCGAGGGTTGGTTTAAAAGCAGCTTCTTGGAGCGTTCCCTGTCATTCCCCTTAAACACTTAATCAACAGATTATATTGCGCTGAAGTGCTGTGTTCCAACATTAACACTTACACCCACAAACCTGGGACTTTGTGCAAGCTTTCAGCACACACAGGTCCACAGGCTGATGTGCAGGGCTCAGAAAGAGAGCGCACTATGTGCAAGTAGCTAAGCTGCATCTAAAAAGAAAATCCACCAAACTTTTGCTGTATTACCAAAGTAAACCATAGAATCAGTTAAGAAGAGTCCACTACCTGAGAGTATCACGTTTTCACTCATTTTCAGTAACATCTTGTGATTTTTAGCACTAAAACCATATTCCCCCCCCCCACACACACACACACAAACACATCCATGCTGCAAGTGTCATGCATCTCTAGCCTCGCCCCCTCCAACTCTGCATTGGTTTAATCTAATCACTTTGGTCCTTCAACAGAAAACACACAAAAAAACAAGCATCTGGGAACCCAGTTAACAGAGTTGAGTAACAGATTCCACAGCTGAATCTGATCTGAAACATGCTATGACCTGCAGGGAATTCAAATTTGGGATTTCTGGCTTGATGCACAAAGGGTTAACAGTATCACATGGCAACTTTTCACCACTCTCGACTGCCATTACCTATTCATTACCAGTTAAAACGGCTTAGGGCCCCACTGTGTATCCCTGTTCCTTCAGGCAGCGCTCCTACTCGAGCCTGATTTTATGGAGTCAGCAGGTGGCATCATTAGCCAGAGAATAAAAATGAAAAGTAATACCCTTGTGTCTAGCTATGATATCATAGCAGGGCTCATTGGCATCATTTTCCTATTTCTAGTGGGCACGATAGGGGGTAAGGAGGTGTAAATTTAATATATTCTGTCATCTGTTTTACTTCTTTCTTTTTTTTTAAGTGTATATGCACAATTGCCACAGTTAAAACAAGAGGCTGGTTCATGCCATGCAGTGTGTGAGCAACACCAGACCAGCCCAGAAAACCACACAAAGATCCCAATCTTGACCGCGCGCCGGGGGTCACATGCAACGGCAGCGTTACTCCTTGACAAACCCGCCCGCCCCCATTCCCCTCATTATGATGGCATCTCCATTCCTTACACCTCGCTCAGTTATGCGGCTACGTGCGCCATAGCATATCAGTGGCAAAAAAACTCTCTTTTCTTTTGTTTATACTCATCAGTGTTTGGTAAATTACGCAGGATGTCTTTCATTCCACGTTACAGCAGTTTTGCCTGGGGGAGCCGAGCACGGCCAAACTGAGTTTTAAACGTGCCTGGGTCTCAACACTCCTGAAAGCTTTGGATAGCTTCCCCGTGCATGCCAGACAGGCTGTATATAAAACTGTCACAGGAACCTTGAGGGCTAGAAAAATATTCAAGCATTTCTAGGCCTATTGGACAATGATCTCTTACACATGCTTCTTTCAATATAACCGTGATAAATAAAGGAAGGAAACAAATACTGAAGACTTGGCTGACTGCCCACTGCTTGCTAGGATGGCAGTTTTGGCCCAAAGTGCTGTATATCCACCCCCCTCAATACAGACGCACACACAAACACACACGTATACTTTAAACATTACAATAAAGGCCAAACCTGTGCATATTTGCACGGGGTTAGCATGACAAGTGTAACATCCGCTCTGAGAGTGAGCGGTAACAGTGTGTAGCTTATCGTCCTCAGCCTGAAGCTGTTCTTGAGGTCAAATGTGTAAGTTAACCTTTTGATCTCGTCCCCGCTGGTTAGGCCACCCCCCAGCACTCTTCCTTCTTTCTCTCTCCGAACTCTCCCTCACACACAAACAGACAGCAGCACAGATAAAGAGGCACCTAAAGACAAATGTGCACCGCTGGATTTGCTGCTTGACCATCCAACCCTGCAGATTACAGGCGCTCTTAAGGGCGAAACACTGCTCTTACCACGTAAATGGCACTCCATATCTCGTGTGCTATCTAAAAGTTGCACGGTGCAATGAGAGAGAGAGATGCAGAGAGAAAGAGAGGGGCTGAAAAACGTGTGTGTGCCAGTACCCCGCAGTGATTGCCTGATTATTTGCAGATGGGCAGTGGAGGGCTTGCAGAGTGTGGAGGTTCCCCCTGGCACGCAGCGCATATGATTAAATATGTGATTGCCTTACAATTTACATGAACCCACCCCCCCACCCCCCACCACACACACACACACAC
>NW_024582437.1:75195-76972 GCF_018398535.1 Haplochromis burtoni
CCCCACCACCACCCCCCTTTGACTTTAAATGAGTTTTTCAAGTGTCCTACCTTTAGACGCGGGTTGTTAGCGCCATGCGCAAACTGGACCGCATTTCCTCTCACGGTCACCCTAAAAAGGATCTCGGCAATGTGTTATGTCACAGGTCTGAGGGCTCCGCAGGGGCCACTTTCCTAATCCGGCTGGCTCCTCATTCATACAGAGTAGAGAGTGGTATTTACAAAGGTGCTGCTCCCCCCCCCTGCCCCCGACCCCTCCTCACAGCTCCTGCGCCTCTGCTGGGTGATTGTTATGCGCGTTTCCTACCAACTGTTTAAAGTGGTTATGAGATCAATTAAAACCAGCTTAAGAGGTGGTAGGTGGGAGGGAGGGTGAAGTTGAGATGTGGCATCCATAAGTGTGAGGACGGGGATTCCGTATCTGTCCACTGAATAAGTCACCTCCTGCTCGCTACAGACCCAAAGCGCTATTTATTTATGTAGCGCTTTACGTGCCTCCAACACACTGCACCTTTTCTGGTATCAGAACATCCACAGATAGCCTGAATTAACGCTAATCCAGTTCGCTCTTTGTCATTTTGGATGCGCGTGGCCCATTTTGCGCACATTTTACGCACCAGTTACCGGCTCTGAAATCATTAAACAATGTGGAAAATCTTATTTTAGAGAGGTCAGTAGGTTACATGAGATGCTGTAAGAATGAGCTGTAGCTCAAACAACTATTCATTTTTTCTCCTTTTTGCATGGATTTCTGGAATGTTCTGGGTTGGATCGACGGCACTAAGTTACGTGCGTTGAAAACAAAATTCAGATTTAATTTCATTTTCTAAAAGAAAAACAACAACAACAAAACCCAACAACTTTCCGCCCGCGTTTAGTGCGCACAAAGCAGGGGCTACAAGTAGGAGCGAAGAGGACTTTTTACAGAGTGTGTGAACAACCTTGTTTAGGCTAGTTACCTCCCCGGACACACACAAACTCTTTGCGAGCCCTTAAAAGTGATGCTCCTGTAATACTGGAAGGTTTTAACCTTCTAGTTACCTCTTTTGTTTCTCCTCCAGCGGTGCGACGGCGCCTGACAGTTGCTGTACTCCATACAGTTCAATATGATCAGGGCAAATGAGAAGAGTCGAAACTGCATCTGGACGGCGGTGTGTAGCTCGGACTCCAGTTAAAATCTCGAAATCTGTGAAACGTCCTCCTCCACGTTTCTTTAGCTGGTCATCGGATGTGTCAAACATAAGACGAGATGTGACATCGTATCAAGTCGCCGACTGGGATCATTTTATGGAGCGCGCTGATCCTCACTGAGTAAAAGTGTCCGTGCGCTGAGGGGGAGAATGACAAAGGAGGTTACTGTGATAACAGTGTAACGAAATCAACACCTTCCCTAAACACTGATGCGTGGGGATGATAGAGGAGTGCACTGAAGCCCCCCCAAAAAACAAAAAAGCAGAGAAGCTTCTGTGTGTTAATGTGTCGGAACAATCGCAAATGTAAAGCTCAAAGGGCACCCCTCTCTAAAAAAATAAATAAATAAAGGCAACTGTGCGTAGTGGTCGCCAAAAAAAATAAATAATAATAATAATAATAAATAATAATAACGCTCCATGAGTAACGTGATGTTGTGTACCTTTCACAAGATTAAGTGCAATTCCGCTCCGGTTCCACTTTCAGCTTCCCACCTCTGAGTGCAAGTGCGAATGGGGAACGTGCAGCATCCCTCTGTGTGTGTGTGTGTGTGTGTGTGTGTGTGTGTGTGTGTGTGTGTGTGTGTG
>NW_024582437.1:76992-80682 GCF_018398535.1 Haplochromis burtoni
GAGAGAGAGAGAGAAACTTGTGTCTCCAGAAGAGAACAGAGGTCCGAGGAGGAGGAAAAAGGTGGTAGCGGTAAAGAAGGGGAGGTGGTGGAGGAGAAAGAGGAGGAGGGGGTCCTTTCCTCCTCTCTGTAAAGAAAGGGGAAAAATTGGGGTGCTTAGATTCCGTTTACCTGCGTTTCCTCTCTCAGGCTCGTCCACTTGGCTTCCAGCAGAAACACATGTGTTGCTTGTTTGAGAGCGTAAAACGAGAGCCGGTGAAGTGAGTCTGCGTTTTGCGCGCTGCTCAGACTGAGCGGTGACTTGGAACTCCCGATCGGTCCTGATGCTCGCTGCTGCCTTTTGCCAGATATAAGCGCCGTGTCGCTGTCACGTGTGGAGACTCTTCGCGTTGTGTGTTGCTCCTTATTTCAGATGTTCGAGATGACATTTCTTGTATTCCCCCCACCCTCCCTCCTCTCCCCTCCTTCCCCTGGCCCCCTAGCGCAAACTCGGCCACACTGGCCGATCCGAGGCTGCCTCTGGGTCCTAGTGAGCATTAAGAAAAAAGCTGGATCGTCATTCAAGAAGAAAAGAAAAAAGTTGATGTATTCGTTTCTGGATAATGGGATTGCAGTCCGTATACAATGGACTTTTTTTTTCTACCAAACGACAAGATTATTTAGGAACCAAATTATCATCCAAACACGCCCCTTTGCCCTTCGGCAGAAGTTTCAAATCAAAGTTTTTGACTCCTCTCAACTGGAGATGTAATTGCTGCACAGCCAGTCTATCTCGGTTGAGCTTTATTCCACTGACGATGGCCCTATTTTATAATTAGAGGTTCACCCCACGAAAAAGAAAAATTATCTGCATAATTTATGGTAATAGCATGGGTAAAGTCAACCATAAGGTCACGCCTATTTTACTCCAACCCCCACCCCCTCTCTGAAATTAATGCTAATCGTCGGAGAGGCTGTAATTGTGGAACTTGGATCAATCATTCAATCGTTTCTGGGAGTTTTTCCGCTTTTCCCCTCATGCCGGGCCTTCCAGGGTGACCCACGTGACCCCAAAGAAAGGACATATCCAAGTCGGTGAGCCTTCTCCTTCAGTCAGGAGCGTCTTACCTCGTGGGGAAAAGCTGGAGCTCGTCCATTACCCACTACCCCCCCCTGACATTCAGACTGCCGGCTGACCTGCAGATGAGTGATTACAAAGGGCAATGAACGTATTAAAGTTGGTGACGGAGGGCTTCAGGTAAAACAGCCACACACATAAACGTGGCCGTGTGCAGAATACCATTTTCTCCTGATGTTTTCTGACCCAGTGGAATCCAAGTTGTAAATGCTCTACCCCCTTCAGCCACTAGGTGTGGCACTTAATCTTTTATTTATTTCAGGAAATTATTTTCATGTGAGAGCAGCTCCGTTGTCCACGTCAGTGATCCTACAAGTGGGAGGTCAAGAAAAAGGAAAAAAAAAACAAAGCAGGGCAGATATATTTCTTACACTTCAACCAGCAGAGGAGCCAGGTAGTTAAAAAAAAACAAAAAAACAAAACAAAAACACATTACTACTCAAAAACCCGGTGGTACAAGGCATGATTTGGTCACTAGAACCGAAAAAATGTGAGTGAGGGAAACCCTATGTTTAAAAAATAAATCCTGAAACTTATGGTGACCTTTGTCCTCACTTTGTTTATTTATTTATCCAGACATTGTGGTCAGGAGGCCTGTTAGCCACAGGCAGAGCTGCTGGTTTGGATTTGTCTCTAAAACAACATCTAAGAGTGCACGGTTAAGGTGAATGTGATAATTTAGGCCTCCGGCACTTTTATTTTCATGATGTGTCATGGAGAAGGGGGTCGGTAAACCAATCACTTTATTCTCGCCATCCCTCCCCTCCCGCTCCTTGCAGTGCACAGAAGTGGGGATGAGGGGGGGGGTGACGTCAGCATTTGGATGGTCTGGCTCAGAGCCCTCAGTGCCATAACAGCAATGAGGGGAGCTGCTGTTCACTCTGCTAATCAGAGATCCAGGCTAGATGGTCTCCATCGTGGGTTTTTTGTCACAGTTTATTTAGTTAGAAAAGGAAAAAAAAAAAAAAGCCACTCCACAGTGGTCATCTACAAATCGGAATATCCAAAATGTCCAGGGCAGGATGAGAGTGAGGCAAACTGAGAAAGTTCAATCTGTTTTTAGCAACTTTCCATGTTTGTGGCTCCAAATGGAAAGAGGGAAACTTCAATATCCCAAAATAATCCAACATGACATTCACAAACAGAGCTGAAACATTACAGTCCACTTGTGCAAACAGTTTTAGAATCACCATAAATCTAGAAAACAAAACCGTCTCCCCTCAGGGTTCACTTTAGGAGCTCTTCCATTAGATTTAACTGAAAACGTGAAATAATGTAAACAACTACAGTTCACCTGCTGGTGAAGATCGATGAAGTTTTGGAACAGCTGATAAACCTGACCTCTAAGGGAGACTGCGTTGAATAACATTATCCTATGTATGACAATGTGCCCACGTCTGATCAGACTTGTTTTGCATGTGTTTTATCTAGGGACGGATCGGTTTGTCATTAATCTTTTGTGTCCGTTTCTGTGGTGTTTCGAATTCCAGTTCCTTTTTTTAAGTGAATAAACCCAAGCTCATTCAAAAACAATAATGAAGGGCTGAAATGCTTCAAAAGTGGGTTTTTTCTGCAATGAAGACATTACATTTCCCTTTAATAAAATGGAAACAGTCCAAAAATCCTTTTTTGAAAATCCCCCTGGCATCAGCTGTTGATTATCAACAGTCCTGTTAAAAATTAAGTGCATCCCTACTGTTTCCATAGGAAATGTGAGGGTTAGTAGCAGCCAGGTGCAACTAATCAGCTGCACCTAATTAACTGATCATCAGTTATAAAAGACGTTGTTGTGGCAGTTTGCCGGTCTGGTTTATTCTGTTGTGTTAATAAAATGCCACAATCTTCACAGTAACTTCACCCAAAGGTGAGACTGTGCAGTGCTCAGAGAAACATGTTAAATCTTACAATTCATGACACTACAATGGGAAAAAGACTGAACAAGTATGGCTTGTTTGCAAGGGTTGCAGGGAAAACCTCTTCTTTGTAAAAAGAACATGGCAGCGTGACTTAGATTTTCAGATTTGCATGTGTTTGGAAAAAACTAAAAAAACTAAACAACCCCTCCAGCATATCAGCACATATACCTCATACCAACTGTCAAGCACAGTGGTGGAGGGGTGATGATTTGGGCTTGTTTTGCAGCCACAGGACCTGGACAGCCTGCAGTCATTGAATCAATGATACTAAATGGTGTCGTGAAGTAGACAATAATCCCGAGCACAGGAGAAAATCTACAACAGAACGACTGCAAGAGGGAAAAAAAAAAATCAAGGTGTTGCAATGGTCCAGTCAAAGTCCAGATGTCAACCTCAATGAAATCCTGTGGGGTGAGCCTGTGGCTCTGTATAAACAAATACCCACCGACCTCAATGAACTAAAGCAACACTGGAAAGAAGAGTGGGCCAAAATTCCTCCACCATGATATGAGAGAGCGGTAAAGTCAGACAAAAATAATTCGTTCAAGTTATTCCTGCTAAAGGTGGTTCATGAGATTTTGTTTGTCTGCACGTACACATACATTAATACACACACACACACACACACACACACACACACACACACACACACACACAC
>NW_024582437.1:80702-94992 GCF_018398535.1 Haplochromis burtoni
CTATTTATATATACAGACATGCAGACCCTTTCCAAAAAATTAGAATATCATGGAAAAGTTTATTTCCATAATTCCATTCAAAACGTTAAATTTTCATAGATTATAGATTCATGGCCTACAGCTTAAATGATTTCAAGTACGTAGTTTTTTTATTGGTACATAATTTGGGCTTCCAGCTCATAAAACCCACAAAAACAGGAATTCAAAAAATTAGAATACCATGAAGATATCATTCCAAATTTTACAGGGCATGAATGTTTTAACAGTGTCACACACAAACTCATCTACTAAACTAAAAGCACCTGCACAGGTTTTCCCAGGTGTCATTAAATTGCTTCAGTTTATTTCAATTGTCTCAGTTAGGTTCAATATAGTGAAGACTGCAGACTTGCCAACTGGCCAGAAGAGCATCACTGATACCCTCCATAGGATGGGTAAGCTACAAAAGTTCATAGCTAAGGAGGCTGGCTGTTCACAGAGTGCTGTGTCTGAGCATATCAATGGAAAGTCTAGTGGAAAAGCAAAATGTGGCAGAAGATGCACCAGCAGAAGAGATGACAGTGGCCTTCGGCAGATTATCAAACAGAAGATTTAAGAATATGGCAGAGATCCAGCTTCAAAATCCACCACATTCAGATGCATCCAGGATATGGGCTATAACTGTCGGGTTCCTCGGGTCAAACCACTTCTGAGCCCGAGCCAACGTCGGAAGCGACTCAACTGGGCCAAGGAGGAGGACTGGACTGTTGGCCAGTGGTCCAAGGTCCTCTTTTCCGATGAAAGTACAGTGTGCCTTTCATTTGGGAATCAAGGTCCAAGGGTTTGGAGGAAGACGGGTGAGGAACAGAACCCAAGCTGCTTGAGGTCCAGTGTGAAATATCCACAGTCAGTCATGATTTAGGGTGCAAAGTCCGGTGCAGGTGTTGGTAAACTCTTTTTTAAATCCAAGGTCACTGCAGCAGTCTACCAGGATGTTTTAGAAAACTTCACAATTCCTTCTGCTGAGGATCTGTACAGAGATGGAGATTTCATCTTCCAGCAGGACCTGGCCCCTGCCCATACCACCACAAGCTCCAAAACCTGGTTTGATGGCCATGCCATCACAGTCCTTCACTGGCCAGCCGGACCGAAACCCCATTGAGAATCTATGGGATATTATCAGGAGGAAAATGAAGTCCACGAGACCCAAAAACCTTTAGAGCTGACAGCAAGCATCAAGGAAATCTGGGCTTCCACGACTCCCAGGCAATGCCACGCCGCATCGAGGTAGTGATTAAGGCAAAGGGATTCCCAACCAAGTATTGAAGATTGACATATCGTTTTGAAAGTACCCCATTTTTAATTGACTTGATGTGATCCCATTTTTTAATTTTTTTTTTTTTAAATGCAAAAACTGAGAAGTAAATGCTAATGTCTTCACGGTATTCTAATCTTTTGAATTCCGGTTTTTGTGGGTTTTATGAGCTGGAAGCCCAAATTATGTACAGATAAACAACTAAGTACTTGAAGTCATTTAAGCTGTAGGCCGTGAATCTATAATCAATGAAAATTTAACGTTTTGAATGGAATTATGGAAATAAACTTTTCCATGATATTCTAATTTTTTGGAAAGGGTCTGTATACATACACACACATACATATAGTTCAGTAGTCTTCACTTTACATGTTGGTGAATTTAAATGTGGCTTTAATAGGCAGCTTTTTTTTTATTTATTTACCTTTTCATTTATTCTGTTTGTAACTGTGATAATCATTTCCAACCAAAGAAGATAAATCTACATTTTAGCAGATGTGTTTGTGTCTAAAACTTGAAGTATTTTTTAAATTCTGCTAGGTTTTTTTTGTGTGTTTGTCTTGATGAGAACCATTTCAAAAGAAACAATTCAATCATAGTTAAATTCTGATATCACACCTTTTCCAGCAAAGCCCAGAAGGGATCTCAGTTAAAAATAGAACCGATTGTGAAACCCTGCTCCGATACCTATGTTTACAAAGCACGCTGAATAAATAAAATGGGACATGCTGTGTACTTTGAACAAACCCACTTTAAAAAAAAAAAGAACAAAAAAAGAAAAAACAGGTTTTCATATTTCACCTCTAAATGTACACAGTGCACTTGTGTTTGTCAACCGAGCTGGTCTGTGACGCATTATGAAAGAAAATAAAAAGAGGGAAAGCGCCTATTATCGGTCTGTCCTGCTGCTTCTTGGACAGGACAGTGTCACTCAAAAGGAGCACGTTTACGGGTGAAGCACACATACGGGTGATCAAACACTCGCTGCACTTTCTGGAAAGTGCAGGTGTTTTGTTTGTTTTTTAAACATAGAATTCCTTGTTTAGCAGTTCAGTTGCATGTAGGAAGAAAATTAAAGGCACATGAAGGATCGACACCCTGTTTGTGAGCAATAAAGAGGGAGTTAGGGAGAGTCAAAGGACTTGAGTTATGAGAAGGTCGAAAGCAGAGAAAAGTGGGGGTGGGGTGGGACATTAAAAAGATTGTGTCCGTCTGGCTAATGGTTCTTTATGGCTCCCTCATGTCCTCAGATGGACAGGATGACTGGCACACAGTATGACCACTGGTAACTGCACATCACCTCCATTGCCCCCCCCTCTTTCCTTCAGCTGACATCCCACTCAGGGAGGCTGCCTGCCACAGTGAAGTGAACCACTAAAAACACCATAAAACCAACAGACTAAACAGCCATTCATCATTACACACGCACTAGTCTTAACTGTCCCACTCGGTGACTCAATGCGAACATTAAAACTTCATCAAGTATTACCGGAGCAAAAAAAAAAAAAAACAAGGAAAAAGAGAGAGAAAAAAAACAAAGTTCTGACCACTCAAACCTCAAGTGCAGAATGTAATGTCCAGAAATAAGACAATCATGGGTGAAAATGGTTTTGTTGGTCACTTTTATTGAATTGGTGATGACTTGAACCAAGTGCAAAACAGTAATCTGCTCTTTGAGGGACAAGTGTGGGGGGAAAAAAGATGCAACACCACAGGGCACGGGTGATCCATCAAAATCCGCTTTCCTGACCTGCCCAGCTCGGTGTCTGCAAGAGAAGCGTGAAGAAAACATCACATTTAGACCATTTGCACATCACTGTGAGCGATCAAAACAAATCTTTCTTGTTGACTGTGGGAAATGTAAAAAAAGTAACATACATGTGCAAGCAGTTATATGATGACGTTTTCCCCTTGTCGGGTGTGTGTAATGTGTGTGTTCTGTTGGTGAGTGCTGGGTGGCTGTGAGAGCTGACAGGGACCCTAAGCAGCTGGCCCACATGGTAGGGCTGTAAATGTTCCCTATATGCAAGTAATTTGTAGCCTTAAGGACAGCAGGATGCAATCGTGCTCTGTGAGTTGTTTGCAACCTCTCTTTTTTGGTCTAATTACAAAAACTCCTTAATGGGATAACTTTAGGGTTGCACTCCCGCTGCAGACATTCAAACAATAGGGAGGAGGCTAATTGAGCACATCAAAAAGATACTCAAGAGGCGCACGGTTATCATGAATGCTGTAACTGCCTGGTCTCGGTCGTGTCGGGCTGCCCGTCAATCCGCTCTGACAGATGTCAACTTTTCAGGGAGTTCGGAGCATCATTTTAGCATTGCGCGTAGTTGCAATGTTTGAACTGCCTACATAGCGCCATAACGTGCAAGGTCAACATCAAAAACAGACTTAAATGGGATGACTGGACCCCGAGCCAGACATCTGTAACAGGTCCTAAGTGCAGAAAACTCCAGACTTTGACTAATGTTCACCAAAGCCAGAGTGAGGGTCCACCTTATTTACGCTGCTGAGCTGAGTCACTGAGCTCGGGCCTCGTTTTATGGTTGTTTGGAATCTACCTTGTCATTAGGCCTTTGAAGAGCAATGGAGGGATGAAAGCATTAGCTCTGTTAAACTTGCTCTTACTGGCTTTATTCCGTGTAAAGAGAGCTTTTGTTGACGGTTGTTCATCAACATTCTTGAGCCTTGTTCTTCTGAGCTGATCATTTGAGGTGCTTTGAACTACCCTGAGTGCACGCTGACCTTCAGTCTGATCAGTTAAGTGAGTTTTGCTTCCCCTACAGCGACGAGCAGGGAGTGGAGATTTGTGTGAATTTTTTTTTAATGTACACTTTGTGCATTACTCACCTCGTTTCTGCTGCTCTGGGCCTGCTTTTTCTCAATGTTCATGGCCAGCATTTGGCTGCGGAACGAGAGGCTCTTAGTCTTCTCAATCACCTGCTGGTAAGGCGATATGGCGTTGTTCCCCATGACCACATGGCCCTAGAAGAATGGATAATAGCCTCACAATAATGCCAATAACTTTTAGTCTCGCAGGCATGCTATTCTACAATGACCAACCAGAAGTATCACATAGGTCCGATTCGTTTCTACTGTAGGCACATCTAGATAATTCTATGTCATTCTGGTAGACTAAGCTATGATTTACTGATTACAGAGAACTGTTGCGATGGGTATGCCATAACATGTAGGATCAACATAGAGCCTCATAAGAGGATATGTAACAAGGCTCAGATACTGCGGTTACAATGTCCTTATAGCTACCCTTCCATTTTAAAAAAATAATAAAATTTAAAAAATGAGGATAGCGTTGGGCTCCTTTTCCCTCCTGAGGTTACACAGAAGTGGTTCTGAAACAGCCCCCAATTTGCTGAGATTTGTTTTAAAGGATTTGATTCATTACTTAAGCACAGAGCTGACTGATTGAGGAAGAAGACAGAGGGTCTCACCAGTTTGGAGTCTATCTTGGCATCCAGCCTGGCGTTGCGGATGAGGTTGACGATCCATCTCTCGGCTTCCTCGGGAGTCATGTTCAGTTTGTCTGCCAGCATGCTGTTGAGGAAAAGGAGACAGTGAGCTCTAACCTGGTTCGGTTGAAATAATTCAAAGTAACATTGATATTAAATGTTCTAGAGACATTAAAGAGTTCCCAGAGGATGTGTCTTTGGTCAGCAATCAAGTTAGAATTTTAATTTGACCAATACTTTTAGCCAATGACAGGATATCGGCAAAAATCAGCTGTTCTTGTACATTAGTGTACGTGTGTGGAATAGCACATTCAATACCAATGTATGTAGATCGAACTGTCACGACTTGTGCATGAGTCTCAATTGTTGTAGCTTGAAGCACTATACTGAGCCACCAACAGTCTAGCAAAGTCTAAAAAACAGCTGATAAAATCTCACACTTTAAGAGGGATTTTAATATAAAGTCACGTGAAAAAGAACATTTTCACAGAATTCCAAGCAGACTTATATAGCAGTAAGTACACATTTACTGCTTCCATAGGAATTAAGAGGGTGCCAGGTGCTTCCGATCAAATACACTTGATTCAGCAAGTGTGAGCACCTCTATAAAAACAGAAGAAGAACACACGAGACTTCTGGAACAACATGCTTTGAACAGACGAGATCAAAGTGGAGATGTTCGTCCACACAGCTTGCACAGTGGCACCTTTAGCAAAAACCAAACACAGCATATCAGCACCAAGACCTCATGCCAACTGTCAAGCACAGTTGTGGAGCAGTGATGATTTGGGCTGATTTTCGGAGTCATGGGACTCATGGAGTTGAACATCAACAGTACAAAAGTATTGTAGAGTCAAATGTGAGGCCATCTGTCCAACAGCTAAAGCTTGGTCTGTATGGGGCCATGCAGCAACAGAACGATTTCCTGCACTGCAGCAAATCTACAACAGAATGGCTGAAAAAGAAAAGAATCAAGGCGCTGCAATCGCCGAGTCAAAGTCCAGATCTCAACCTGATTGAAATGAGAGGACTTTAAGAGAGATGTGCATAAATGATTCCCCACAAAACTCAATGAAATGAAGCAATGCTGTATAGAAGAGCAGGCCAAGACTACTATGCCAGAGACACAGACAATTTCATACAGAAAAGTGTTACTTCAAGTTACTTACACTAGGTGGTGAGTCTAATCTACTAAATCATGGAGCTATACTTAATTTTTGAAAACTGCCATTTTCAAATAAAATAAATAAAATACCCCAACTGAATTTTACTGTTAATTCTCAGGTAACATTTAGCTTCTGGAAACCCTGACTTCAATTAAATGTAGCTGCTGTGTGTGCTGATTCATGCATGAAATATGTTCTAGCACCCAGTAAATCTTATTTAATGCTACTCTATGTTATGACCGATGTTGCACATTAGGTCCCAAATGACTGGTTATTATTTCCATTTGACAAAGTTTATAAATGGCCAACACATTGCACTTCAGGCAAAAAAATATATAACACACCCAAACACTTCTAATGGTCCCCTGCTAATGGGAGCTTGATTTACAGACTTGTATGAACAACTCAATTTGAAGAGTGGGTACTACCCCATGTTGTGAACCTCTGTAATTATTTAACTCTCTTTTTTTTGTCCAGGAAACACTCTTTGTCCACCTGGCTGCTAAAGCTCATCAGACAACTCCAAACAGCAAATGTCCCCTGAAGTAAAAGCCAGGTAGGAGACCGGGCTGCTCTTTGATAGAGCTGGATGTAGATGTGTCACAGTATAAGGAGGGAGTTATGAGGGTGGCTGGCATTCTTTGATCCAAAGCTTTCCCCATTGCAGCTGGCTTCCCTTGTGGCTTTCAAAATAACTAGACCCCCTCGATACCCCCTTCCCCCTACATTTCCTGCCTCTTTCCTCTTGTCTGACCCTCACCACCCTCCACGCCTACCACATTTCATATCAGGGCCCCAATAAATATTCCCGGCCGCTTTGAGCACTACTCAGAATGACTACAGCAACTCTCATCTCAAAACCATGAAACCAGCCCCTCCCTTGAGAAGCACAAATCCTGCTGGCACAAATGCGTGAAATCGGTATTCCTGCAAAAAAACAAAACAAAAAAAAGCAATAGCACAGGTTAAAAAGGCCTGTATAAAACAACTGACTTTGTTAATGATCGCTTCCTGGTCAATTAACCCCATTTCGCGAGACCCCTTCAATATAAGTAAGAATCTGCCCAGACCACACCACTTCTCACGCCATGCCTCAGCAAACAAATTCAACCACTAGTACAGATTTCAACTGTCTCTCAGAGGCTTATTTAAGACATTCTTTTAGTGGGAAGTAATCTTATTTTGGATTTGTGATATGCCTGTCTTACCTCAAGGCTTAAAAACTTTAAAAAAAAAGACTACCACTTTCTAACCCATGAATGTTGGTCAAATGGTGGCAAAACCACATAAAGAAGGGAAGTGAAATGATGTCAGTGTCTGGATGAGGCATTAAAAGCATAAACAACAAATAAAAGGCATTACCTCAGCATAATGAGAAAAATAGGGTTTGGTCTCCAAGTGACAGTGCACATCTCTCAACACTTACACCACAAGTGAAGTGATTGAGAAGGTGGATAACAGGACAGAAAAAAAGGCAGTTGCGAGGAGTTCACGAGTATCCCAGCAGCCCAGAGGAGGGGAAAGGATATGAGGAGACTGATGAAGCTGTCACTCATAACAACAAACCTTGTAACATTAGCTCTGCTGGACAGCTGATTACACTTCAGCTCATCAAACCTGTGGAAAATGATCCATGACAACAACATTGCTCTGATGGATCATTGTCTGGAACGTCACAAGTTTGTGTGTAGGCTGTCTAAAGACCCAAGTTTAGGTTTGATGGTTAACACATGTCGGTGATCGCACTGACACCATTTCACATCAGCAAGTGTTAATTTAAAGTAAATGATGCGCTGATGAGTAGCTGCAGCTCACACTGTCAAATCGGAAATTCAGGATTTCGATTTCATGCTCTGTGAGGCAATGTGTTGCAGGATCTTGAAGACAGTCCTTAATAACTCTGTATGTGGGATCATTAACGTGGTACAGGATGACTTATTCAGTAACATCAGGCAGGCAGACTGAAATATAAGGGGTACAACTGTAGGCATCAAAAGCACCTAAAACCTTTGAAGGGTACTATACATCGCACTCTATCAAGCTGACTGATATTAGTAACAATTCTTCAACTATTTATTTAACAATTAATCTAACGCAAATTCAAAAGTAAATTTGAAACTGGTTCTAATTTCACCCCAGTGAAGGTGATTGCTGCGCAGGAATAATGTGGGTGTTTTGTTTGACAATTCAGGAAAGTCGGGACGCATGTCAGTCAGGTCCAGGTCAGATATGGTGATCAAAACAAACATGATCTGGTTTCCTCGCTGGGGACTTGAGCTAATCCTTAACCCTTCTCGCTGTTGTCTTTGCAGTATAACACAGGAACACAAAGTGCCCCAAAAGGCCCAAGGCCTTGGCCTGTACGAGTCAAAGCCCTCTAATCTAATTTATAAAATAAAGTCTGGCAATGTTTTGCTCCCAGGAAGCACATTTGTATATCAGAGCAGGGTAACTTTATCTTATGTTCTAGTGACAGTGTTCTTCAACAGCTAGCCTTACTTATATCTCAGAGAGAAGGAAGATCAGAGGGGAAGGGGGAAAAAGACAGAAAAGGACAGATGTGGGAGCATGCAGTGCGCAGGTCAGAGTTAACAACCCACACTATTGACATCTTTTGGCCTTAAAGCTGAACAGGCAGCTTCCACGCCTGGTTTTATTTTACACAACCATGATCCTGTTCCTTTGGGGAGAAGGATCACTTTCATTTCGACCCCTTACTCGCTCTGGCTCCTGAGCTTTCGACTTCAGGCTAGGGGACTCCTGTGAGTCTCAATACCAAGCTCACACTTGAACAGAGAGGTCAGGCATTGGGGTCTAATTCAGTTAAGGGAGAGAGGAGGATTGGGGGGGTTCTTCTCCAAAGTAGACCCTTTCTTAACATGGCTGGCCTAAAATGAATGCATTGTTAAACACTAACATATGATAGTGTTTAGGAGAGTCCAAGCCATTTGGAGCAACCTCGTTTTCGGCTTGGGGTAAAATTGATTTTTCGGAGAAACCGAAATGATTGTGTGGTCTTTTTAATGACTCACTTGTGAGGTGGAAAGCTCTTCAGTGTTACTTCCAAATACACACGACACCCCTTCCAAATACCAGTGAACTGTTGTGTACAACACAATCCAGTCATGAGTGGGTGGGGGGACAAAACTTCCCCAAATGACCACGTCTCAAGCATTTACTCATAATGTCAAAGGACAAGTGTGCATTTGAGGTCACAGCAGGGTCTGAAACATTTATGGAAGGACTAAGGAAATAAAGCCTGTAAATCAAACAAGGAAAGCAAAGCTAAAGGAAACACGCACACACACACACACACGCACTCTTGAGACACTGAAAAGTCTAGACAAAAAGACGTGTGTGTGTGTGAGTGTGTGTGTGTGTGTGGGGGGGGGGGTTGCAAGTGTGGGCTAAATCACATTTTCAGTGCCTACAGTACACTTTACACAAGCATTTCTTGCATAAAATAACTAAAATAAGCCAACTTCTGGTCTACTTTTGTATCTCAAGCTGTGGGCAAAAGGCAAGCTAAATATCTGTGAAACCATCATGGCCAGCAGCTATAAAAATGTCCTCATTAAAAACAGCCATCAAATTCATTTGAGTCCACGCTTGGGTGCAGAGGGCTTCTGGGTAGAGGACTAATGACTTGGAATTTAGTTGTCTGTCAAAAACAGACATGTTCTGTCCATCGTCACAACACCACCAAAAATAAACACGGAAATCCCTAAAACGACCCTTGGTTTGTGTTCCTGCTTCAGAAACCTCAACAAACAAGAGAGTTGAGGACACACAAAAAGGTGAAAAGTAGAAAAATCACTGTTCAACTTCCTCTTTCAATGTTACCACTAACCTTTTGTGGTCCTTAACAAGTAAATGGATCCAATTGCACTAAGTCTGCCAAAAAGAACCAGGACTCCTAATCAATTCCAGACAATCTGCAATTGGAGATTTCGACAGGGCCTGATCATGTTCCATAGTTCAACCTTGACTGCAGACTTCCACAGCTCTATGTGGCAGTCAATGCAATCATTTTCGTGTCAGAAGAAGTAATTCATTCCCTCTTTCCACTGAGCATCACGTGTTTGTGAACCATACTTGGAAATGCAGCCTTTCCTTCAAATCTTTAGCAGTCACAATAGGCCTGAGGGACGGCATACTGCTGTGTGAAAGCAGTGGAAAATGTGTACTGTAAATTAGTCTGGAACAGTATGAACAACAGAATAACATATGCACTTCCTAACGTCAGAGATAACACTTACAAAGACAAGCGGGATTTCTCTTTATCTTTATAACTCTCTCAAATTCATGCCAAATCCTATAATTTTTCTTAATTACAAACAATTACTATAATCTTTTTTCTTTCTCGCCGCTAATGCTCACTATAATTAGCATTTACTAAATTTCTTGGTTTCGGGGATGGATCCAAGGTCAATTTTATTTTAATGTAACTAAATTGAATTTCAAGCTAACAGTCAAATTAAGACCTACAGAACCCCCTGACCTCCATTTACCCAGCCAAAGAGAGCTGAAATGTTTATGTGTACTGGAGCAGCTGGGAACATCTAAAGCAATCCAAACCCTGACCTCTTACTGGAAGACAACTTGTAGTGAACTGGCCTTGACAGGTGGTCTTAAAAGTTTAGTAAGCACAGCAACCTGTAGAGACCTGGAAGCAGTTAAACCGCATAATACTTATCCCCAAGATGTGTGGGGTTAGCATGGCTGTGCACGGAGAGGCCAATAAACACTCATTTCAGGAAAATTCCATTAATCGCAAAGCAGCTGTTCTTACTTCCTGCATCTTGAAGTGTAGCGATATTAAACAGTATTTCCTGTTAATCATTAATGATGTCAGTCAGTTTTCCTGTCAAACATTCTACGTAGCAGCACACAGACATTCACAGCTTTCAAACCGGCCAGAAGTGGTTTCTGGTTACACATCCTCTTTGCAACAGACTTCATGTAGCAACTGCCAGCAACTTCGAGGAATTACTTGCCAACTAGTTGGGGAATACACATCCAATACAACAGACAACTATTGAGCAATGTGTGTTACTAACCTGATGCTAATGCACTGGTGAATTCTGCAGAAGGTCTCAAAGATGAAGAGCCGTGCGTTCTCGATGAAGTCCTCCAGGCAAGCAACCAGGAAGAAGTCATTCACAAGAACCTAAGAGACGGAAAGAAGTTCATGTTAGAGCACTGTACAACAGGTATGAAAGCAATGCTTATTTCTATCAATCTAGGACACTGGCCTAAAATACACACAACTCTGAGTTTGGACCAGACAGAGTGGAAAGTCATGAGTGCTTTGTCTGCCTCTTTTATTTAATGTCATATGTAATAAGGGGGAAAAGAATTCAGTTCACTTAAGCCCAAGTCCAACTTGGTTTTTGCCGTAGTAAATAGGGTAGGAAGAACTACACTGTCTGCATTTTTGTTTCAGAATAAAGTTCCCTCTCTAAGTAATACACTTCAAGAACAACCACAAATCTTCAGATTCTACAACCACCACATTACACCATTCAGTAAGAACAGATGCAGCCACAGAGATGACCACCCTGTCAGCGACTTATCACCGGTCATCTGGGCTGTTGGTTCAGTGTCAACTCTCCCTCTCTCTCTCTCCTCTCTGTAGGATTGTCAAATTTCACAGCTACTGTCATCCAGCATCTGCAACACCACAAGCTAAATTCCATTCACAAATGACACTGATTTTTTTTCAACAATATGTACTGGGGGGGAAAAAAAAAAAAAAAAAAATCACCTGTGGCCGGTTACAATAACAAATGCAGGCTCATTTTGACTCTTTCTTACTGCTGCATATGGCCTACTGTATGAGGTACTACTGTATGAAATGCTCCCATTTCCCAGTGCTTACTGCATTCCAATGCACCAGTGAGAGCTATTTCACATCACAGACCTCTATCTTCAAAAGTTCTGTAAGGATTACCAGCTCTTTGTTTTCTTAAGCCTAGAAAGCTGCTATCTGCACAAAGTTCTGCTTGAATAAATCCCAACTACATGGCGCTATCAGGCAACACACGTTTTCAGATATGACAATGCTTATCTAAGGCTGATAAACTTTGAACAGCTAAGTGCCCTAATTATTGTCATCTGGGATTCAGACCACAAAGCTTAAACAAATTTTGGAAGGGGCCCGAAGAGCCCATTTATGTGCAATCTGAGGGCCGGACTATAGGTAGCCCTATACTTTTCATTCTTTTGCCATGCAAGCATCTAACATCTGACAGCGATTCCAGATTTGGGTGGAGTGGGAAAGAAACAAATAACAACTTGTACAGCCTAACCAAGCTAAACTCCCTATTTGAAAGCACTTGGCTCATACTTTTGTACCGGCTGTGCAGTGAACTGAAGTTGGGAGAGCTGAAAACAATACGCATGCCGTGCTATTGCGGCAATCAGCAAATAAATGGGTGCCACTGTTCTCAGCGGATCAAATGTGAGGCACTACAAATGTTCATCAAGACAAAAACCAATTGCAGTGTGTAGTGGTTTACTTCAATCACTCCATGGTCTGTGAGATCCTTTAACCAATGAAACTATTCTCTTGCGTGTGACTTTTCTTTCCCCGCACAAATGTCTCACCGACTTCAAACAAGACCATTTTGGGAACAAACACATGTTTGCATAGCATCACAGTAATGCATTAGAGGTGCTGTTAAACACTTTGGAACCACCCAACTCGTTGTGAATTGGACAAGGTTAATAGAAGCCTTTTGTGCCAACTGGACATGCTCTGATAAGACTGACAGGTAAGCTAGTGTTAAAAGCACCTGGAATAACGTGGGCTCTGAGAGGAAATTGGGAGTGAGCATCTGTTTCAAGCACAGTCGAGTATGTAAACAAAACCCCACGAGGTGAGATCAGGACCTACCCAGAGAGCTCCTAAAAAGAGCGTGCAAGTGTTTAACAAGGACGGCGGTGTCATATTTTAGTCTGTGAAGACCTTACAGAAAAAAAAAAATTTTCCCCACGTTGGATGTGTTCTTTTTTTTAAGTACATAATCACATAAAAACAAATTTGGCTAATTAATTTCGTTTTAAATTTCTCTATGTAAAGTAGCGATATGGTGAGGCAGATGACTCCATATTAGAGAAAAGAGAATAAATCTAAATGAAACAGAACCTTAAGTATACCACTGACATGAGTTATAAACATTTTCTCCTAAGAAAGAGCCATTTGATCAGGCCACATGTTTTTCATTTATCTGCAAGAGGCAAAAGATGAAACGGGGGCCAAATAGCCCTAAGTTTAGTCTTTCAATCCTCTGCACCTCCAAATTAGCACGTCATCTGGGAAAGCCAAATTGCAGTGTGTATGCAGAGAATGAACTAAGAGATTAAGTTCTACTAAATAAACACACAATATGTACATAGCAAAACAATCAGGACACCTGCTCCGTCTTTAAATTTGATTACTTACCACAGAATGTGTCCAGAATATCCTTTAGAGTATCCATGTATCTTATATACAAAGGTCACTAATGCAACAATCTTTGATAAACTGTGGCAACTGTCTAGTTTCAATGTACCTATTATTTTGTCTGTCACACACAAACCTGACAGAATTCAAATGTAAAGATTGCGCAAAATCTTGAATTAACCTTAAGAAAAAGAACACTGCTGGCAATATTTGAGATCAGAAGATACAAATTAAGCCAAATAACTCAATTATGGACCACAGTGCCCAAAATTAAATTAAATTGACCTTAAAGTGAAAAATGAGTCAGAAGAGCCATTATTTCTTACTCACCCAGTCTAATAACGCTTTCAAACAAAAACCTGTGGCTAGAGCTGGGCGATATGAGATTTTTTCATATCACGATATGTACCGTAGCCTCAGTCTCTGGAAGCGCTAATTCGTCATTCGGCTTTTGTCAGACTAAAGTAACTGTTTGAAAAGCTAAGCTATACAACAAGGAGAGATTGAGAATTTCCTTTTAGTTCTCAGTTTATTTGATATTGACAAAAGTTAGTCAGTTTTGTCTGTTCTTCTGTAAAACAAACTAAGATTTATTTTTAGAATTCATATTTTGTTTCTAAATGGAATTGACAGTTTAGTCTGTTTCGTTTGTTCTATTTTGAAACTTAAACGCTTTAGCGGCTGCCTTTTGTGTAGTTTGCAATATTTGCCTTTATTTATCTGAAAAAGTCTCATGTTCCTTAAGTACATCTACCCTGTTGAACTTATTATGGGAAATAAATATTTAAATAAAAACAAGCTGCTGATTATTTCACATTTTACTTGTGAGCAACGGCACATTTAAATCTTACAAATATAGTTATTTGGCTTATATCGTGATAGATATCGTTATCGCCTGAAATGAAAAAAA
>NW_024582437.1:95545-163799 GCF_018398535.1 Haplochromis burtoni
TACGTAACAAGTCACGCGACGTGACGCTGCGGCTGTGATTGGTTCGGCTCTGCGCTACTTAATTTGGATTGGCTGACCTTTATTTTTTTTCTTTTTTATTTTTTTTGGAGGACAAGAGCGGCGAGGTCTATCGCGATAGCTTAATTTCTCTATCGAGTAAAAGTTATATCGCGATACATATCGTTATCGTTCTATCGCCCAGCTCTACCTGTGGCATTTTTAAATCTCTAGTGGTAGAGTGGGGCCGTTTTTTAAGAGTGGGCTCCTGTTCTGCTCGTCTCACACTAAGCAGCAACCTCCAGAGCTAAAAAATGTAAACAATGCGAAAGTGCCCGAAAGAGAATTTCATGTTAAAACGATCAATTTTAAAGCGTTAGAACGCATGTTTACAATCTGGTGCTGGCCTCTATAGATGGTTTCCCCCTGTAAAAAATAAAAACAAAACAGAAAACAAAAACAGGGGTGATTTATTTATTTTTTTTAACTTTTCTGTTACTCCACCAGCCCAGACATTGGTGTGACCTCTTTGCATGACACGTGTCCCAGCAAAGGCAGCTGTAGCCAGTCTTTTGTATATAGTCAGTAATATAAAAAGATGAACAATAAGCTATACGATTACTTTTAACTCTGGACCAAGTTGTGTGTGTTTCTACTGCAAATTATTGAAATTGAGTGTATGACATGAAGGAGAAAATGGACTAAATTAGCACTATTCTCTAGAAAAGACTGAACACAGACCTTGAATAGGTTTTGGGAAAAAGAGGGCAGAATGTTATTTTTATTTTGCATCATGTCTTTGCGGGTTTCTTCCGCAAAGTGAGCTGTAAATCTTATCTTGTTCAAGGACAAGTTCTCAAATCATCATGCTGTTCAGTGTGTTAAGCTTTGTAGTCAACACACAAAGAAGACTTTTACTGTAAGCTACTCATATTTCATATTAAGTTACATTTCATCATTGCAAACCGAAATTGAAATAAATGCTCTGAACAGTGGTGTTATGACAGATTTCCCTCTTAAACCGAGTGTCTGCACGCCTCTGCGGAGACTTGTGCTTATAAAGCTTTTATTGTTAACGACTAGGCTGATGGGTCAATTACAGGACATAGCATAATCTGACTGAAGCCTGAGTCATACAGTGTCCAAGGAGACCTCTACATATCAGACAGTGAGATACAAGGTCCAGCCTATCACTGCTCTGCCTCACTGGACCCACGCAGAACTGTGGCGAAAAGAATCGCTGTGTGAACGTGCAGAAGGTCACACACAGATGACACGATTACTAACCATTAATACTATGATGCTCTGTGTGAAAGTTCAGGGGTCTGACCCACAAATCAGACGTCCTCAGAAGACCCCCATATTGTCACGCAGATGAACAAAAAAACCAAAACAACATTTCTTCTCCATTTGGGAGCAAAATGACGAATTTACTGTTGGTGAGATGACTGAAGTGGGTACTCACCGATTCACATTCCCTGAGCTTCTTCTGAGCACTGTCAAAGTCAAAGTTCACGTACAGGCACTCCACAAACTCTGTAATCGGATCTTTGTAGGTGTAAGATTCCTGAGAACATAAAAATCACAGGTACAAACATATTTGTGTGTCTAAGTTAGAAAGTTAGGGCTCATCGACAGTAAGGTGCAAGTAGTTTATACAGTTTACTTAGAAATAAATACGACAAATATAGCAAGCGTGAATCACTATCTGTATATGAAGTTCAAGCGTTTTACAATGTAGTCAGAACCACCACCTGCTGGACAAAATTGCTAAATAAATGAAACCATGCTCTGAACTCTAAAGGGCTCTAAATTTCTTAACTCACATAAGGCTATAAAGCAGACAGTACTGAGGACATCTTTTATTCATTACCAACAGCCAATCAAAACAGTGCTTAGATCTCTGAACCAGCTACTGTCATTGGTAGATAAGGCATGGGCACACAACAGTTAATCAGTTTACTGCCATTCATCAGGGGTTCAAGGCTTCTCTTGCTTGACTCAAACTATAATATATTTTGTGCTTAAAGTGAAGTGTTAGCAATGCTATTGGATTACATGATCAGTTACCCACCCTTCAAAGCCAGTATGGCCAATAAGTAATGACCTAATAACTGTGCACCCTGTGACAGATTTTTTTGTGTGTTTTTTTACCTGTTGTATGACCTTCACCAAATCCTTCAGAACTTGCCGACGTTTACGGACATCCTTGTTTGTAATGACCGCTGTAGTTAGGTAACGCAAGATGTGGGGGCACATAGTCTGGATAGCATTGAGGTATCTGGAGTGAGGTAGGATGAAAGCAATCACTTATAAGACCAACGTAAGCATAGATGTGATCTTTACAAGGACACATAATATAACATTTTGGGATTCTTATCAGGCTCCTGGCATTTTCAACAGAGAAAATCCTTTTCAGCTAAACAGATAAATGTCCTAACGGGACCTTCATTGGGTCGGCCTGGGTTCAAGTTTTAGCCATTTCTTTCATTAGCATCTTAGGGGGGGGATTCTGGCAAGAAGATACAGATCAGTGAGCAGGGACCTGCCCAGTAGCTGAAACTCAATCCAAGAGGGACTGATGCTCCAAGCACAGGTCAACTTGCTAAAGGCTGAACACGAGAGAGACAACACTGTTTCAGGCTCATTATAATCCCACACCAACTGTGGAGATACGGTTTCTGCAAAAACATGCTGCACACACAACAACTGGACGCAATATTAAAACCACCTGCCTAGTATTTGTGACATCAAAACAAATCCAAATTAGAGACATGGACATTTAACTACACTTCTTTCTGATAGCACTTTGTGGTATTGAGGGAGTTATTGGGGGGGGGGGGGGGGTAGCATCAGGTCCTTTAAGTAATTTGAGTTGCAATGTTGAAACTACGTGGACTTGTTTTTAACAACACAACCCACACATGTTCAAACAGATTGAGATCTGGGAAATTTGGATGCCAAGACAACATGGTCATATTCCCAAAACCATTGTTGAAAAATCTTTGTGGCAGAATGTAATATCCTGCTGGAAGAGGCCATTTCCACCAGTGAATACCACTGCCATGAAGGGGTGAACATCTTCAGCAATGTTTAGGTAGGTGGTATGTGTCAAAGTAATCTTAACATGAGTTCCAGGACGCAAGGTTTCCCACCAAAACATTACTCCAAGCATCACACTACTTCTGCCAGCTTGTCAGCTTTCCATAGTGCATTGTGCTGCTGTCACTGCCTCAGGTTAAGGACCAGCAAGCTCTTTGCTGTTCACATGGTGTAAAAGTAAATTGTGATTTACCTTCTTTCATTACTCCATGGCTGAGTTCTGATCTGCTTGCATGCTCTTTATAAATAGTTTTGACAGTGGACTGGAGTCATCGTGTACTCTGCCCAGTCTGTGGCTATCCAAGAAAATATGCACCAAGTTGCAATTCACTGTGTGTTCTGACAGTTTTGTAATACCCAGTATTAAAATGCCCTTATCATGACTTTAAGAGGGTTTGCAATCCTTTAGTGTGCAGTTTAATTTTTTTTGTAAACGGTTAGCAGACTTTTGAAAGCCACGGTCCTTAGCCAACTGAATTCACCTAATTGTTTAGCCCAGGTAGGTTCCTTCAGTTCTCCATAGCTAAGGCCAAAGGAGCACATGTTACTCAGAGAAGCGGTTCTAAACCAGGCTTAATTATCAAAATCAATTAAAGGGACAGGGGAACCTGTGGCATTTGTGAAGTTCAGTCTAAAAATGGCAGTGGGCTACCTTTAAAAAGCCACTGTTGGCCTGGTTTTAGGAGAGCTCCCTTTCTTGCTTTGTAGTTGCTTGACTCCCGTGAAGAAGAAGGGGGGAGAAAAAAAACCCCAAAAAAACCCACAACGCTCCCTGCTGTGTTCCTGATTAACTTACACCTACTCATTCTCCTGGGGGCTCCAATAACAAGCAATCTTGCATGAATCACTGTACCATAGCCTTCTTGGTGCATTCACTCTAACCCACTTAGGAGACTTGTTTTTTTTGTAGTTTTCAGGCAACAAGCATCACTGCACTGGTTTACTGAAGATGCTACTGAGGCATGCAGCCAAGAAATCAACTATGAGTTCAGGTTTCCTCTATTTAAGGAGTCTGTGTGAGAACACAGGAACAGGTCCCGTTTTACAGCTTGTAGGAAAAAGAAAGTCATGTCAAACATCCCAAGGAGGGATTTCAACAATCAAGTAACACAGGGTGTACTACTGCAGTAGTGTTTGACCATTTTGCACCAGTCTTATACTTTGTTACTGGATATTATTTCCCCTGAGGTCTGTCAATAGTACACAAACAAGGCTTTGGACCAACATTTGCTGACTGCAGGGGTAAGGGAGGTCAAATGTGGAGCTGAAGGCCAACCACTGGTCACCAACTTCAGCCAAAGGAAGTACTGGTCAAGAGATGGGAAACAAGAGCCAAGCCAAGCCTCAGCGGGGAAAACATGAGGTTTCAAGACTGTGAAACTGCAAAGCACACAAATCTACCTCAGTTTGTCCAAACAGATGGCTGGGTGAGCTTTTCATGAGTAATTATTGGGCAGGCCTCCTTAATCATCCACAATAAAATTAAAAACTGAGTAAAATTCAGGGAACCAGACATTTGAGTGTGCTGTGTTGTGGTCGCCTGTCATACTGTCTGTGGAGCCCAATCATCTGTACAATTATACAAGCCTGCAATCAGAACAGGGGAGGGAGCTAAGACATCAAAATAGGTGGTGTGCAAATTTTAACACAGTGTATAAAGTTTCCGATCTGCGATACATATGGCCTGGTTCTCGACTTGGAGAGTAAACAGACCACACGAAAACACACTTCAGAAACCACTTTGAAAAAACCAGCAGTGTTTCATGAGGAAGCCCACCACCAAAAAAAACGTGTCATGACAGAAAACAGTTTCCCTCTAAATCAAGTTCAGCGTGTAAAATGTTTTATGAAGCATTTTGATATATACAAGTCAGATAACACGTTAGAGGGTCAAAATATAACACTGTAACCACAGCATATCATTTTTTTTTTAGTCACGGCCATTCTCAAAATGCAAAAAAAATAAATAAAAAAATTTCGAGACATTATCTCATTTTCATTTGCATTTGTAATGCTAAACCACAAAATGCCATTCTGAGTGTAGTTTAAACAGCCAACAGGGCCGAGTCTCAACCACACTGCAAAACTGTGCCTTTCTTCTTTTAGACATTGTTCAGGGGAAATGTATCTGATCTTTTCAACTACTTCCTGGGATTGTTTCAACAGTTTTCAAATTCCTCTCTAAAAGAATGATTGAAGTCAAAAGACTGAAAAAAAATATAATAAAAATGGTACTTACTGTGGCTGATACAGAAAGAGCTCAATGATATTGTCCCTGCCCTTGGGGTGGTTGAAGAAGACAAACAAAGACCAGTGAATGAGCCACGTCCTTTGCTGAAGAGACTGGAGAGGGGAGCTGACGGTCTGGACACAGCCAAGGCCAAGGCAGAAACCCAGTCGAGCATGAAGACAGACACGAAAGAAGGTCCAAAAGAGGCCACCAAAAGGCAAAGAAAAAAAAAAGAAAGTCATTTTATGTCACAAATATGTTTCAAGACAGTTATATTAATGCTCTTCTCATCTTCAAAACAAAGAAATCACCTCGGCTTCCAAAGAAACACCGATAATGACTTAACACAAATCCAAGTTCTTAAGCAGTCAGATGAGTGTGTGTGGCAAGAAATAAAACGCCACAGCAGAGCTGTACTGCAAGTGAAATGTCAATACGGGAGTCTATGTAAGGGAATCTAAATGTGGTATCAAATTCTGAGAAGTGGGGCATTTACGTTGTTATCGATAGTCTCTCTCAGGCGGGTGAGATCCTCCATGGCTGCCTCCCAGTTCTGCATCAGGATCTCAGAGGCCAGTTTGCCCCACAGCGAGTTCAGGGCATTCCTGTCTGTAGATGGGACCTTGAAACGGACAACATGATACATTTGTTAAACTGATGACACAGTCCCACCTGCAAAACAAGTGTTTTTCCACATTACTTGACAGACCAAATACTAATTAAGGTTGTTCTCATACAGGCTGGCAGACCAAGCGGCAACATCTGCATCCATACGCAGCAAGCCAGGGCTTGTCACCATTTGCTTGGCTTCAGTAGCAGTGTTGTATGATACAGTAACTTTTCTCATTTATACCCTTCAAACCAATTAAATTATGTCATGGCAGGGGAATGGAGCTTGACAGACAAGAGAAATGAATTATGAAAGACTTTAATTCAAAGCACTTTTGGGTAAATTGCCACATTAAGGACATATTTGAAGAATGTGTCACTGAAATTTCCTGAACAGTCCTACAGAATTATAGCATTTGGTTGGAGAGTTCATTTGACTGGGTAATGCCAATAAGGTCCTCAGGTTTAAAAACGCTTCAGCAAGATGAAACATTGTTTAAAATTCGAATTGTATTTATTGCAAGGGGATACTTTTGACTTGTTTGCTATCAGAACTAATCCAAAGATTATATCTCATAGATTGATAAAATTAGGCCACAAATCGGAGACTGTTCTAAATGAATGTGGCACATAGGTCATGACTTTTTATTTGCTAGCATGGCTGTGTAGTTAGGATGTTGCTGAATCAAGATCGCACTGCCCAAGTCTGTGCAACAGAGTGGCACAGGAGTGATCAAATAAGTCTTCATTAATATTTAAATGATCCAACTTCAAAATATCCAAGAAAATTGGAGTTGTTAGTATTTCTTGCAAATATTGCTGCTCTTTAAACAAGAAATGAAAAGTGCCACCCATCACCTTCAATAAATCTGGAGAACTCCGTCTTAATCACAAGGTAATTAGGCTGAAATATGAACCAAGGCTAACAAGACACATCTTTGAGAGGATAATTACTCTCAAACGTGTTGCAGGCTACAGTTTCTGATTCCCAGAACCCAGCTAAAACAAACAAACAAAAAAACAGAAAGAAAGAAAAGAATCCTGTAATGAAACGCAGGTTGAGAATGCCTCTGAACCTCTGCGATGCAATCACTCTGTAGTGGACCACTGGACTACACCCTAGGGCTCATGGGAAACTGTGCGCCACAGTAGTCCACGATAACACCAAACACCAGACGCATTGACATGAGTCAAGCAGGAAGTCGGGGTGGGTGTCTGTGGAGCGTCCAGAGAAACCTAGATGCTAACCAAACGCCCCTGTACAACATCGGACAGCTGCTGTAGTAGACTGTGAGACACGACAGATGCACACACGCAGGAAACGCTTCAAACAAAAAAAAAAAAAAAAAAAAAAAGGAAAAATAAGAGAACAGGTTTCCGCTGAAACTGAAATTGGTGATTATTTGGCTATAAAGGGATTTCTTGCTTAGCAAAAAACAGCTACAGTCTGATAACATTTCATCAAGCTGTTATAATATGAGATGATGGCAGGTAAAGGGAAAATATTTGGAAAATCTCTTGTGGTATTCCCCCAAAGGAGAAAACAGTAAGATGCTGTGTGCATCCAACCAGTCGGAGCAGCGCTCTTTGATCACAGAGCACGTCTCTGGTCTATAATGAATGATTTTTTTGAAGGGGGGTTTGCAGAAGTCACAAGAAAGATCAGCATTGTAGCTCTGAGAAGAAACTGGCTATGCTACCGATATAAAGGTCAGCGTTTCATCTGTTCTAGTGTTTTGTTTTGTTTGCTATTTTTTCTCTCTTGGAAGTCCCTGCCTGCTACGTTTGGCTGACCTCCAGGTCATTATGGCAGCTTTCTACACACACACACAGTCTGGCTTTTCACTAGTCGCCACGCTAGAAAAGTTTCAATACCTGGGTTTTTCCAGCAGTTACCTTAAGTTTCCATTGGTTTGTGAAATGGGCACATTTTCGCTGACTGACCAGCAACAATAAATTTACTGTGCTGGGGATCCGTCGGGATACTCAATCTTTATTCTTAACATTCAATCCCTGCATTAAGTGATGATATGAATAAGTTGCTCTTTTCGGGCTAGGCCACACTGTAACAAGACCTGAGGCATGGATTTTGCAAGGCTGGCTTCTTTCGTTTAATTGACTGGGTTTCCCACGTTAAATGACTTTATGGAACCTCACCTCTCCCATACGGAAGGGGGGGGGCAGACAAGGGGCCTGTGAGGATGGGAGGTCCACAAAAACACAAAAAAAAGACAGGAGGAGGAGAGGGAGTAGTGCACAGAGTCTCACTAATGAAACCCATTTCTACCTATTCCCCTTTCTAAAAAGCCTCTCGCATTGTCAAAAGTAAGCAACAGATATCCAGTTACAGAGGCTGGAAATGAGGAAACTAACAATTTGAGGGTTAAAAAAAAAAAAAGGGACTCTGCTGGACTTTGAACAGCATACCTCAATTAGAGCAATTTTGGTTTATTTAGACTGAGTTGCAACGCCATAAACAACTGTTGTTGGGATAGTGGGTCATACGCCTTGCAAGCTTTTGAAGACTTTTCTTACACGCTATTGATTTGTCTCTTCCCTTAACAGATCTGAGCACATCAGTAAAATACCCAACTGCTTTGGGCTAAAAGAGTTGTTTGTAGGGAAGAAGGTCAATCGTTGCCAAGATTTTCAGGAGGGGAACAGAGATGTGCATGACTAGTAGGACTGCCATGATTACGTTGACTAGTCACGATTACGTCGACGAATGTAATAGTCGACGCGTCATTTGAAGCTTTGAAGCCAAGATCCCAAAAGACGCAGGAATAAGTAGTAGGATTTAAGAGTGTAATAACGGACTGAAACAGAAGATGGCAGCACTGCATGTACAAGGATGCCAGCTGCCGTTAAACCCCGAAGAAGAAGAAGCCGTGTCTGGTATTGTAGCTGTGTCCAAATTCAGGAAGCGCATCTTCCTGTGCCTGCATTTGTAGGCCAATTACATTACAGCGACACAACGAAGACTGTCCAAATTCCAAGACTCCGACAAATGCGGCCTTCATTTCCCCAGATTGGGGATGGGTCGGGTGTATGCTTCATGGCCCAACCTATCGACCATCAAAATAATCGCTTGTGGCAGCCCTAATGACTAGGCAGAGTCACTGACATCCAAAAGACAGGATGCAGTGCCGTATCAAATGCTAATGAGGACAGAAACAACCAAAAATGGTCTTAATATTTTTCACTCTAATAAACAGACAAAATGTTGATATTATTCTGCCTGGCCTGCTTTAGCACAAGTCCTTGCTTTACCACACAGCTAAATGCTGAAACAAAAGAACAACAAAGCTAGAGGACAAGTGAGTGACACTTTGAAACCACCAACTATGCAGGCTGCTTCCATCGCTCATTATAGGACATTCAGCTCCAAGTTTAACTCACAAACACTTGATCTAAGATCACACACAAGGAGTAACAATAGAGTTTAATTTCTGCAGGGCATTTTGATTTATTCCAAATGACTTTAGTCAACAAATTGTACAAGCTTGGAGAGTCCCCTACGTGTCACAAAAACACCACGATCACTGATCATTGCACTTACCAAAACTTGGCAATTGTGATTTTTTTAATGCATCCAGGTGAGTCCACTCTCATTTTCTGATTCTATACACAATATGTCTTTGTGTTTGTAAAGTAGAGGCCACCCAATATGAGGTTGCTTTCTTTTTCTTTTTTTTTTTTTAAAGAAACAAGAGTGATACTAATATATCCTCCTGGGCATTTAAAAAAAATGTTTACGGATATTTTTTCTTTCAGACAAATTAAACATAATCAGATTTCCCAGGCATTTATTGGGTGTAGTTATAATTCCTTAATAAGATAACATGACATTGCCGTTTACCCCCCGCCTTTTTATTTTAATTGTCAGAACATCCAGTGGATTACTCATTTATGCTCTGCCCAACTCAGCTAAGATCAACTGTTTGTGTTTCTGGCGTTCCAAACGTGTGTTGTGTTGCCAACAGGGAAGATGCAAAATTCCTTTCGCTGGACAAAATAAGCATCATCAAAATTCATAATATGGTTGAAGGGTGTTTCTCGTCTCTTTTTTACCTTTTTAATTTTCATTTATTAGCGGTTTTAAATACTGATACCACTACATTGGAAAAACAGCTAATATCAGCCAGTACATCAGCCTCACAAATATGTCAGTCAGGCTCCATTATAGAGAACATAGAGAGCGTGCATGTGCATAAACTGAATACTCGTGCATGTGCATAAACTGAATACTGGCAGTGGTCTCGGTGAACAGTAATTATCTTTCTCTGCGAGACAATCACTGGACTTTGAAACATCTTGATAACTACTTAATAAAACTTTGGCTTTGTCCTCCAGCTCATCACTCCAAATTCAAAATAGAAAGATAGCTGTATGATGAAGACAGCTATTAATTACGTACAGTTAATTTTCATCCCCCATGATAATCACACACCCTCTTAGAAACACCTTGCAAATTGCATGAAACCCTCTTAATGGTAACTGGGAGATGCCTTGCATAACTAAGTACATAAGCTCAGAAGTCGTGACTAGCGACTCTCTGGCCACAGCACTCAAATCAATAAGCTGTCTACTGAGTCCCGCCCCGTGAGAAGACTACAGACAGATTATGCAGTCCGCCACTGATCACTTGGCCCAGTAAAAGATCCTACTCAAGTCCTAGAGCAGCAGTCTCCTCCTAATACAGAAGACGTGCAGGGAATTGAACAGGCAATGACGTAAGCTTTTCACATTCAATTACTTCTAAGTGTTCTTTTCCTCTGCTATGCAAGCACTGGCATATGGAGGAATTAAAGCTATCTGGCAAACCTAATGTGACGTTCAATTTTAATATATCAGACGAACGCCTTGAGCTAGTATATAAATGAGGATAGAAAAATAGTACTGGCACTCTGTTAAGTGAAGGGGTACCGGTTATCAGCAAATGCCACCATTCATGTTCAATAGATTGTAAATGTGTTGAATGTGTGCGACCAAAGCTGAAAGCTTACCAAGACACGGAAGAAGTAGAGGTACTCTGCAGCACCAGAGTAGTTTCCACACTCGTACTGGAACTTGGCATACCTGTACAGGGTGTCTAAATACTCCTGACGAAACTGCAAGAGAAATGCAGCATAAACACAAATGTTACAGAGACAATGTGAATTGCTGACAACGTGAAATGGTAAGACTAAAACTTTATAAATACCATTTCTAAAGGGGACATTGGTATGTATTGAGACCTTTTCTACTGTAAAAAAAAAGATGAAATCATTGAAATGTTGACCGATTATCAAAATTATATGGTAATTCTTTCCATCCATCCATTCGCTTCCGCTTATCCTTTTCAGGGTCGCGGGGGGTGCTGGAGCCTATCCCAGCTGTCATAGGGCGAGAGGCAGGGTACACCCTGGACAGTTCGCCAGTCTGTCGCAGGGCCAACACACAGGGACAGACAACCATTCGCACTCACATTCATTCGCACATTCACACCTAGTGACAATTTGGATTATCCAATTAACCTATCCCCACAAGCTGCATGTCTTTGGACGGTGGGAGGAAGCCGGAGTACCCGGAGAGAACCCACGCAAACACGGGGAGAACATGCAAACTCCACACAGAAAGACCCCAGCCTGGTGGTGGAATTGAACTGAGGACCTTCTTGCTGTGCGGCAACAGTGCTAACCACCGTGCCACCGTGCTGCTGATAATTCTTTACAGAACATTATTTGTACAGGCATTATACAGTTGTAAATTATGTTTATAAAGCTTTTGATCATATAAGTAAACAGGTGATGTGGTGATGGTGTCCTGTTTCACTCACTCGTTAGCATTTTCACCACTTGTTCTCTTTTACTTTCTCTAGTTGTTTGGTTCAACTGAGAAAACATTGTGGCTTGGGTTAAAATGAAACAAGTTAGGAGAGACCGTAGGCGAGGCCCCAGTTTCACTACTGCCACAAGCAGTGTGTCACAGGAATGTGCTCAAAGACAACTTCCATGTATCTCAGGTTTTAAAAAATGGCCGCATTTCATGCTATTAGAATCATGATGTGAGCTTACGATCAGGAACAAAATAGCAATGTCAAGTTTTAAACCATCATTGCATTAAATAAAAAGTCAATAACATGAGCTGGTATCATCAGAATGTAATCAGCTGAAATACAATATATATATATATATATATTAACACATTATGGATAAAATTCTGATTTTGTTTTGTTAAAAGTAAAATAAACACAAAAGTTTAACACCAGTCATAACAAAAACTCCAGAGAAACACAAATGACCTACAAATTAAATCACAAATATGACAATATTCCATATTTATTTGTTGCATCTGAATAATTCCCTGCTGTGGTGGCACACTGCTAAGTCATTTTTTTTCCCCAATGAAAAGGAAGGGAATATTTAAATTTAAAAAAGCAAAACAAACCAAAACAAAACGCCTTCCAAGATGTGGTTATATGAACTATATATTATATATGGGGCTATCATTTCAAGCCTACATGTCTTCCTATATTTAAAGGTCCTTCCTGTCTAGTATTTCAGAGCAGCGTGAGCTAACGTCAAGCCATTCAAGAAGATTCAGAACAACCGTGACAGGCAGCGAGTGCCTTTCGCCGCCCAAGTCTTTCCCAGTGCATACTGAGGGGCTCTGAGCTCGGGCTGTGTCGAGGTACACTGAGGACAGCACGCAGGTCAGCGGGATACCGGAGTAGGAGGGGACCGATGGAGGGGAGGGTAAGAAGCCAAACATCACGGTAAATATAGAACCTCCGGCATTCTTGCGGCTCTATCCACGAGTCCCGAGCTACTCCGTTTATTCTTAACAATTCACCACAGAATGTAAATGTCCACAGAATTTGTGCAAGCCATACAAACCCCGAAAATGAGTTAAGGGTTTTGGGAAGTAATTTTGCATTTCCCTGCTCGGCCTGTCCCTCCCGCTTTGCCCCTAAAACAACCATGAGTTCACACAAGAGCCATGGGAAATGCAGCGAAGAAGTGAGATGTCAGCAAATCCGGCCAACTTACGTTATGTTTCTCTGCCAAATAGTCAAAGAGCATTCGTCCATCTCTGGAAGACAGAAACAAAAAGAAGAAAGCAAGACAGTTCCTTTAGTTAGAGACCATTTAACTTGAGTTGCCGTTTGGCTAAGGAACTGGCATTTAGACCATCATTCAGGTATATTTTTCCACTTTTGGGCCAAATCAAGAACCATACATAAATGAAGACCATTTCACTTTTAAAATGGTGTGATAGGCTGTTTATTACATTTGGTTTGGCCAACATAAATCTATGTTAGCCATGTCAAACAAATGATGTCTGGTGAATAAAGTGAATACTGATTTTTCATCACAGCCTCTGTGTCTCTATGGGTTTGTCAAAATAAAGGAATGCACTGGCTTCCCTTAACTGTTCTCTCCTGAATGCATTTTACAACTTTGCCTGTGACCTAAAATCTATTTATGTGAACACCACATAGAAACTATGTGTGTGCCTGGGTTGAGTTCGCTTTCACAGTGGGAATGAATGAGTGTGCATTTACTGGCACAAGTGTGATGTTTGTTAAATGAAGATGATTTAGGCTCTGAAGCTAAAGATCCTTTATATCCACCCTCTACTGTGAAATTTCAGCCCGCTGTCCACGCTAGTAACACATATTGCGATCACTTAACACACTCACTAGCATGTGCAGTTCTTGCCACAGTTTCTTAATAAGGTTCCACATAAGAAATATCCTGAGGCCAGAAAAGATTTACTCAGGTAAGACGACTGGCCAGTAGCTAGGGCTGATCAGGCTGAGGACAGTTATATCATCAGTGGGGATCCAGTTAACCCTCTATTAACCTTTATTTCCTGACAAGCAGTTTTCTTGTAGGGTTCTTGAAAAGACTGTTGTTGCTGTCAATTGGTGCGGCATAAATAAAATAGAAAACACAGTACACCTGAGTTGAGGACAGAGGCAAAGTAACAATTTCAATTTGCTGGTGATTAGAGTTATATAATTACCATGTACCAGGCAGACATCCTCCTACTCCCTGTCCAGTGGGCTACTTCACACTAACAAAACAGTCTGTGTTGACAAGTAGACATCTGAACAGCAGCTCAGATTGCATTTAAAAGCACATCCACAGCTGACTGATGGTTGCTTTTATACACTAATAACCCATGCTTGTATCATTTACTTAATTAAGTATGTCGGTTCTATATGCAACCCACGTGGGGGGGATAGACAGATCCATTTCTCCTACTACGTGTGATGTGATCTTACTAGATTTTTCCACATATTGCTCATGTTTGTGGTCTTACATGCAAAAGACTTGTTGCATATGTGGCAACAAGTGTGACTATACTCAAGTGTAACCACAGCTTTCCCAATCCTCACTAAGAGCAGGCTGTGTGTGTCTGTTGGATGGCGGTGCTGCTGCTCCTGCCCTTCACACAGAAGCTCCAAAAGAGAGATCTCTCTTCTGGATTGGGAACATGGAAAATGCATCATAGACAACCGTCTTAATCTTAACGTGAATTAGAAAAGAAATTGGTGAGATAAAATTTGAGATAAATTTAATGTAGTAAAGTTAAACAGGAAATGTGTCTTATTTATTTCTCCAGTATCAAGAGTAAAACTGACAACATTACAACTTCATGGCACTCCAGTGTTTAATCATTGAAACCCTAGGCTGTTTAACAGTGTTTAACAAACTGATGATGTAAAAGATCCAATCTGTCGCTTTGCACCCATCAGGAGATGTTAGCACACACACACAAAACCCCCCACCAAGCAATCAGTAGCTTGTCTACTCAAAAACCCCAAAGTGGTTTTCAGTGCTTTAACAACTCCAAACAAATGAGAACATAAATCACTGGTCATCCTAATGGTGATTATATTCCACAGAGTGTATCCAATAATGACAGATTGTTTATAGATATGGTAAAACATGATTTACTATGACAGCTGAGTTTGGATTATGGCTTCAGAAGAAGTCTAAAAAAAAAAAAAAAGCCTGGTAAGTGGTAACTTCAATACAAACTATAGGATGAGAGTTTTAATCTAACACACTTGGGGAAACTGTTTGATGTGAATCTTCTGTTAAACCATTTAACCCTTTATTTCCAGCACCAGGTGATCCTATATATGAGGCATAACGTTAAAAACAAGCAACTGCATTAAGCAGAATTTAGTCCAGAATCGTGGGATAAAACTGTCATTTTTAATTAAAGACAACTAACCCCCGGTGAGTTTCCTATTGTTTTATAAACCAAGAAAAGATTGATGTAAAACATAAGACAGAAACTTTCTTCCTCACTTTGTGCTGACAGCAAACGAACAATAAAAAGACAAGCGCTAATACACTGTTGCCACTATCAGGCTTTGAATCTCACACAACAGTTTCTACAAGTATGTGGCTTAAATAAATAAGTGCAGCCAAAGCACAAACCAGAAAGACATTAAACTAGAAAATGATCTTGATAAACTCTACACACTCTTGCCAAGAAACAAATGAACAGATAAAGCTGGATATGACTGTTTTAATTGAAATACCACAAAACAGTCCCGATAAAGTTAATCATAACATTATCCATCTGCCTTTTTTTTTTAACTTATGTCTTCCTGAGAAGGCTAAGTACATTTTTTGTTCAATGTGCAGCTCCTTGGACTTCATAAAATCCATTAGCTATGCTGCTGTGCCGGTTTTACTAACCCAAGAGCCAGTAAATTTTACAAACTCCTCATGTTTGGCATAAAATCTGTTTTGGGACACTAATTAAATACAGCTGAATGATATGTTTAGAGTAGGAAATAACAGATTCTACCTGGTTGACTGCATCTGCCTTGTTGTCTCAGGGTCTTCAAACATCTTCACGATGGGTTCGGTCTCTGACTGCAGCTGCTTTAGCTGGGCCACAACCTCTGTCCTCTTCTCCTTCAGCGCTGACACAGGAAAGAGAAAGAAAGTCATTAGATGCAGCAACACTATAAACTAGCAATCAATACACCAGTACTAAAAATGGCTGTAAAACCAAGTTTACTGATAAATCAATTTTGAATAAGTGTGTAGAGTAGTGTATGTTTCAGCTCTGGAGAAACCGGGATAAGCCACTGAGCAGCACCACCACTTACTATGGGGAATTTCCTTCTCAGCATACAGGCTTCTGTACACATCCATAGCAAAGTCCACCATGTTTGTGTCACTGAGGAGGTCCAATTTCCCACGAAGTAATTCCTGCTCATTGTAGATCTAAAAAACGTGTCAAATAATAGGAAACAGAACAGAGGACAGAGTGTTTTGTACATTAATTCAAACCCTGAGATTCAAAGTTACAAAGACTGATTTTCTTTTAAATTATTATAAAGCACAATGTACTGAATAAATTTAGCACATCTCCTCCATAACGTCGGGCAATACATTAACACTACAGAAGCCATGATGCTTACTTCAAAAGCTGACAATTATTTTGTATTTGTAACAGCGCACTCTCTTTGTTGGATATAGCCGATTCAACTAAAGGCGGCAACAGTTAAACCAATAACGTCTAGTATGCTATTTTCCGTAGATAAATAGTTTCAGACGACCGGGAAAAAACTTGCTCGTCTTATTAGCTTTCTGCATCAATCTGCTGGCCACAAACGTTGTATTAAGTGAACCAAAACGTCCAAACTAAATGACTATTTCAGCACTGGGCATGATTTTTTTTCCAGTTGTTCGCTTTTTCAGGTTTTGGGGTTTAGCTTTACCGGAGAGAAAGAGGACTACAGTATGTTTCATCGCCCGGCACATTCACACGGCAATAACACGGAACCGAATAAGGACAAGTCTGGTACCACCGCCAAACAACTCTGTAAAACCAGCTGCTTCGAGTTTAGAAAACGTGGACTCATACACTTAGCTAAACTTAAAACTTGCATTTAAAACTTCAAAAAAAAAAAAAGCGTGGTTTTACCAGTGTAAAGTGAATCACAATCAAATGCACAACTTCCGACTCGGGTCTTTCAAATATGGAACAAATTGAATTCTTAAGTGTGACACTATAGCTCATAAAATCTTGTGTTATACGTTTTTCTTCAGCCATATACATAAATCTTTACGCTAAACGTTGATCTTCTCTTTTTAAAAACTCCTCGACGTTTACAGGCTTTGTTCAAACGGTAACTTTAACTTTATTTATTTATTTTACTTTGAATGTCGTTCCTACATTTCACACTTCCGGTTAAATGTCGTTTCTTTACAAAGCGGCAAACAATGTGGCTCGTGGAGTACATGGGTTTTTACAGCAGCTTAAACACCGACATCTGCTTGTTAAAACACCAAAAAAAATGTACCGAAATGTTAAAGTTTTCATCTACTTCATACCTCTTTGACAGACAGGAATTCCAGCAGAGGAAAAACGAGATGTCGGTCTAAAAAGTGGGCAATTTTGGTAGTGAGGTCGTACTCCGCCATGTTTGCTCCGGGGGAAAGGGAAGTAGTAGAATGACGCAGCTGTTTGCTGAGAAACTAACCAATCAGCGATATCCTCACTGAGGGGAAAAAAAATCTAGCAGTGGGTTTAGAAGTGTTTCCAAAGGCCAATATGATTTCGCGTAAAATTCTGTACATAGTATGAATTTATGTTACCAGTATACCATTTTGAGGAGAGATAGATAGACTGTTGAATTTTGTTGGTATTGTTTTACAGCAGCAGGATAAAGAATAAAAATAGTAGCTTATAATAATAATAATAATAATAATAATAATAATAATAATAATAATAATAATAAAGTGATATGTATGAATTTAAGACAAATCTTATTCCTGACAGGTGTGTTTACCTGTCACAGGAAGAAGCCTTATTATACAGTTTAATAAAGAATGGCAGGAATAAATTGCTGAAGCGTTCTTTATGGGTTGAATCAGTCTGAGGGAGAAGAAGCTCTGCTGCCTCAGAAGTGTGGAGTGGAGCAGCTGTGATGGATTGTTCATGATGGAGAGCAGTTGTCCTTCACTGACACAAACACCTCCACATACAGGCAAACGATGGTTCCTGCTTTGTGAATCATTTTGTTGATCCTGCTGGCATCTCAGGCACTGATGCTTTATGATGATGCATAGCAAACAACAGGAAAGTAGATGGCACTTGCTACTACTGACAGGTAGTAGATCTCCAACATCTTGCTGCACAGATTAAAAGTTCTGAGCTTCCTTAGGAAATAGTCTACTCATCCCTTCTTGTACACTATACTGCCGGTCCTTCAGTCTGTCAGTCAGGTGAATGCCCAAATGTAAAGTCATGGTTCTCAACTATGTTCCCTAATGGCAAATACATTATTTCCAAGAAACGTGCATGATTTTTAAAGTGTAGTACTTCATTTTATTACTCCATGGCAACATGGTTCTTTGTCATGGAGTAAAGGACATGAGTTTTACATACATTTTTACCCTTTTACTGTGTTGTTGCTTATGTGTGGAAATGAGCAAGGTTTTTTTTTGTCTTTCCTTCACTGGTTTCTGAGAAGGATACATGACTGTGACCTGTAATACTTTCAGAATTCCAATAATTTCCTTGTGGTGTTTGTACAGTGAAACATTTCATTTATAAAGAGGGGTCCATGTGAACATATTGTTGAATGTGAAAACATGGGCTTTCCTCCAGACACCACCAATATTTCTGCTGTATGACTTCTTTATGGGACGAGAACGGTTTGAGGGCAAATAAAGTCATATTAACCACCACTTGCTTGCCGTCTAAAATTTAATGAAAACAACCGCATCATTTTCCAATTATTTTCCTTTTCCTAAAGGTTAGAATGTCTTCACTGTGCATCAAAACTATCCCTTGTCCACCTTCATTTCAGCAGCTGCCTCATAAAGGTGCCCATGTGTCTACCATACCCGGTCAACAACAGCCAATATCAGCTACTGAATGGCCCATCTCTAATGGGTTTCACTGCTACCTTGTTTTCCTGACAACCACACGGCGCTGTCTTGTATCCCCACACAATTCTCCCCTTGTTAGCGCCAGTCTCTCCCTCTTCCCCTTGCACTTCTCCCTGCCGCCTGACTGCAGGTAGAAATGAGTCATAAACAGACACCACTCACCGTGGCCAGTTTCTGTTTTACTGGGTGCTTCTGACACAGCCAGCTCTCGCTCAGTGGCAGCACGCTTTAAATGAAAAAGAAAAAAGAAAACACAGCTTCGACTCTCCTCAAACATCTTTTTTGTTGTCTGCTTGGTCTCACAAATGGTTGCAGTAAAAAAAAGGTATCCATGAAAATTATTCGGTCTGTTTGGCAAGTATGATTAGGGAATTTGTTACTGTTAGCTCATTCATAGATTTAATATGAGGCCAGTTTGGCTGCCACTTAGCTCGCTTTATAAGATCACAATAAAATACCTTCTGTGTTACAATATTCTTTACTAGATTTTGCTGCTATAAGCAGGCAGCAATGCTTCTTTTCTTTTCTTTATTGCTGTATTCATATTTTTACATACTTCCGCTTGTACGCTTTTTTTTCTTGCAGGAGTTCTTCAGCTGTTTGAACTGATCTTTTGTTTAATCCTTAAGTCTATTTCACTTTTAGCAACAATAGACCTTACGCTTTTTTTAGAAACCACGCTTCCAGTAAATATTTTATTTTTCCTGTCAAAATGTTAGGGACTGCACACAAAAAGTGCAGGAGATGGGAGAACAGGTCATAAAGGGGGCAGGGGTAATTTTGGATCTTGAATTAATATTTTTATTTCAGCTTTCCTTTACATAGTAACGCTGCTATAAGTTCAATGTCAGGTACTCGATTAAACGTAATGTACCAGTATATGACAGAAGCAATATAGCATCATTATTCTGACATGTGAGAGTGGTTTTCTGTGTCTACATGAGAGTTCAAAGAAGACCTTAATCGCCTCGAGAACAGGCTCACTTTTTCACAAAGTGAAGCGTGCCTTCTCACAGCCCTATTAATTTTCATCCAGTTACCGTGAAGGAAAAAACCTCCATATGGTCTTCCAACCTAATTTATTGCAAAATGATCAAAACCCAGTAATTGCTCCTTCATTAAACATAAATATGTGGAATATATTGTCCATTTAAAGTGTAATGTGAGTTGTGTACTTGCATTTTATGTGCAGGCCATAATACTTGTTATTACACAATATTGAATTAGGAAGCAGTGGTGAAAAAAAAGTCTTCACTGGGGCAGACAAAGCCAATAAGCATTCTCAGATAGGTTAAATGATGTAGAAATGATGTATTTTAAACAGGGATTCAAGGGCCAAGTTGGATTGGTTTCTTTTGCTTCAACTAGCCAATCCTCACAAAAAAAGGTACTTGGGAGGTAGTATTTTGGGAAATGTGAAGGGGAATTCTCTTTCCTCTCTTTTGACTTTGTTTCAGTTTTCTTCTCCAAAGCCACAGTAATGTTATTTTGCTAATAACATATCGATCTCGCAAAAATATGTTAAACTGGTTCTTCCATCCAGACCTGAGAGTCTCTGAATGGTCATAGTATAGGGCATAAAAGAAAAAAAAGATTTTCTCTTTTACAGTGATCAGTTGCTATCATTTTTCTGTTGAACACAACCTCAACCATTGTTTTTTAATTTCAAACAGAAGTCTCAGAATACATAGCCGTGAGCATTAAACAGCCCAAGACAGTGAACACAGAGCTATGTTCAACTCATTTCTTTTCAAATGTCCACAAGTAATATCACCTTATAATGTGTGATCTACATCAGATGTTCATCAATCATAGGATAAGTAAACCTCAGTTAGACAACCAAAGACAATAGATGAAAATGTGCTGAAAAAGGGAGACAGGCATCAGATGTGAATCAGAATCACAATCAGAAAGGGTTTTATTGCCAAATGTTGAGCAGGTTTAAGATAAGATAAGATAAAACTTTATTAATCCCTCGGGTGGGATAAATAAACTATACGAAGGGGATAAATAGAATAAATAGGAATAAAAATAAAAATACAAGTGAATTGCACATTTCAAGTATGGAGTCTATTGCACCGTTGACTATTAACAAAAGTATTGCACAAATGTTTACAACATTAGGAAATTGCTGCGGCACTTAGTGCGAAACGTGCTGTAAGACAAACACTTAAATAAACATAAAAATAAAAATTAAAAGTGCTAAGCAGATTGATGTATACATGTACGCAGGTGATGATCAGTGCAAAAATGGAACAGATGCAGAGAACACAGTGTAGGATCATGTGTTTGTGGTGGGAACAGTTTTATGGTTGTTGTTCATGAGTCCAACAGCAGAGGGGAAGAAACTGTTCTTAGAAACTGCTCCCCTCCTGCCTGAGGGGAGCAGGTCCAACAGACTGTGTCCAGGGTGAGAAGGGTCAGCTGTGATCCGAGCTGCACGTCCCAGTGTCCTGGAGGTGTACAGGAGGTGTGAGCCACCGTCATGGCTGTCTACTGAATATTAAGCTGGAATTAGAGTTGACTATCTTAGCTTAGCTTAGTTTAAATGATCTTTGTTTCATTTAGCTCAACATGAGAACTACAAATGGGGAAAATGACTGTAATTGGCATAAATGATTATATCAAGCCACAGTTACTTCGCGGAAGTCACTGCTCAAGGAAAAAGGAAAATTCAACACAAACCAGTATGAAAGCTAGAGTTTTACACTTGAGCTCTGTATGAACTGAAGAAATAAGATACGTTGTGTTTATTGGTGGGACTTTAGCAGCTCTAGTAGGAAGATTTTATTACCTTGGCACAGAGGCTGGGTTGGCTAGGCGTTTCCCTGTTTTTTCCAATCATCAGCCAGAGCTAACCTAGCAGGCAGTTGGCCGTAGCTTCATATTTACCAAACAGATATTAGCCTGAATCTATAAAGCCTGAACCATGAAATAATTACCAAGAAATAAATCTAATCATTTTTAACCTTTAGTGTGTTTATTAATCTTTCTGATAAATAAAAAAATATATGAATTTACATTTATGAGTTTTAATTTCTATCATTTTTGCTACATCCACCACCTTTGTTCAATTTATGGTTTTAAAATTAAAAAACAGTGCAATTTATTTATTTATTTTCAGGAAAAAGGTCACAAAAACTAATTACAAAGTTAGAAATGTGTCATTCCCCTCATTGTTATTAACAAATGGAAAGGATTTCTTTTCTGAGGTTGAGGCTTGTTAATTGTTTTTGCACCCAGTCCTACTGTGATAGTTGTCTCTCGGATTTAATTCCGATCCTCTGTGTGGATATATTTCATGGTGGTCTGCTATCTAACTTAACTATGTCCTGCCAATGTTTCTTCAGCTTTGCCTTCTCCAAGCCAAGGTGCTTCACGGTCACCCCACCCAACAGAGTAACTAATGATTTTCTCCTGTCAGCTCTCAATGGTACACAACCAGGGGTAGTGAATGAAGAGGTCTGGGCTCAAAGGATTATCAAAACTTTAAACAAAGCCCATAAAATGTGGAGTAAATATAAACAGTCATCCACCATTTATGCCTCTGTAAATCAAAGCATGTGTGTTTTTGTAGGATGAAGCAGTTGCAGGCAGTGACGGGTTTGACCACACGTAACATCCAGGTTCAATACTGGGATGTTGTCAGGAACAGCAACACATTTCGGCATGCACACGTGCTATCTATCACTCTACATGTTTGTCTTGCAGAAAATACTTTTCGGCCTTAATGGGATAAACTCAAAGGGCGCTGGAGAGATGGGCCAAATATTCCATGAAAAACCTCAGCTCTTTGGTTCCCTGAAAGCTTTCTTGGTCAACAAATGAATCCAAGAGTGGGAGAGGAGATGACAGTGCCAAAGACACCCACCACTGGCCTCAGTCTAATATCTGTCAAAATATAAATCAATAAGATCTGAAGACAAATGACTCGGTGCTGGAGGTTGCAAAGCCAAGCATCCCTGAGCTGAATCTGAATTCCGGCATCTCATATGAATTTCAATGATTATTTTTGTAAACTTTTTAGATATGCATCACCTCACTCTGTTTTCATGTCAGGTTATAAATCAGCAGCCCACACTCCTGATTCAGGGCCCAGTGCTGACTTCAGCACCGTCACACTCTATGGCAACGAGATGAAGGTTATCGACCAGGCCCATGGGCCAGAAAACGATACAAACTCCCAGTGTGCACCCAGTGGCACCGGGCAGAACATCTGTGCAACTGCACAAGTCACCTTGATTTGTTTTCAAAACACATCAGCAATAACACAGAGGATACACAAGGGAGCTGATCAGTTTTTGACCCGTGTAATCCTTCCTCAACAAGCACTGTTTCCATGTTTGCTCCTTTTGTTATGCACAGCTTCACTTTTCCTCTCTGTAATTTTCTTTGAAAACATGACATTAGAGAGAATGCGGCACTATCTCCAAATTTGCGGCCATGATTATTCTTACCAGAAAGAGAAAAAAGGGAAATCTGATAACTCCAGATTATGTTGTAAAGTTACAGGCATGTGCTGCACTTGGGCGATTTGAATTTTTTTTTTTTTTCCGTGGATTTGAAATTCTGTAATAACTGCTATCGTGTGTATTTGTGCACTAGACAAAAAAAATTCTCTTGCAGCCATGGAAAGAAAGTAATACTGGTGAACAATACCCGTGCCTTCCATGATTGGCAAACCTCAACTCATACCCCCTGGGAAGTTGTAGAAGTGCTTTATATTTCAAATTCTACCCACACACACAAAAAAAGAAAAGAAAATGCTGCTGGAATGGATGAGCTCCACCAGCTGCCGAGACTTAGAGTGAAGATGATGTGATTCTTGGATTGGACTGAGAAGACATTTTCAATATTTGGCTCGGAGGTGTCAAAATTGTCATGCCACTGCCAAATGCTCTCTTAGAGATCAAACATTCTCTTTAATAAGACTGCCCGAGGGTTATGTAAGCTTAAACTCAAATATAAAGTCTTCCAATATGACTTCTTTCATTATTATTATTACACATTTCAGGAGGAGCGGAGCTACATGCTCATTTGGAAGTGAATAGATGGAACTGTCAAGAGTTTGTAGAAATCACCTGCAGACTGAGTTGAAGTCTGCTGGAGGTAATCTCATGCACAGTAATGTGGATTTAGCAAGAAAGGATGATTGGATGTTAAACCAATCCAGCAATACATAATATACTACATGTGGTAATACTCCAATCCACAATGAGCAATCAGGCTACTACACAAGGTGTCAGGGGAGCAATACATCTTAAGGCCCGTGCTGTGTGAGCACCGTCAATTACCAGTGCAGTGCTGCTCTGACATGAGACTGAATATTGTTTTTGGCATCGAAGTCAAGAGGGAGAAGAGCAAGACAGTGAGCAAGCCTAATTGTGATGTGCCATAATTTCCCGCTCAGGGCCTCTCAGTCATATGGGTGAGGTCAAAGGTGCAATAGAGGGAGTCCATCAGAGACAAGGCGTGCTGAAGTCATCTGTACAGAGTTATTCGGTGTGAGGTGAAGTCAACTTGGTCAGACAGGAGACCTAATCAGATTTCAAAGTAAATACAGTGCCGCCGGCTCCAGAAGACTGAGTCCAAACATTGCTGCTAATTGCATCTGTCTTCATTTTCCGCATCTCACTGTACAACAGCAGCGAAAGAGAAACCTAGATGGAACAGGGACTATTTCAAAACCGCAGAGAGCACCTCAACGTTACCTCAATTTTTAGGTCGTAACTGTTCATTTTAGAGATTGCCAACTCTGATTGCTTCTGTCAGAAATCAAAATATAATGCCTGTGAAGTGTTTCTACTGGAATATTTCTTTCTTCTTCTTCTTCTTCTTCTTCTTCTTCTTCTTCTTCTTCTTCTTCTTCTTCTTCTTTATACACGGAGACTGAAAAGGAAAATATATATAGTCTTGTCCCGTTTGCCTTATGTGGGACAGAGCATGGAAACCTACGTAAGCACAGTCAAGTAGCACAATTTGCTGCAACTGATCTCCTGTATTGTGACATTTCTGTACAGGAGAGCTGCTCCAAGTTAAACAGACGCCTTATGTCAAGAGGCTTTTTTTTTTTTTTACCATCACCACATCCAGCTGCATCTCAAAGTTATGGACGGCTTGTTCACAGAGTGCTTTTACCATCATGTCCTGAAAGTCCCAAGAGTTACGCCCGCCACATGGTGTTTATTGTAGGTCACCATTAGGGCCCTGGCCCTCAGTGACACCTTGGCAGACGGGGGAAGGCTTCCACCCCAGAGGAGCGTGAGTGACTGTTTTACTGTGGCGGTTTCGGTATTCTGTGCTCCAGCAAAAACCCAACCACATATCAACTGACTGCCATATGCAGACTTGAAAATTACAAGTGCACAAATAGTCAGAGCTGAGTGTAATTTAAACTGTACATACAATGTTATTAATTGTGTCTCTGACAGGCATGATGACATTTCATTGTTGCCCTATACTGGTGAAGCCAGACTGTTTATTTTTTAATCATATCAGTGTCCTACAAAAAAGAAGAAGTCATGGACAAATAATCATGTTGCCCTCTCACCGTTAGAGCATCGGCAAAGTATGCATAGCACTAGGCTATGGTCAGTGAGCAGCACTGGATATGACATCAAATCTCTGAAATGTCTCTGTAAGTAAGTTTGTGCTGAGTCCACATCAACAAGTGTGTAATGTGGTAAGAGAGAAGTGTGCGAGCAAGCATCCACAGCGAGGGGATGAGATTCACAGAGGCTCCTGAGGGAAATCAGAATAAAACGGTAGATTTGCTTGGAAAGCACATTTCATATTTTCAGAGGAAACCGAGATGCCGATTATCCTACCCAATACTTAAAAGGGAAACATAAAAACGGCAATGGAGCGCGAAAACGACATCATCTGGATTGTAAATGCCTTCTGTACCTGCTATTTATTTTGGGATGTATTGTTGAATACTGCAATGCATAAGAGGGACCTAATTTATCCTAAGGCTAAGTCTAGACAAAAACACTAAGGATTTTTTATTGTATGAATAAAAAATACGTAAGCTGTTTGGATGAATTATAGCACATCTCAAGCGTTATGAAAGACTTGGACTTAATAATAATAATGCATAATCGCAGCAGGCATGTCCATGACGTAAGCACGGCGTACGTTATCACAAAGGAAAAGATGGCGTCGGTAGCAGAAATGTACGATGTAGGATGGGAAGGTAAGATTAAATATAAAATAGCTACTCTTCAAGTGTCACACAGGCACGTGTTCTTACTTTTTGAAAGCTTCTGGCGTCATCTTGCGCACTGACATGACGTGGAGTCGTCGCTGTTCCAGACTTAATATACGAGCTCTCAAGCTACCCTTTAAAGTGGTTAGCTAAACATAGTTAGCAAAGTGTGCTACCCAGTCAGTTTTATGTTCGCAGTAGTCAGTAACCGCTTCATTGTCCCTAGCTTCAGCGTAATGATGGCGTGAAAGCACCGGGAGTGTGCAGTGGAAACCGACCTTTGTCTCTTTGAAGAAAAGACACAGGGCTTGTTATCATTTTAGCCCGGGTTGGCCTAATGCAGCGGCTAACGGTAGCCACCACAGACTACGCAGGTTTTCGGGTCCTGTAAAAGAGCTGGAGCACGGCGACAGTAACGCAGTACCGTACTAATGTTGATGCTGCCTTTTCTCCGCCTGCACTTGTGTGCATTCATAACGTCTCCTAGTTGCTCGAACATCTTCGTGTCATGCTGTCAAATCTGTTGAGCTAAATACATGCATAGTATATGAAGTTTGGTGTGTGTAATGGTCCTAATATCGTAAATCTCTTCAGCCACACCGGTTCAAATGCCGGACAGGTTTGAGTGCATTTATAGGTAATAAAGTGTGATTTAGAAAAGCTGTATGCCGCTCACACTTGACAATCGTGTGGTAGAGTGCTACAGAAGTGAAGGTCTTGAAATAGTGAATTGTGTTGCAATCTGTTAATTTTCTCATTTTGCAGTTGTCCTTATTTTTCATTGTCTCTGTCCAAAGAGATGAGAGATAAGCTGCGGAAATGGCGAGAAGATAACTACAGAAACAGTGAACAGATTGTGGATGTTGGTGAAGAACTCATCAGTGAACATGCATCTAAACTGGGAGATGACAGTAAGTGTGTCAAGGCTGAATAAATCTGAAGATTGTCATCTTATGTCATTATAGACATGTTTTTTGTGTGTATGGTTAGGTGGAGTGTTAGACTTAAGAATACTGATTATATTATATTATTTGGTAGTATTAAAACAGGTAACTAAACATAAAAGCAGAGAAAATTTTGTCTTTGTATGACAAATTCAAAACAACAGGAAAAACTTTATACTTGTAATAAAACAGTGATTGTTTGTTCCTTTTCACTAGTGGCGACCTTCAAAACTGCAGTATTTAGGCAATAGTTTAGGATTTAGACTTTGTAGTGACTAAAACTACTTAATAACCCTCAGTAAAATTTGTCAGTAATAATTTTCTTGTTCTCAGAGAGAATCAAAACGTTGTGGACTTTTTAATTTCTGGACATGATCTTGAGCTTACTGTGATGTGGACCATGCAGATAAGCAAAGACAGTTCTGAGAATACAAGTCTGGACAGGGGATAATGCTTAAAGTGAAAAAGGGTGAACGGAAACCAGTTCATATTTTAATGTCTTTGGTTTGATGAGTAAACGTCGATACAGAAATTAAATTGGTAGATTGTCAGGAAAAACACTAAAACATGATTATTTTCCAGAAATACAGTGAGCAGGAATACAGCCCTACACAGTTTAATAGTGTCAAGAAAAAAAGAATAAGATATGTATTCAGTTACCTTTCACAGTGCACACCATATTGTTATTCCTGCAGATTTTATTTATTGTTTTAGCTGCCCTGCTGCACTACTTCGTAAAACTCTCCCTTTTCCTCAAATCACAATGATTTACAAACCCCTTAAAAGAATCGGACGCACACTTGACATGCTATGCTTTTATTGAAACCAACTCCTAAATTGGCTGTGAAATGAGATGGCAATTATCAAAACATGAGTTGGAATCATTAAAGTGAAGAAAAACTAAGGGCATTTGTTTGTTTTGGCATAAAACCTTTTGGGTGGAGGCTGGGTGTATTTCATTTGGCTGAACATGTCTAGTTTATTTATCAAAGCTGCTGGCTTAACATGTTGCGCTGATTTCCATTAGTCGACTTGTGCAGGCACTCTGTTATGTGTTATAGAATGTTGTAATGTCACAGTTGACTTAAAGAAAAATTGTCAATAAACATTTCATATTTTTAAAGCTCACCACAGAGTTAAACATGTTAAAGGGTTAGTGCGTGTTCTGTTGGTGAGGCTCAGCATGACTTGCTTCACAAGCAAGTAAATATAACATGGAAGAAAATGCAGAAAGTGTTGTCATATAACACCTATGTAAATTTCCATTAATAATTTTATTGGTGTTGAAAAGTGTTGCAATGTTTGGATTGTTTAAGAATTAGCAGTATAGTTATATAAATGTCACCCACTTATCAAAATAATTTTATATCTTATTTCTTTAGAAACTGATATGTACAATCTTTGTATTTGTAATGAAAACAGTCACAATATGTTGTTAACCCGACCACATTTAGCAGATCAAACTTGCTTTGGCACAAAAACTACAGTCTGTGTTATAACAGTCATACAACCCTGAGCGAAACATCTCAGCATGGAATCTACAGAATTGTTAGTTTAACTACTTTAGTTTCACAATGCGTCAGCACTGTTTTTAAGAATATTAGTAATATTTGCAGGATTTTTTCTTCAGAATATAGCTGCACCCTTACTAAACCGCCCAAATTTTGACTGTTGTTTTTTTCCCCTGATGCCTCAAGAGATAATTATATCCATACTAACACTTTGTATTGTATTATTAAAGTAGAATTTATTTGGAAACTGTAAACAGACTGGTTCTTATGTAGTGTTTTTCTACTTTACTTAAGCACTCAAAATGTTTTATGTCTCATTTCCCCATTCACAAATGCTTTTTCTATGCCTATGTGTTTTCTATCTAGCGTTCACACAGATTCACACTCTGTTAAATTGGAGTTCAATATTCTACCCGAGGATGCTTTTGGAATACAGATTTGAGCGGCTAGGGATTGAATCACTAACCTTATGATTAGTAGATGACCTGCTCTACCTCTTGAGCCATAGGCACCATTTCAACATAATGAGGAAAGCAAATTATGGGGTTGAGTGTAACTTTCAAACAGTCTAACTTAAGGACCACAGGCACACAAAAATGAATTCACACAAAACCATATTAAGATGTTCCACCTGTGTTTATGGTTGTGTAAATGCTTTCAAAGTGATCTGCAAAGCTTCTGCATCTAATATGCATTTAAAATGATTGTTAGGACTAATAAAAACATAGTTTTAAATAAATATATTTATTTATATTTGTTGTACAGTCAAAGTTATTTTTAGGATCATTCCATCTAACATAGTCAAATCTGAGAAAATTCCCACTTGACCCCCATATAAGCTTTTTTCACTACTTGGAAATCTATAGTTCAGTTCCCGTCCAGATGTCAATTCCACATGTTGAAGTGTCCTTGATCTAGATACTGAACCCCAAGTTGTCACTCTACTCACTGGAGTGTTGTGTGTCTGTGTGATAGTTATAAACCATGCAGTATAGTATAAACATAGGTAACATTTAGTACAAAGTACTTTTTTATGCTCAAAGTAAAAAAGCTGTTTAAGTAATAATCCATTCCCCACTTACTTACTTACAAAAATTAAATTCAAAATCTCACATTAAATCAGTGACATTTTTTGACACTCTGAAAATTGACTGAAATTGAATTAACTGAAACCAGTTGAATCCAGTTGTTATAAAAAAGTTTTATAATTTGAATGTACATGTGTGTTCCTGCTCTAAGAATCTTCCTTAAATGTAAAAGTAAAACTACTGAAATTGAATACATTTTATGACCAGTTCACTGCTAGCAAATCAATAGTATGCCTGTAAAATTTTTCAGAAGGGTGTTTATGGATGTTAGTAATACAGCATGGATGTTTTTAAGTAATAGTCAGTGTATGTCAAAAGGAAAATAATAAATGTTCCATGATGTATTAAAGGAAACAGAACAGTTCTTTTAATAATAGTAATAATAATAAACTCTTGGTTCTCATTGTGGAAAGTGGGGAAAAAACATCCCATGCAGTTGTTGGGGACAGACTCTTAAGTCTCTATGTCAAGTGTATAGTTTAATATATCAAGTTTTAGATGTTATGACAGACAGTGGAATGGAAAGGGCGTCAACACTTTCTTCTTTGTCTGTGTGTTTTCTGCCCAGTATGGATTATTTATGAGCAGGTGATGATTGCAGCCCTGGACTGCAGTCGGGATGACTTGGCTCTGGTAAGTTTTCGTCGCACTTCCTCACACACCCAAAAGCTTCATTCTCTCACAACCATTACTACTTTGCAGCACCTGCGCTGCCAAATGTGAAAATCTGATTTTTATTTGGCCAAGTGGTCTTTACTTTGTCTGTACTTTGGAAAAACAGTTTAATAAGAACTGGAGTTAGTGGATGTAACAAATACATGGAGATGCACGCTTCAAGTGTTCACTGAACTTGGCATCTCTAACAAAGTTCCACCTTTTTTTTTCTCTTTAGGATTTATTTGTCACGTAATTATTCAGAGTTTAGGTTCAGAAATATGAAAATGGTCAAATCTGCATGCAAAACTAGAAGGGGTGGGGGGGACAGTAATTCAAGTAGTTCATCTCCAATCAGTATGGATGTGACAGCTCCCTTTGGCTAAATGAGTGACTCACCGAGTACAGAGAAGGCTCGAACTCAATCATTAGAATTAGTTGTCTGTTGGCTATCCTCTCAGCACTTCTGCCAGACTTAAAAAAAAAAAAAAAAAAAGCAGAAGGACTAGACTTAAGCTGATGGATAGCAGATACGATCCAGGTCACACTGCAGACTTTTCCATCTCATTCATGATAATACTGAATGCTATTGTTACTATTGTCTTCTCTTTCACAAATTCAAACTTTGTGTAGAAGAGGAAGAAAAGGTGGAAATAGGAGAATCTGCACTTTTAAAAAATCTATTTTTCTTTTTTTAAATATAGTGATGTGGCTGTCCCAATGTGTAACAGAGAAATAACAGTTCATTTAAGACAGTGAAGTTTGCCTTATGGGAGAATGTCTGTATTGTTGGTTGTTCAGTTAAGTCCCAAGACAGACCGTTTGTATCAAAGAAGCTTTGGTATTTGCGTGAGAGTCAGCGTAACATAAAGTTTAAATACTGCCATCTATAATTGGTCTCCCTTCTGCCCACATCCTTGCAGACCTGTCTACAGGAACTGAGGAAGCAGTTTCCAGATAGCCACAGAGTGAAGCGATTAACGGGCATGAGGCTGGAAGCTTTGGAAAGGTAAGCATTGGGAGAGAGGGCAGGCAGAAAAAAGCACGGCCTTACTGTTATGTATGGTACTTTGAGAGGCTTGGGGACAAGAAAATGTTAGCAGATCCTAAGTGGTACAATGGTCTGGGTATATGTAAGTACAGTGTGTGGGGTAATGTGTGTTTATGTTGGATCACCCAGCATTTCTTTTAGAGAAAGAAGGGAATGGAGTGGGGAAAGGTTCAGTGCTGGGTAGTCCTGTGGCCCTTTAGACTGAGGTAAGGATTCCCGGGAAGGAAGTGGTTAGATCCCACTGTTATTCTGGGGGTCTCTCAGCACTCTCTGGTTTCTATTCTGCTGTTGTTTCCTTATTTTGTTACTTCTTATTCGCCTCTTTTTTTTTTTTTTCTCTTTGCCTTCCCTGTTTTGATCTCAGTGCTTTAAGAGCGTCTTGGCTATGTAAATATTGAAATGCCACCACAATCAGAACAAGGAGTCTGAGGAAGGAAGATAAACAAGGGGGTATTTTAGTTTGTACTGATCTGAAGTCAGGGTAATTCAATCTGTTTACTACCTCACTCACATTCCCCACCCCGATTACCATTGCTGGTTTATCGGTTATGTCAGAGTTTATGTGATAATTGAGAGTGATTGCTTCGGCACTGTCAGATTAAATAAACTCCACACTGGGATCTAATTGGCAGCAGACAGAGCTACACTTCAATGACGCAGCTTCAAACAGTAAGGGCCTTCCCCTCCACACATGCATATGCTTGCCCACACATACACACACATGCTTGGTCCCTAAATAAATAAAGCAAATCAAAGTGGCTTGTGAGTGGTTGCCTGGTGCCATCTGAAGTCTCCCAAAGTGTGGCTGAGTAATAAAGTGAATGTGAGGGAAGCATCAGTGCTGGAAGTAGGGCTGCTCATTGCTAATGGGAACCAGAGGTGCTTCTGTCTGTTGCGGGAGGAACCATTTGTGATCAAGGAACCATGCTGTTGTTTGCTAAAACATCAGTGCTGCAGATTACTCCTTACAAGCAAAAAAACATTCTTTGCCGCCTGATTTCACATCATAAGTGAGGAGCACATGCATCCGATTGCAAGATTTTTATTTATTTGTAACCATGTATCCATTATTTATAGCTCATGTATTTGTTCTTGTTGGCCCTGTCCAACAGTCTGAAGCACACTCTTTGGGATGCAGCAGGCTATCAGGTTCATATGCATGTTTTGTGGTAATATGTGGGCCCAGAGAGAAAAAGACTGTTGCAGACACAGACAGATGTAAAGGCAGCATTTTAATTTTGTTTAAAGGTGAAAACAACTCTACACAATCAAATGAAAATACAATCTGAAAAACAGGGAGTTTTATTTGTATTGATGTCATGAGCCATTGTGAAATTATATAAGCCACCGTATGACCAATAACCTAAACTTAAATGAAGGTTTTTCTTTCTATAGATTAATACTGATTTCTGTACAGCCTCATTGTAATCCTAGAAACCTGCCATAATGTGTACGGAAACTTGATTGTCTTGAACTCTTTTTTTCCAAACCATCTAATTTTACTTGACTGGGAATAGGGATTGGTTTAATTTTTAATAAAATGTTTTTTCTTCCCCCCACTTTCCCATGCTGAAGGTACGATGAGGCCAACAAGCACTATGATGCCATTCTCCAAGACGACCCCACCAATACGGTAAGGAAAGAAAAAAAAAGAAAAGTCCCCTGCTTAGCGCTCTACTTTGCTTCACTTTGTGGTTTCAGCTTTTTTGGAGGGCTTTAAATCTGTCGAGGCAATTCGGTGTTAGCAAGGGAGTAGCTAAGTTAAACTCCAGTTGGCCTCTGGCCTCAACCACACTGCTGATCAGCCTATCACCCACACAACTAAAAAGTGTTTAAGGGAGGGGGCTGGGTGGCTGGGGGGGGTGATTCATAGTCTTAGTCAGTGGCGGACATGTTTGGTGGAAGTAAAGCGTAAATATAGCTCCGGTCTTTGAAGATGATGATTTACTGGGCCTTTTAGACCTCCACCCCAACTGAACAGGGATAAGCTCCCTTCCCTTCACCTTTGCTCTCTACTGGCTTCAGGTGCAAAGTGCTGCTGGATGTTAAGCTGGTAATACAAACAAGTCTGAAGTAATTCTCTGAAGCCCACTCCTTGCCATCTTTTCTTTTCAATTTACTACCCATCACTGTAAAATAACTTGCAGAAACTTGTCTAGCCAGTGTTCTGCCAAACCCACATACCTTAAACACAATGTACCTGCTGGTAATTGTTTCCATAAGGACATGTGGCCATGCAAGAAAAAGAAAGCAGCTTGTTTATTTTGGCTGTAGCCTCCCCCCCCCCCAAAAAAAAAAAAAAAAAAAAAAAGATGTGCAACAAGTCCTGTGCCATGGTGCCATATGGATTCCTTTAGATGTATTAGATATTTTCTTTCAGCAGGCAGTGTGCTAGAGACACATCATAGGTACTTTGGATTTCATTTCACAACATCAGCTTTGTGCTTTAAACAGGAATAAGCTTGTTCTCCGTGTGTCATGGAGAAATGGCCTCCCTATCTTTATCTTGCAAGAGCTGCTGCCTCCCATCAGTCTCTGTCTGTCTCGCACTCACTTTATAATTATTTGTCGCTGTTTTACACTGAGATTGTAAATCATTTTTGCTGGTTAGTATAAATATAATTTTGTTTTACATTACAATTATAAATATACATTTTTATTTATCCACCCTTATTCTGGATTCAGACTACATAACATTGACAGAAAAGCTACAGAAAAAATAACTTTAGCATTACATCTTCCTTTAAATCTTGCATAACAGTTCTGTAACTACTGTAAGGCTTACCAAGGTAAACATGGTGGATTCTGCCAGCTGCTGAGAACTTTTTACACCAGTCAGCTGTGTAGAGCTGTAAACATGACAAAACAAAAGAGAAATTATACTTCTGTTGCAATTGGTTTAACATTCTTTTCCTGGAAATTGTTAGCTGGCACCTCCTTCCTACCAGATGACATCATGCATATCAGAAACACTAGCTAGCATGATTGATTATGGAGCAGTGTGTTGTCTTTCAGTGTTCAGTGACTGACCGTGACTGTGTGTCATAACAGCTACTAGTGCAATGGTATTTTAACGAATACAAATTAAGCATCAGATCAAACGTCAAATTCAAAATGTTTTAGCTTTCATTAAGGCTAGAAATAACAAGAACTTGAAATTCAGTTTTTCCTCTCACTGTGATGATTTGTTGGTTGTTAGAAATAAAAAAATATGCAACTTTTTCAAGAGGTAGTGACAATTTATTTTAAAACCCGAAAACTACCCTGAAAATAAGACACTCAGCAGGAGTCATATAAGGTTTATTGTTGGATTGATAATAGTTTTGCCATACATAATGTAAAATATGGATATAGTGAAGTGCCTAAAATCCTGCATTCTATCTGAATGCCACCATATGGTGATAGCTGTGGTTGGGGAAAGAGAATTCAAGTCCAAGTCAAGTCTTTGGGAAAAATGTTTTTTGTTTTATTTTGTTTTGGGGTTTTTTTGTCACGTGACATCTGTAAACATTTTATTGCTGAGTAAATCTTGGTCATACTATGTTTCAATTGAAGGATTATCTGTGGTATGAAGCTGCATGTTTACTGGCTAATGAGTTGTCAATCACAGGTCATTAGACAATCCCTCCTCCTTTTCAATACATCTGGTCTTTTGCAACCAAGATGGCAAAAAAAAACTTATCACAAGGCTTCAGAACAGGACTTTATAAACCAATGGATGATGTTATGGTAGTGTTATACTGTCTATGGGTTGTTCTGAAAACAATGAAACAGATACACAGCTGTTGCTTGATTGAGCAGTAAGAAAGATAAAAAGTTTAATGAGAGGTTATTAGATTAGTGTCTGAGCTTAATGAGTGCAGTTATTGAACCAATCCGGAACCAGACCTGCTCTGGATCCAGCAATTGCAAGCATGGCTGTAACTAAAGCACAGAGCAAACATTTTAAAGATGGGTTACCAACAGTGATTTAATTTTTCAGTCAGGATGCCTACCAATATTTGGTAGCACAAAAGTGTCATTGACATTTTTGTCATAGCCTGCTCTCCTGAATGACTCTGTCGGTCCGTTTCAAACAAGGAAATAAGACTCGGGTGATTGCAGTGAATATTCTGACACGCTAACGAAAATGAGATTCAAGTTGCAAATTCTGTGATTTTCTTCCAACGCTGTCATTGTCACGTACAGTGATTGGCACTCAGCCAACTTATGTTTGGTTATTAGAATGATCTGTAGTGAATTGTTTAAATATATCCACTGTTCTGATAATGTGAGTTGTAATTTCAGTGAGTCCCAGTCCCAGGACACCTCCCAGATCTAATGTAGATTGCAGGGACATACTCGGAAAGGGAATGGTCTGTTTCCTGGTCTCTGCGTGCTAGAGACTGCCACCCTTTCAAGCGTAGGCTGACATTCAAACCTGGGACTGGGAGTGGAACAAAACAGACAAATATGTCCTCTGTCTCTGAGATGTTAACCTTAAACCTTTTTCCCAAAATCCTTGTCCTCAATGGGTGTAGTGATGCAGGGTGGAGCGACGATTCAATGACATCACTTAGGTCACCTGTCTTATTGTGAGGGCTGCCTCCTCCCTACATGTTCTCCAACATGCTCCTAGGATTCGGGCAGGGGATGGGCCTGAGAAATGGCGGAAAATTGGCGACCACAAGGAAGACTTGCGAGGCATCCCAGCATGCGAAGCACAGATTGGAAACTGAGCTGTTGTAATTACAGGCTGTGGAATAGATGTGGTACCCATTAACCAAAATTGTTGAATCAACAAAAATTTCTCAAGGTTTTTTTTTTTTTTTGCCATGGCGCTGTCCAAAAAATGTTTCAAACTCTTAGCCCTTCCATTGCTTGCTATGTTCCAATACCTACAGCAATGAGCTGGCAAAATTCTTGTCTGCGTGCATAAATGCGATTTTTCCACCTTTTTATTTCTTCCTGTGAGTATTTTAGATTATGTGGTGCAAACAGCATTTGCAAAAAAGGATGTGCTAGTTTAGGATTTGTTTAAAAATGAGTGGACTTAGTGATTACGTTAATATTAAATTCCAACGCTCTCATTTCACCCTAATTGTTCAATATAAAAAGCTAGTATTTCTTAAATAAGCCGCTGAGGTCACACAGACGACTTCTGAGGTTGACCCACAATCATATGCAATTAGAGATTCATTGCTAGACAAGAGTTTATTTGTGCGGGAAAAGCAATGTGAAGTTTAAAGCCTCACGTCAATGTTTATTGACCACATAAATGTGAAGTATACTCTGAAAACTCTTGGAAGCGTTTGACTTTCAGACTTTAAAAAAAGGATTCGATTGTAACTTAAACAATCTGCTGTGTATGGGTGCAAACATACCTGTGGGGAAAAAATAAATAAATAAATGCATAAAATACATTTTTAACCTGTTTCACACATGTCAAGTGTGCCACCTGTGTTGTGTGTTCATGTCTCATCATGGGGAACTAATGCTGTAGGTCAACTCATGGTGCAGTGTTGACACAAATATGCTAGTCTGTACTTTTTGAGTGTCCTCAGAGCATTAATTTAAAAAAAAGTCATAACGACAGAGGGATCAGATAGTCAAATGCCAGGTTTTTGTTTTTTTTCTGGATCAGTAGCTAGAAAAGAACAGGGAGGAGTAGGTTGGAGTTACTTTATGTTTAATAAAGTGCTATGACTTTTCAGAGCAACAAGTTCCATATGTTGTTTTGAGCCCAAAGATGTTCTTTATCCAAGAAAAAAAAAGGGGGGGGACAGAGAGAAGTGGGTGTGTGTTGAGGAAAGATCTTATTTGTCTTTCATTTGAAGTGAGTATAAATTCTAATTTCATGATAGACTGCAGATTAAATTGGCGCCCTCTTTGTTTTAATAGTCTGAATACAGGTAGGCAATAGAATTGTGATGCACAATGTTGCTGTATGGATACAAAGCGTGTCACTCCAACTCGAGAGAAGAGGCCCAGCCTTCTTATCTCTTCTCAGATTTTATTGGGAAAGTGCTGACCAGATGTAGTGAGCACATCTCTCTCCTTTGAAGAATTTCAGGACACTATTCTTCATCTGTCTTGTTAGCTTCTTGAACAATAAGTTGCAGCTCACAGATGTGCAGTCCAGATCATCCAGGCTTATTAAAGAAGAAGGTATTAAAAGGAAATAATTAGCCATTCACGGTTCACTTCTGGTTGATAAATTCATGAAATGTTAATTTTCTCTCAACTTGCCTGCCTTCTGCTTATGTTAAAATATTCTTTCCTTTATGACGATGATGTCTTGTTGCACAGCGCTCCTTTTATTTATTTTTTTCGGTTAAAGCTGCTGTGTGTCAGCAGGTCTTTGTCCCAGCTTGATGGATAAGTGGATTTCTTACGATGGCATTGTCAGAGGAGACCCAGATTTACAGCCCCTAGACATGACTCATACACAGCCCTCAATGGCTTTGGTTATGAGAGGAAGCCCCACTCAATCAAGTGCCAGTCCATAAATAAAATAAGCTGTGGCAGGGCAGTGCACTCCTAATGGAGCAGCAGCCCCTGTTAAGGTTTTCACTTACTATCAAAAGAGAAGAAGGAGGTGGTCTGGGGGGAGTCTAACATTTGGAAAAGTCAGGGCAATACTTTCTAATTCAGATTGATGAGAATCTAATCCACCTTAAGGTCAATTCAACATCAAAATGAAGCGGAAAGCAATTTTCAGCTGATGTAAGTCAGGCTGGTGCAGCGCTAGATGCGTGCTGTGCCGGCAGGAAGACAGGCGTTGGGGTTTGGAGGAGTGTGCCATTTTCCCCACTTGGTTAGGGGATGACTCACCACTTTATCTCAGCCACTGAGCTCATTCCAACTTCCAAACATTGACTCATAATGTGTGTCCGTATCCCGTTGGACATGGTCGCTAACTATCTCCAATTATGATTAAAGTCCCGCAGTAATAATATGAATAAACTTAACAAAGTTAACTTGACAGAGTCTTGTCTTTTTGACTCTGTGGCTGTTACTTTGGAAAGAAAGTGCAGTTTTTTCTTATAGAAAATGATTCATTGTCATAATGGAACTTTAAGAAAGCTTGTGGTACACTGAAAAGTGAAACACTTAGACTCACAACTCTTACACTCCCTCATGCTCTTTACCCTCTCAACCACTTGAGAAGCTGAGTTCCTAATCCTGTTTACACTCTGCTCTATAGGCAGCAAGGAAGCGCAAGATCTCCATACTGAAGGCCCAGGGGAAGAGCACTGAAGCCATCCGGGAGCTCAATGAGTATTTGGAGCAGTGAGTGTTTGTTACAAGGGGGGGATCAGCCACCCCTTCTCTTCATCTCCCCAGATTTTTATTTTAATTAAAAACGAACCTGCTTTCAAGAGTGCTGGCATGATTTGAGCATAAAATGCCAACAAATGCTGTCAGCTGCAAGACTGTCATTGTTATTATAATACACAGTGGTTGCTTAATCCTAATATTTTTTTCTTTAATATGTTAGTTTCATTTATTGTTTTACTCCTCTGGAGGAAGAGAATTTAATGTCAGTATTTGCTTACAGGTTTGTTGGAGACCAGGAAGCATGGCATGAGCTGTCAGAGCTCTACATCAACGAACATGAGTAAATCCATTTTTATATTTTAACCAAAACTATTGTATTCACTTCCCTGAAAGCAGAGCCAAATTTCCTTGTATATATATACTTTTTCATCTGCCTGTTCTATGTACAGCTTTAAAAAGCTTGCATTCTTTGTGGTTATACTGGGACCCACCTTTGCAGTTACAATACCCAAATCCAAACACTATTCAAGTCAAACATTTGGTATGGTCATTATGATCAAACTGATGCATTGTTTTATACAGTTGGAGCATAAACAAACCCTTTTCTTTTAAAGGATTCTCCAATATGGGATTTTGTAACAGTTAACACAGGGAACAGCATCACCATGTTCATCATAGTTTATTAACAAATGCACATGGATTGATCTAGACATTTTGTGTAGCAAAAATTTGGTATTTAATTGTTGTTTAAGTGTTAGTTGTCGTGTCAAGGTTATCAGACAAAAAGTGACTTGGTACAGCTGCTTCATGTTTAGGTTGCTTGTGTCAGGACTTCACATCATTCTGATGGCTTGATCTCCAAAGGGCCGTTGGATGGCCACAATGGAAGGCGTTGAGATGCCAAACTCAGCCAGGGGTCTGAATAGAACCCTGGCTGAGTTTGCCACATAAGACTGGTTTAATAGGATTTCAGGCTTAAGCCCCCACCCACTCCTACATATGAGAGCAGAAAGACTCCCCAGCCTGATATCTCAGTTGCCAGGGAGAACTGCCAGACAGACAAGAGCACTGTAAGACAAAAATAATTTTGTTTGTGTCACTGTTCATCCTTCCTTTATTGTCTGGGGCTCAGAAGTTAGTCAAGCGGTGTCTGTAGTTTAACAACATTTTTTTTAAATATATATATATATATATATATATGCGTGTGTGTGTGTGTGTGTGTGTGAGAGAGAGAGAGAGAGAGAGAGAGAGAGAGAGAGACTTGACTGTTGTTGCTCTGGTAGGAAGGCAGCAGCAGCAGGAATGTGTAGCACGGTGAGAAGGCTACTTATTGGATATTTCATGCTTTGTCTGGGAGGCTTTATTGCTGTAGTAGCCAGAGGAAATCCTAGGGTGAGCGGATTATCTCCAAGCTTATCCCAACACTTCTAATATCACACCATTCACTCCCACAGCCCTCTATCTACAGGCGTGTCAATTTCTTTTCTTTGTCTTCTTTATTTTGGGTTACAAACTCCCTGTTTCCCCTCCTCCTCCTCTTCCGGATAGTGAGGCATTATCACCACTCTTTTCCACAGGGATAGATCAGGAGGCAGAGGGAGAGGACACTTGCTGTGAAATTCCCAGGAGAAGGTGGTGGCACTTTAGCCGCCCCCCTGCCACTAGAGAAAACAGAAGTTGATGGAGAAGCAAAGCAAGAGAAATAAACTCTCCTCCTCTCACTGCACAACACCCTGGAAGCTTAAAATAAACAAAGCAGTCTGTCTCTGCCTTGCTGCTGTTAGGGTTGTAGTAGACAGCATTAACAGATTAAGAATGTAATTAATAGCCTCTGAGCTGACACTGTTAAAACAATCCGTATGCCGCTGATGTTTAGACAGGAGATTATTTTGTCTGTTGCAAGTATTGCTCATAGCCACTGTTGGAATCTGCTGCTGGCTCTCATTCTGACCCAAGTTATGAGCCTGTTCAACCAAATTGGACTGGTCATCCAAAATTGCAGGATAAATAGTAATAATTTTTTCAAGCATACTTTGAATCCAATTTTGTCCAATGCATAGTCAGAATGTGGTATTAAAATGGGGGGTACGCCACTGCTGATGGTTTTACTAACCTCCAAAAGAAATAAATACAGAGTCTCACACATGATGGGGACACTACCCTCGCTCAAGCATTGTGGTGTAGAGGGAGCTTAGAAGCTGCCATAAAGAGCACATTGGGTTAGAAGCTTTCGTTGAAGAGTAGAAGAGGTACAAATTTGGCTCCAGTACAAGACTGATGGAGCAGGCTCTGGTGTAGGCCACAGCTATTGCACGAGCACATCTGAAAGTCTTTATAGAGAGGAAGTAGTAATTGTAAGCAGCCCCCAACCTCCCAAGCCCTCTGATCTCCCTTTCTACTCAGCCCCTTTCCACTGTTTTTTTTTCTTTCTCCTTTCTGTGTCCCCACCTTTCTTTAGCTCCTATGCTCTTAATTTTTCAGCTAGTTACCATGGCAGACTTCAGGTATACTGATAAGTTTTTCATGTTATTTCAAGCATCAGTCGGATCATTTCATTTCTCACAAAAGCAATAAAAAAAGCAAAATGCGTCTTTGCATTTTGCTTTTTTTTATGAAGTGAGAAATTTGAGAAGTCTTTAACAGGGTAAAAGCCTGTTCACACAAGCAAGATTTTTGTTTTTCAGCTTATTCTTTGATAAAGTTTAAGTTATATGTAAAATGTTGAAAGGCAAATAAAAATACAGAATTCCTTAAGATATTAAGGCTTGACTACAAAACTTTGCCCATTTTCTGTTGATAGGTCTGCTCTGTCTCGGCTGTGTGCCTATGTGCTAGCTTGCGTTTGGTTAGGTGTGCAGACGTTTTATGGCTTTGTGTCCAATGATATACTGTATCTTAGCTTGTCTTGGCCTGGTCCTGTGAGGGGGGGAAACTGTGTATTAGAAGTGGAGTGGCAGCAGATTAGTGTGAGGTCAACAGCTCAGCAGTCTGCTGCTGAGAAGTGATCTCATCTGAGTATAGGCACAGTGTGCCAGCTCTTACTGTAGTGCTGACCTCAGGAAGGTAGTTAACTACACATTAAAGACAGGAAAAACACACAGATGGACACAGTGTCCCCAGTGGAGAAAGAATCACCACACTAGATAGGCTTTTACCTTAGCAAGCTGTCTAGACCAAATACCCTTTATTGTAAGCGTCTGAATAAACCTCTCATCTGGTGGGCCTTTATATATTATAAGTCTGTCACCTGTGAAATGACGTGTACCCTGTGCAGTCTCATCTCAGACCTGTGAATTTACTGAGCGTACCCGTTGTGCTTCACAGTTGAACACCCTTAAGGATGACACATCCACAGCTGTATCAAGCTTACTGTTTTCTTTGTCGCTTCCACAGCTATGGAAAAGCTGCATTTTGCCTGGAGGAGCTGATGATGATCAATCCTCACAATCACTTGTACTGTGAGCAGTACGCTGAGGTAGGTAACCACCTGGATGTCTGTCACCAAATACAGAGCTGGTCATATGTTGTTTATTCAGATGTCATGTTGTCATTGCTTGAGCTGCCCTTTAACACAGCTTGTTGCTTGTGTTTAATGCCTCCTCACACAGGTGAAGTACACTCAGGGGGGGCTGGAAAACCTGGAGCTGTCCAGGAAGTATTTTGCCCAGGCGCTGAGGCTGAATAACCGAAACATGAGGGCATTGTTTGGTCTGTACATGGTGAGTGCTGCTTTGAATGAAGAGAAAGTGGGAAAGAAATACAACAGTGGTTGAGCCTTTTTTTGTAACGCTGTGGTTTTTCAAGGTTGAGGCTGGCCACAGTGTGTCAAGACTGTACTTTCTCTATCTGTGTGTGTGTGTGTGTGTGTGTGTGTGTGTGTGTGTGTGTGTGTGTGTGTGTGTGTGTGTGAGTGTGTGTGTGTGAGTGTGTGTTTTTTTGGGGAGAGCTCTCAGACGGGTCAGCTCGCTGCTGACTCAGACGGTGAACTCCAGCACTGGAAAAGCCTGCCCCTCTGGAGCCCTTTATTTTAGTAATAATACCCCCTTGGTGAGACTTTTTCATGTTTATGACTTGAATAAATAAAGTAGTTATGGGCTAAAAAGGAGAAAAACATAAGGAAGAGAGCAGCACAGCTGTTGCCAGTATTTTGTGACTGCACTGGCAAATTATACAATCAGGTTCTAGTTTAATTGGAATATTGGCCAGATAGCCCCTTCATCTACATATTTGTTTAAACAGGATATTGTGTGCTAGTGCCAGTGCATCATACGTAAGGGAGATCTGACATAAAAACACAAACAAAGCAATGCAGGGAGCAATAGGCAGAAAGTGGAAGCAGCTCTTTACGCAGCGAGCCCTGGTATTTTCCTGTTTTCTGGACTGGGATTCTTCATTTAGTCCAAACACCTCACAGCAACCCACACCCTCTGAAACATCACAGGTCTAGAAGAGGAGCAGTGAAGGTCAGATCCAAGACATTTAGTCCTGCTAATTCTCAAGTCTGACTGGCGAGAGAGCAGCTTTCTTTTTTCATGATTATTATTATTATTTTTTTAATATATCGTCCAAAGACCCTTGGGTCTTTAAAGGATACTTCAGGTGGTTATTTATTCTTGTAGTAGTTAAAGAACTGTCTTAATGTGTTTTGCACATTGTTAGCTAGCCTCGATGGTCCAAACAGTGACAGGTGCAAGTTCAACATAAGGGAAAACTTTCACCATCTTACACCATCTGAGTCAGTGTGGCACAAGACCTGGTAGCACTGACCACAGACTGGTTGTGGACTGGTAACTTACACCACTCACTTGGGGATTCCCCTCCACAGTTGTGCACACAGTTATTCAGGGATAGCCTGTCTGTGTTGACATCATCTAAATTGAGGTTTCTCTTGAGCTAAAAAAATAGAAATAAAAAAAAAAAGCTTACTAAAAAAATACAGAAGCCAAACCATTTTACAGAAAAAAAAAAATAGGGCCAGGTTGATTGGTGCGTAGCTAAAGTTTCAGCACACTGGTAGGTTGGGCTTTGAAGTGCAGGCAGGGTAAGCCCTCTGGGGTTTGCTGTGTGGAGATGATGGCAGGAACATGGGAAAGACATGGGATTTGTGGTTCGGAGGGGAGCTGTCGGGGCAGGCAGAGACCGTGATTCACATGGCGCTCCTTTCATTTCACGTCAGGCTTTTTTCAAAACATACAAGGTCCTTTCATCGGCGGGAATCAATGGTGTTGGAGAAATTAGGCCCTGTTAAGTGACAATTTACGTATGAAGCATTAAAATGCTCACTTTTTCCTCTCCGTAAATGATTTCCCCTGTGTCATCAGGCCAAGGTCTGTTTTTTCTCTTCATTCTGCCACAATGACTAGTGGAGTGGTAGATGGTAAGAGTGGTTGCACATTCATCTCCATTACGCTTTTATTGCTGTTTCACCAAGTTTTGATATAAGAACACCCCTTCCCCTGTTCTCTCCTTTGCATCTTCCTTCCATCTTGTTTTTTTCCTTCTAGTCTGCAAGTCACATCGCTGCCAGTCCTAAAGTTAGTGCCAAGGTGAAGAAGGACAACATGAAGTATGCTGCTTGGGCTGCCACTCAAATAAATAGAGCCTATAAGGTGAGTTACAAATAGACTTTAATCTAATGTGATGTGAGTGCACCTAGCTTTTAATTTTTCTTTCTTTGGTGTCTCTTTCCTGCTGAAAAACATTTTTCCCCCACATCAATCTTCACTCTACCAGACACTGAAAACCACCGATCAGACTTTTCTGCTATGTTGCAGCTTTCATGGAGTATTTGCACACAATATTCAGAGATCCTAAAATCCCCCTTATTTGCATAGAATGTGAAAAGTATTCCCTACCCAGTATTGACCCTTAAATGCACAGCAGTCCTGTAGGATGCCTTTGACTTGCATGGCTGTAATAACAGCCCTGACGTCTTTTACTGTGTCTGGGTACATTTACTGTTAATGTGTTGACTTAAGGCCACAGCGTCTGCTAAGACTTTATCCTGCAAACTGGCTTCACAGATGAGCTTCTTGCAGAGCCACAAGCTGATTCTCAGAGGACAACACTAAACTATAGCGTGAGAGTAGTCTACTTCAGTCTTTCTCAAAGTGGGATATAGTGACCCGTAGCTGGATTTGAGGAAAAATGTAGGAGGTTCATAGCAGTTCCAAAAACCGTTTACGTATGTTGTCTGATTTCTTCAGTTTCAGTGTTTAACTAGCTGCTGTTTTAATATTTTACAAACAGATTCAGTCTTCCCTGTGAGGCGGTCTTCCATTAAGTATTTGCTTTGCCCTATTACTGTAGAGAGCAAAATTTGGGAGAGAGAGAAAGATAAAAAGGAAGCCATAAATAAGGTTAATAAAGGATGGATGTGGACATGCATGCATGTATTTGCTGCTTTAGCAAGGAAGGGGCAAAAGTAAGGAGTTTGTCAGATGGTATCACTAAAATGGTTTACAGTGTCGTCCTGGCAACCAAAGTACGAAAGCATAAAGATTATTTGCCATACTTGCCAGATGTGTTGCTTATTTGGGCACCAAACGATTGTAATGTAATAAGTGGTTCCTCATTCAGCTTCTGTGGGTCCTACAGAAGCTGAGTGAGGCTTCCTGCTGAGCCTCTAAAGACCTTGTCTCACCACATTTGACTCTACTTGCCTTATAGGCACGTTTCACATGTTGAGCCCTCAGTCTGACAGTTCTGTTGGAAAAAGTGTGCATGTAACATGGTGGTGAACTTTTTTGCAGAAGTGTCACAAAACGGCTCTAAGCTGTCACTTGCTGCTTTGATTTGAGTGAAAAAAGAATAGAAATAAAATAAAAATAGAAGAGCTGTCGTTGAAGTGGTACAGCTTATTTGGTTTAGATTAGCACTTTTATATTTGCAGAATGTCTTGATAAATTTAAAAAATGTTGAGCTGGCTTAGTCAATGTAGAATGTCTTCACTGAAGTCAAGTGCATACTACTTTTCACTTTGATTTTTGTGCCTACTGACCTTATCCTGTCTTAGAAAAGCTTTGATCTTAGCAGGGGAAAAGATGAATATCCCACACTGATAGCATTTTTTCATATATCTAAGACTTAAAATAAGAAAACAGCCCTGATGTTTTTTTTTTTTTTTGTTAAAATAGTGAAACTATATTCTTGGAACTTCTCACTCCTAAGAAAAATAGCATCTTATTGGGCTTTACCAGAAAGTTTTTAAATGTTGTTACACAGTAGCATAACAGGGAGTGTGTTAAAGGCTTTAATCAGAGACAGGAAACACATCTGTAATATAGCTAATGAAAGAAATTGATTGTTTGATACATGATACACTTTCATAGTGCCTAACTGTATAAAGTTTTTATTCTCATTAGTTTTATAGGAAGGAAAAAAAAATCTTTGGTGTATTTTTTTCTGAATTGACCAGTTCTGTAACAATTTATATTTTTTCCCAGGGATTTAATGTGCTTGAAAAAATAATGGCCAAGATGAAAATACTCTGGGCCAAGTTGTAATAGCAGGCTAAAGTAGTAGCTACTCTTAAAGGCCATTGGACAAGTGTGTAAAAGCTAGATTATGTGTGATTTTGACCCTGTGCTGACGATAATGAAACACCTCAGTCAGTCACACCTTTATCCTCCAGGGAGCATGATGTGAGATTCATCGCAGCCCTCTGCTTCTGCCCTGCTCTGCAACCTCCTAGTATTTGTTTAGTTGCCTAGTGGAGTTGTGTGGATTTCAATTCAGCTGTGAGCGTGTGACCACATTACGGGTATGCATACCTGGCTGCCACCATGTGTCACGTGTGCTTCTTTCCCCCCCCCTTTTCTTCCCTTTGTTGTGTGAGATAAATGACAAGGTGTGAGGTTGCCTCTTTTATTTCTTCGATCTCACCTCAGGTAAAATGACTCTTGAGATTTTTAAAAGGGAACAGCGGTGTTGCCCTCCATCAGACAGCTGCTGGCTGCTGTGCGCTTGTGCTGGCTGATTGATTGCTCCTTTAAAGCGTCGCCCTTGTCAGTCGTCCACTTTTATTAGGCTCCGGTACCTGGTGATTGTCATACCTTTGTGTGAGGAAACTGTGGGCAGGTGAGCGTACGAGGGAGCAGACATTGGTGAGGGGTCATGACTGACAGGGTTGCATTTCAAAAGAAAAAAGAAAAAAAAGTAATTACTGTGGTGAAGTTGGATGTGCAGGAGACCTGGAGATGTGTGGGTTGTTGTTCCATCAGGGGTGAAAGTAGTACTACATAGCCTGGCCTCTTTTCCTAACTCTCTAAACAAATTCTCTGATTAGCTCTTCTGTCACGGACAGAGGCTCACACTGCGTCATGACTCCATTATCAGATGCTCTAAATAGATGTGGAGCTGTCTAGTCTGCTCCTACTTGTAGAGCAGAGCAGGAGTTAATGTGGTGGTCTCACCTCAGGCCGAGGAGATAATTGACTACTGGGCTCAGAGTAATGGCGCATTAGACAGCAAAGCAATGAAATGCACAGATCATTATAGCTACCCCACCACACAAACACACACACACACACCCTAAATCTAGAAGAATGAGTCACCCTTGGAAATTACACACCCAATTGTACACCTTAGCCAACTGCCCTCTCTAAGTTGGAGTTTGGCAAAAGGAGAAGGAAAAAGCTTTTACCATGGAAATACAGTATGGACTAGGTTAAGCCTACATTTATTTCCTGTTTGTAGAGGCTTGAGAAGGACCAAACGTTGAGTGACTAAATATGTCACAGCTATAAATCAGTGCTTTATGGTATATGTAGAATTTTAAATAATCTGCTTAGCGGTGTTATTCCTCAAACATCCCAAGCATCATTTTTTTTGGTCACACCAGCCCTCTTCATGCCTTTCTTCACTACATCCATGAACCTCCTCTGTGGTCTTCCTTTTTTCCTCCTGCATGGCAGCACCATATTCACTGTTCTTTGTTCCTCCTCTGTACATATCCACACCATCTCAGGCTTACCTCTCTAACTTTGTTTTTAAACTGCTCAGACTGATTACAGCTGCATGTGTCAGCTCAACTGTCAGTAAAAGTGGCTTTGTGCTATTACCCAATGGATTAGCTATGAAAATATGAAATTAACCATCTTATAATTGTTATGAGACTGAGACCACCTCTAAACATGTTAATTTCATTACTGAAAACAAGACTCACTTTTAGGGATGGTGTTAAGTGGTCCCTTCAGGAACTGCAGTTCTTCAGCATGTGTTGGCATGCTAACATGCCAAATTTGAAGAATGACATGCTGATTATTAGCATTTTGTTAATCTGACTTTGACTCTATTATTATGCTTTTACATTTTGCATGACCTCAACCTGCTGACTACATGAATATAGAGCCTTAGAACTGTTTACTCTGGATTTATTCACTGCATATATGTTGTAGTTTACTATACAGAATTGTCATAACATACAATAACTACAATTAAGTGAAAATGAGCAGGGCACATAACTTTTATCAGCTGATATCATTTGCCATGTATGTCTTTCTTTAGACATGGTTACAGACAAAATTAAATCTATGCATGTATAGGTAAAGTTAGTTGAACTGACTCATTTTGGGCCCCTGGTTCCTTGCCGATGGTTAAGGAAGTCGAATTGGGTAGAAAAAGTGTGTGCTTCTGTGTGTTTGCATGAGTAATCTGATACATGTCTGCGGATTATAATTTGCAGCACTTCCTGCAAAACCCTGTGGACACAGTGCAGAAATTAGAGTAGGGTGTTACATACTTCTATACTAGAGGCCATGGAAGAGGACTAATGTGGGCATCCTGTCTCGGAGCGCACTCAAAATGAAAATGGCACTTACGCAACAGTTGAGGAAAAATCCTGATTGGAGGTATTATTTTACTTTGCATGACCCATTTACCAATTCTATTTAATGACCACTGTTGCGTCTCTGATTATTTCTGCTTCTATGCTTCTCCATTCTAAATGGGGAAAAGGATGTTTTTGGTTAGTTGTTGAAGCATGCTACTGGGTGGATGAGGTTATCTCTGATTCTGTGAAGCTGTGTTTAAGTGTGTTTGGCTCTCCATTACGTTAGTTGGCAGAGAGATCTAATGAGTTGATGTCCTCTTTTTTTCCCCCTTCTCTCCGCCCTTACTCTGTCTCTGCCACTCACCTTTGTTCTCTGACTTGCAGTTGGCTGGTCGTGGGACCAAGGAGAACAAATGCTCCATGAAGACTGTGGAGGAGATGCTGGAGTCGATGCAGATCACAATGTCCTAGACGCCCTTGTGTACATCGGTCCTTGGAGCAACATGGCAGCTCAAGTAGCCTTGCAATGTGACCAGAGTGGTTGTAGAAATTATTTTTAATCAGGTTCGGTTCTGTAAGAGGACATTTGTTATGCTCAAACACATTGATTTTGCCACCTGCCTGGGAGTTAAATCCACATATTTCAAAATTACTAACAAACATACAAAGTGTCTCCTGGACTGTACTAGCCCTCCCATTTCTAGGTTCTTTTAAGTTCAGCTAATATCACTAATTACTACATTTGCATTAATGATATGACTGTAACAGGGAGAAAAACAAGCTGTACAGTAAATGTTATTTTTAAGAGATCCCACATGTCTGCACTGATGTCTGCTACTGTCTGTTTCCATTCTATCTGTAAATGAAAAAAAAAACTAATTTAATAAACCAACTGTTCCCCCCCCCTATTTTATTTGATTTTTGTTAAATCTTTTAACGTGTTTTCATAGAAGTTGAGTATAAATTTTCTACCCATCTGTGTCAGTTTAAGAGCAGGATACGTAGGTTGTTTTTGGTTTTCTGTTTGTTGGCAAATTTGCACCTGCAATAATTGTCCTGGACGATTTAAGAAGGGCATCTGTCATTAAGGCAGCAGCAGGATCAGAGGTATGACATATTCCACTGCTTCTCAGTTACCCCTCTGAACAGCATTTGAAACAGCTTTATTACACTTGCGATTAACTCTGTCATTAACATGTAGCATCTTGTTAAAAACAAAAAACAAACTGTTCATAAAGAGAGTGCATTCATAAGAGGAAGGGAAGAAAAAACATCTTAGTTCTGGTAAGTTTTGTTACTTCTGCCGTTCACTCAGTTCACTCAGTTCTGTGATGGTTGAATGTGAATCCCATCCAAATGTGCACCTCAAGTTGTTGCTCACCCGTGCGGGGTCAGCTGTTACTTCCATTTCTTTTGTTTATTAAGTCAAGGCAATTGTCTCATAATTTCACTCTTCGGCGGATGGAAAACTTGAGTGTCGAGTTTATGGTCTTTTTTTGGACAGCGTTTAAGCTGAGAGAGTAACTAGCCCAGAGCTGGGAGTGTGGAAAGCCATTTTCTCAAGTTTTTAATACTCTGTGACCTTGGTCAGTGGATGAACGTGTCTGCATTTGATTTTTCTCACCAATCTGATGGAATCGGTAAAAACCAAGGGACATTTGAGAAAATGCGGACATGAATTCTTTTTTTACAGGAAAAGCACTGAGGCTAAATTGAACTCTTGTAGTTGCACGATTGGAGTAATTTGATTTGAAGCTGTGTGTGTGTGTTTTTTTTTTTTTTTTTTTTTTTTTTTTTGTTTTTTTGGGGGGGGGGGGGGGGGGGTTTATGTTTAATGCTCCCATGCACCCATGTAAATATTTCAGTACTTCAGGTCATTTATGAATTATAAAAGCTGAATAAAGGTTGTCAATCAGTGTGTTTGAAGTCATTATTATCATTATGAGATGCAGGTCTTCAGGTCTAGCCACACTGAGGCAACAGTGCCATCTGTAGTCTAGATGAAGAATTTGGGTAAAGCCTTTGCAATACAGCAGTGAGTGACATACATTGGAAAGAGGCTGTGAATGTCATGCACTAACCTTAACCTGTATGTAATGTTATTTTTAGCCTGTCTGCAACCTTGATTTGTAGAGGAAGAAAAACTGTGTTACACACCATTTAACAGTCATGAATCTGATAAATCTTTTCCTTGTGTTCAGCTGTGCGGTTCCTTGTAGAGTCAAGGAAAACAGAATCTTGGCCTGTGCTTGTATTAAGTCAGACTAAATCTTAGCATCACTTCTACAGAAGCACCTGCTCATCAGTGTTTTCTCCCTGTGGTCTAGGGTCTAGGAGCATGACTTTAGTGCATACCTGATCCTAAAGCTTGAGGAGAGAACCTTCTAATCCCTCTAAGCTGCTGGCTCAGCCTGGTGTGTATAGTGAATTCACTGTTAGTGCTGCTCATAATCCTGGATTCTCTGGGAGATTAGCCCTTGGAAAGGGTTTGCTTGTCCTTGGCTGCTCTACAATGGTCAGGTTAGCTGAAAAAGGATGAGCCTGAGGATGAGGAGCTTATGAGGACTGGATAAGAACTGTGCCTGATCAGCCTATTCATCAAAAGCTGGGGTGATGACAGTGATTTACAATTAACACTTGCACTGAATGACAAAGATTGAATTAGGTTATTTCTCAAGTAATATTACTTTTATTACAGGACACGTTTTTTTATTATGTGATCATCAAGTGCTTGGGCAAAGGCAAGATGCTTGCTGGTAAACCATTAAAGCACTGTCAGATATGAAAAATGTGCCCCCTAAGATTGAAAGATGCGCCTAAGTGTTTTAACAAAATTTCTTTTGGTAACCCAAGTGTATGACTCTGAATGGCAATGCTCATCAACTGCCCCCGCTTTGAACAATATATTTGTAAAACTCTTGGATGGATTTCAATGATAGACACTGGATGATTCCCACAAGTTTTTTTTTAAAACAAAAGCAGATAAAAATGTTGGGGTTTAGTTAGCTTTTTGGCTGTGACGTTTTCTTTTTAAAATATTCATCATACCCACACAATAAGCCCACTGACACAGGTGATCGCTGGCCTTTGCTACTGCAACACTGGGACTGACATAGTAACTGGCTGGAAGAACTGGAACAACATGTTGCAAAAACACGGAGAGTTCCCAGAGGATGAAGCTTAATGACATTGGGGATCCCTCGAGTTTTCCTGTAACACCATTATGAGGTTTACATTTTTGGTGTTTAGCCTGAGTCTTGACCACTTGAATGGATAGCCCCATTCATTTTGAAGTATCAGTTGTCACATACTTTCATTATAACTAAGCACTGATCTAATGATGTTCCCAACAGCTATACAATATATATGATGCTAACTAGCAAATGGAAATACGCCAGTTAATGCTGCCAAATGTTCTTGATGCCATTCTTGTGCCCGTTGGCACAGGAGGCCACAGGCACACGTAGCAAGATTGACCCTTTTCTATTCTATTTTCAGTTGCAGTTTAGTTACGTTTACACAACAAAATTAAGTCAAAAAATGGTTTTAGCTAAAATGCAAGAATGTTAACTACATTTCTCTGGCAACAACCCGTAAAGAAAAGTTTTGACCATGCACAACTGTTTGAAGTTGTCTAGTATTTTAACAAGTTGAATAATGTTATACTGCATCTAAAGGGCAAGGAGCTAGCCTGTGGAAAAGACCATGGGATTGGGACAAGAGTTTGTAAGAAGAGTGACTGTGCAAGATCAAAGTAGAGGAGACGAGAAAAAATTATGAGTGTAGGTAAGGGGCAGACAAATGCAACAAGTGGAGCAGGGTAACTTCCCCAAGGTGAGGGAGTGAATGGAAAGAAGGAGTGAGGCTTCCTGAAAATTCATCCATCTTTGTCTGATTTAGGGAGAGAGACTGGAAGTGCCAAAGATGGATGAGGCATGCAGTGCTAAATCCAGCCCTGTCCAGTCACACGGCCGGGCTTGGCGATGAGATAGTGTTTTGGCCAAGAGCAGGGACGACCTGACCTGCTCCTTTTTTTCTTTTTGGGATGCAGAAGAAGTAAGTAGCTGGATTGCTTAAGATGGATCTGTCAAGTAGTACCTAACTTAAAGACCTGCAATGAGATGTCTTTCGTACAGTTGGCCCATCCGGGGCTCAGTTAGCAAATTTACAATAATCTGCAACTTTGAGCGCTTTGTTCCTTCTCAGTTACCTTTGAATATTAACACGTGTACACTGCAATAAATGACTTTCCTTAATTCTGTGGTATTTGCATAGATCTGCTTGGCTTGTCATGTCAATATAATGCTGTTTTCGCAATGAAATTCATTTTGTGCACAATGTTTGACACGCGTATATTCATCAAAGCAGTTTTTATTTTTTTTACTTAGATCCAGCTGAAAGCATCTCATTCACCCATTTGCATAACATAGTCAAGAACTGCTTCAATACATGCTGATAAAGAGGTAAGATGGTTACATTTAAAACTGAAGGGATTGCAATACATAATACATTGCAAGCATTGCTTATGAACTAGTGGTGTAATCTGGAAAAACTTTTTTTCTCTGGCTCCTATTGCACAATGTCTCCTTGTTGGTTCTGTTTTATTTTTCCTGTACACAATTGCACCGGCATGAATGCAAAGTTAATTTTTTCTCCAAGGGCATCAATGCTGGGAAATAATTTCCTCTCAAGGCAAGAGAACATCCCTGAGAAAAGCATGTGAGTGTGTGAGAGAGGGAAAGAAGACGAGAATGTGTGGTTATGAAAGTGTGATTATGAATGTGTGGACAATGTGCAGGCATGCCTTTGTGTCAGCTTGAGTTTGCGCGCACATGCAAGCGAGACTATGTGGTAATTTCAACAATATGAGGAACTTTTGCCCGTGGAATTAAAACTATTGGCCTCAGGCGATGCTTGTACTCCAAAGCCTCTTGACCAGGAGGCTCCAGACTGCTGCTATCTTCTTCCAGAGGATATTCTGCGGCCTCCGCACTCCTTTCTGGTTGTTGCGCTGGCTTCTCAGCTCCAGGCTCTCTGGCAAAGGTCTCGACTGTGCACATGTTGAGGCTGTATCCTGTCTGCATAGTCTGTCACAGTGTAGGGCATGTGTCAAATCGGAGAGGGGGCAAGTCGTTGGCTCCAGCAGACAGTTGTTCTTTCCAGCCCAGGCTTCCCAAACCACAAATCCCCTCTCAGCATGTCTTCTCAGCCAGAATGCACAAGCCTACCCCAAACAAGGCCTGGGGCCTAATTACAAAAAGGAGGGAAAACCAGAATTGGCTACTGATTGAGCTTCCTGGGTGAATGTTAATGGCAACCACAAAAGGATATTTTATACTCTGAGAGTGATGCAGCAGAGATTGGAAATATATGTGGAAGCTGGGGAGGCTGCACAGGCAAAGCTTTACATGCTTTTATGAATGCAAACAAGCAATAACATGTTCTTTGATTCCATAGGCATTGTGAGACATCATATTTGTGTCTGCGCTGCCATCCAGGAATGGTAAACATTACTGTGCTACAGTTCTGGTCTTAGAGGAGTTTCAAGGCACTTTGCCAAACCTCATTCCAACTGGGAACAATGGGACACACATATTCCTTCACATTGCAGCTTTAGTGGTGTTTGAGCACTTCCTTCTCTTGAGTTTGAGTACCTATATATCATGTCAACAGTGTAATGCCTGTCATTCAAATACTGCATTTTATCGCAGTCATGTATTGTATATTAGTAGAGCCTTAAACCAAACTTTATTGGACACTCATTGAAATACTTGGAAAGTTCAACCATATTACATATTACAAATTATTATCAAGAATTTATAGACTTTTTTCCAAAATGTTTCATTTTTATGTTGCAAATGGTTAGTTTGGGGGCAGGGAGGGGTTATATGCCATCTGTGACATAGCCTGATCTTCCCTAATTGCCTGTATGAAACCCACGGGGCACTAGGACCTCATGGAAGCTGTTTTTTGTGTTTGTGCTAAGCTAGGATAACAGCCTTAGCTTTGCACAAACTTTAGGCTTCTATGGAGCACTATGGAAGTGGAATTCATGGCATATTAGCTTATAAATGACCCAGGTGCTTTCCTACTCATTGTAAATTAAGGACACAATAAATGATTTCTTCATGGGTCCTAAATGAATGCTCGACTGCTAACTGCTGTTACCTACCTACCTGTTGCATTATGATGCGCTAGGCCAAGGATCTTGCTTTAAGGCATGACCAGTAGTATCGTTATTAATTACATCCATCTGAGCCCATAAGAGCTGCACTTGTGTGTGGTTTAATTTATTCTCATGATAGCTTGTCCATTCCACTGCTTATAGGGTGGCTGACCATCAGTCTTGGGGTCGTTACTCAAGAAATGTACTCTAATACGCAGTATTCATTACTTTTCTTAAAAGTAAATCCATATGTTGCTTACTCCTAAAATGACCTGAAATGCATTGTCAAATAATTACCAGTTAACAGTATAAACATTAGGCTACAGTTCCACACAATAAAACAAATGTGAATCCTAATGAGGACACACGTACAGTCTTTCTTTTAGTGTTTTTACATGTGAACACAAAGTTAAGCTGCAAACAAAGGAAATCAGATCTTGAACTTCTGAAACATGTAAAGGTAGAAATGGAGGCTACAAGCCTGACTACTCATCACTGCCTTTGTTACCTGTTGAAGATCAGGCTCTGCCCTGACGGCGCTTGCAGTTTCCTGATACATGCTAATTATGGCAGTGAGAAACTCAGAACCCCGACTGCAGGATATACTGATATGCAATGTGGTCCACTAACTCCCTTTGTATTATCTACTTCACACTATTTGCCTGCATCTCATTTTGTATTTTCTAAGGTTACAGTACATCTTCCTTTTACATCCATCTAGTCAAAACCCATCACACCCTTTCCCTGTGACAGGATTTGTAATAGACATGAAAACACACCAGTACACTCTTGTTTGTGGACAACAGGGGGAATTTTTGAGTAGGTTTTCACGATGAATAAAAATCAACTCTAGCATATTATTGCCGCGTACAATTTTATGTGTGGTCACGTACACATATGTACACCAATGGATACTTTGGTCACACAAACGCATTCTTGTCAGCGCAAACTTGGCAGACTAGCAATGCTACCATCTGCTTGCAGAGAGAGGAGTATGGCAAATGGTTGACCTCAAACATTCAAGGTAATAGTGATGGGTTCCATTCAGTCTCTATCTCCCAGACAGCACTAGAAACCCTGTTCCACTGCAGTTGGATGTCATGCAACATGAGCCACAGCACAATGACAAAGTGCTTCTCCAGTTAGTTGGCAGTTACTGTGATATTTCTCAGACATTTACGTAGTTTTGTGTAAACCTGACAGACTCGTTTATTCATCCAGTTCCATTATGTAAATTGTGGAGCCAGTTTCCAACAGTACTTTAAGGTAAGATTTTTTTTAAATGATAATTGGGAGTAAAGTTCTGCTGGTGGAGGATTCTTTGTCCTTGAAAACAGCATAAAGTAAGTAACAGATCACAGACAGAAAGCTTGAAGCAGTGGGGCATTGCCAGCAGACTAATAGAAAAACTGAAAAACAAAATAAAAGTACTTGGTTTACGAGTTGGGTCCTCATCAAAAATGAATAGTTAGAATGCTTGCCAGAGTAAAAAAAAAATCCATTACCTATGGCAGCATTTTAATGAACTCTTTGTTCATCTGGACTTCGAACAGCCAAAAGTTTTAATTATGCATTTCTCCATTTCAGAAACACTAAAACATGCATATATTTTGGGAGTCACTAATAGTACTTGTTAAATCTGATTTCCAGTGGCCATATTAAAGTTAAAAGTGTGCATGCAACTTTATGATTCCCCAAATCTAATAAACAGTAGGTGTAAATTCTTGCATATAAATCAATACATTTCCTATATTAAATGACAAAGTTGATCAGCTAAATTGCACTTGCCCCCGTGACCTTCCCTCGGTATTAGTGTTGGCCAAAGTTTGAAGGTTTTTGGCAGAGCCAAACCACAGAGTCTAATTTCAGCACATATTCCTCTGAGGTCAAAGTGGGATCTTTCACATGAAAACAGATTATGGAGATACTTCTTCCACTGTCACATTTTACATTGCAAATTGTGTTGATCTGTGCAAAAAGCATAATGTATTTCAATCAGTACTGGCAGTGATCCGCTTTGTAAACTTTTAATTATTCATCAGTTATCAAACTTTGCAGAGGAAGTAACTCAATAAATATGCTGAAAGGCAACAAACAAACATAATAAACAATTGTTCTTGATCAAGAATGCTTCTATAGCTAGTAAGGCTGCGATGATGGTTTTAAGAACAACAGTTTATTCCACTAAATGCGATATAATTGTATAAATAATGTCAATAAACTCCCCAACATTTGTGAAACTATTGTACTTTTGCATGTATCCACTGTTACCTTTAAGATTGCACATTATAACCTTAGCACAGCATTTGACAAACAAAAAAACATAAAAGAGGATTATGTTATGGCTTACTCACACTATATGAAAAATAGGACAGCAACCTCCCTGTCTATGACAAACTGGTGGTTGCCCAGTGATTGCGTTGAATTTTTTCCCATTTGGTGACTAGATTGTTTACATATTGCAATCAGTCTGAGCACAACCACAGATCTGTTCTGGTTTTATTACTATATAAAAGCAAAGTACCTACACTGAAAAAAAAAGACCATGTTGGATTTACTTAATTCAGTAGTACTCAGTTAAACTCAGTTAACTTATTCATATTCAATAAACCTGTGCATTTTGTGTTGATAAAACGTGATTGAAACATGTTTAGATGAAGTAAGTTGAGCTCTTGGAATATTTTAATCCTTGAATATTTTGTCCTTTTATTCCAACACTATTCAATAACTTTTACCCCGATACTACTTGGTCATTTAAATACTACATACGTTCAACAAAGTCTAGGGTCTGGTTAACATAAAAAGTGAATGGCTTTACAACGACTACTATCTTTATCTAGGTTGCGGGGGCATAACCCTGAAGTGATAGGTTAGGAGGCAGGGTACACTCTGGACAGCTCACCAGTCTATCACATAGAGACATACAACCATTTGCACTTACATTCATGGGCAATTTGGAATGACCAATTAACCTAACTCAAATAACTACATGACTTTTAACTGTGGGGAGAAGCCAGAATACCCACTGTCAACTAGCTAGATTGTGGATTTGAACCCAGGGCGTTCTTGCTGTGAGGCAACAGCACTAACCAACACACCACCAATCCAGATGAAACTTGAGGCTTGAAATCTGTATGTTTTTGTCCTTGACAGGCTAAACCACATTAAATAGCGATAGCATACATGTGGTGTGTGTCTAGTTGTCTGCCTCTTATAACGCCAGTGATTTTCCTGCAGTTTGAAATCTCATGTGATCTTGTGAATTTCATGAGTCCAGCAACTAACCACTCTTACTAGATTGTATCATGTCATCTCAACAAGAACAAATTAAGTTGTTGAATTTCATACAGATCCTACATGATTTAATTACATTCACCATAGAAACATGAAATTATTTTGTTCAAATTACAAGTTAGACTTTTGTAAATGTAACAACCACCCAATTTTCTTTTTTTGGTATACCAAAAAAGTAAAGGCGGCTGCTCGAATTGACTGACATGGATGCCTTCCTCAAACCACGATCCAAAGCGTGAAATCATGTGCGGTGTTGCGAGATTTAACATTTCTATATTGTTGACTTACTTCACTCGAACATGATATGAACAATTTAATATTCCCTCTCTGCATATCATGTAGTTTCTGCACAATATAGTTACACTTAACTTTAAAGCATGAGGGAGTTGTGTTGAATACACGCAAGACGCTCACATAAATCCAAGAGATGGACAATCCCTTTTTTTCAGTGTATGTCGCTATGCAGTTACTTCCCTGTCTTATAAATTCAGAATGTAACATCACACTCACAGTGGAATGATGTGTGTTCTTTGTGGATGAATGCATGCATTCAATGCATCGTTGCAGATGCTAACATGTGACTGGATCAGTGTTACAGTTGGAGAATTTATTGGTGAAATAATTCAGTTATAAAAGCCCCAAAACACACCAGCACCACCACTCATGTTTTAGCAGTTTGCTATTGCGAGTCAACAACAATCACACTATATCATCAAATAATGGTAAGCTAACATTTTGTGTAAGGCTTGAAGTGTGAAGATATTAAATTGTTACATTTTAATATAGTTGATCAACTTACTGTAAAATGTCTGGCATGTCCAATAATAGCTGACTGGCTCCTGCTACTAGCAACAAGCACTAATATTCAATATTTAAACTGAAATGTGACTCAGTATTTTATGATCAGATGGCATGTAACCCCTAACCCTGCCCCAAGCATAAATTATGCGTATGCTTATTTATGTATTGCCAGTCCATTTTTTGCAAAATGTCAGTTATTATTGTCATTGTTTTATCATTTCATATTGTCATATAATTTATAATTTATCAAGTCCAATTATAAGAGTATCCCTTTTTGCCTTTAACTGATTTTTTCTTGTTAAATTGCTGCTTTTCTGAGCAGTGGCTCTTTTTCCACCACTGAATAACACAGTGCAAAAGTTCAAACCACCTTCTTCAAATATCATCATCACACTGGCTTTAGGCAGAATTACTTAAATGACACCAGTCTGGATATTGTAGCTGTGTATCAGCACGTCCAGAGGAGCATCAACAACACCACAGCAGACTGAAAGGGCAGATCAAGTTCTTCTTTAAGCTATCAAATTTTGCAAGATCCAATAAAGTTTACCTTCTCTTTGGCAACTGAGACACTTTAGTACAGCTCAATAATCTCAATTGCCACTGCCTGCTCACATTAAGCCCACTGTATCATGCAGCAATGCAACACTCGTAAAGATTTGGATAAGTAATACATATCACATGCTGAACGCTGCATGCTCTTCAGAAGGGTTAGGTTACCTTTGTGGTGAAAGCTTGTCAATAATTGCTGTTTATACCTCTGGAAACTTTGTGCAAGAATTTTCTCTTCCCTTGGAAAATAATCATTGATGCAAATTTGATTTGTTGTGGAGGTAATGATTCAGTCCAAGATCAAGGCTGGTACGATTTCCTTTTAGCCCAAATTGGGCTATTTTTCCTTTTAGAGGTCTAAGCAACCGGGATAACAACCCAGAACTATTACGTTTCTCGACTCTTTTGCCCTCACGCCTCAACACTCTTATGGTTCTTATTTTGTTTTGATACATGGCTGGAATGGTATCAAATCCTTAAAGTAGCAGAGTCTGCAAGTCTACCTGAATGTTCTGAGGGTAAACCAGGAGAGACAAGAGGCCTGAATTACAATTAGACCAGTTGGTAGAAAAAAACTTGGACTGTGGTATATACATATTGGAAAAGCTGAGGTATTTGTAAGAAAAGGGGAAGTAAGTTGAACTTAATTGGTACAGAGGGAATGAGTAAGATTGTGGTTAATTTTCTTTCTTCCACCAATGAACCAAGCTCATATATGGTAAGTCATGAATGGACCCATTTCCATACCCAGATCCTTGTCCCTCAGGGCTAAGCATAGTCCCTGGAGATTAATAACCCTGGTTTGAGACTGCAGACATTAAACCACAGACACCACCATCATATAAGCTTCCAGATTGAGGGTTGGCACATTACATTTGAATAAATACCTATCCTTGGCGATACATTCCATCTCATTACCCATCCTCACTGTTACCACTGACGTCATTGCAAGCGTCATCCAATACTGCAGCCACAGCAAGGTCTACAGAGGTTAAATATGATGTCTTTAGGTTTGGATTGAACAGCTCCTGTCTGTTAGCAGTGGAATAAGGAAAGCAAATGGTCCGTCTTTAAAAAGGAGAGAAGCAGTGATTTGTTCGTGGCTGCAGAGTTGAGGCCTTTGCCTAAATCATCCAGAACAGATGCCCCGATCCAGCTAGCTGGCATCTCAGCCTGCACCCTCTTTTCCTCCTTGCTGGCCAGCTCTGGTGTCTGGGAATCTAGGATGCTGTAAGTCATCATCAGCCAGTCAAGTGGGAAGCCAGAGCTTTATATGGATGCCGAAGTGAGAGGGTTAGGATGATGTGCCAGCGGCTGTGAATTCAAAGCTGCTGGTAGTGTTATTTTTAGTAGTAGCAAAAAGTGTGCTGTGATGGTAGCAGCAGGAGTTGAGCCAGCAATAATGCTACTTCTGACAATATCAGGTTACAAGATCTTATTTACTACTGTGATTGTAAGCATATTTATGGTAATTTCATGTGCTTTCAAAAGTAGGGGCAAATAACACTATAATTTATTAAAGATTGAAGGCAGGATACATGGTGAGTTCCTGTGCTCTTTGGGACCGTGTGTACATAATTTCGTTCCACCTCATGTTAACATGTGATGCGAATGACAAATAAAGCTTCTTGAATCCTTGAATTCATAAAAACAAATGAAGCATAACCCTAGTAGTGCTTGATAACAACAACAGAACTAACTATAGCCACCATGCTACTAGAATTACAGTTAGGTCCATAGATTTTTGGACAGAAACAACTTTTGTCTAATTTTGGTTCTGAACATTACCACAATGAATTTTAAATGAAACAACTCAGATGCAGCTGAAATGCAGACTTTCAGCTTTAATTCAGTGGGTTGAACAAAAGGACTGCATAAAAATGTGAAGAGCTAAAACATTTTTTAACAATCAATTTAACTGCATTTAGCTGGATTTGAGCTGACAGTATGTTTCCAAACACCTCAGAATTCATTCGGCTGCTTCTGTCCTGTGTCACACCACAGTAAACACTAGTGCCCACTGTGTCACACCACAGTAAACACTAGTGCCCACTGTGTCACACCACAGTAAACACTAGTGCCCAGTGCCACTGGCCGCCATCCAGCACACTGCCTCCGCCGTGTTTTACAGATGATGTGGTACACTTCGGATCATGAGCTGTTCCACACCTTCTTCATACTTTTTTCTTGCCATCATTCTGGAAGAGGTTGATCTTGGTTTCATCTGTCCAAAGAATGTATTTCCACAACTGTGCTGCCTTTTTTTTTTTTTAATGTTTTTAGCAAAGTCCAGTCTAGCCTTTCTATTCTTTGGTCGCACTGCACCTTGCAGAGAACCCTCTGTATTTATTTTCACGCAGTCTTCTCTTTATGGTAGACTTGAATATTGATATGCCTACATCCTGGAGAGTGTTGTTCACTTGGTTGGCTGTTGTGAACGGGTTTCTCTCCACCATGGAAATGATTCTGCAATCATCCACCACTGTTGTCTTCCGTGGACATCCAGGTGTGTTGCTGAGTTCACCTGTGCTCTATTTCTTTATCAGGATTTACCAAACTGTACATTTAAGGATGGCTTGTTTTACCTGCATGAAGATCTCCTTTGACTGGATGTTGTCTGTTCTCAGCAAAATCTTCCAAATTCAAACGCCACACCTCAAATCAATTCCAGGCCTTTATCTGCTGAACTGATAATGACATAATGAAGGAACTGCCCACACCTTCCCATGAAATAGCCTTTAAGTCATTCGACCATTTACTTTTGGTCCTTTTAACAAGAGGGTGGCACATGTTAAGTAGCTGAAACTCTTAAACTCTTCATTCAGTTTGAATGTGAATACCCTCATGTGACACACCATGGACCCACACAACATTCGGTTATAGTGCATCAGTTTATATTTACAGGGTGTCAACCACTAGATGCTTTTCTTCACGGCAGCTCCTTCCTGTTTGGCACCTTGACTGCTCTGGACAGCTTCCCAGCTGCCTCGGCAGACACACCCCTCCCTGGTCCTCAGCGTCACTTCAAAAAGAGGGACATTCCTTAGAGAAATCCCCTCCACCTGGCCCTCAACCTCCCTGGCACTGGCCCTCGAGCCCCCTAAAACAGTACAAAAAACCAACCATTTGTACACATATGTACAAATAATAATAAAAAGTGAGTAAGTGAGTACAATTCAACATTTTCAGCAATCACTCAATCCTGGCACTGCCATGGTATCTGTAGTCTGCATTTACCACATGTGTATCTTTTGCAGTGAACACATCGCACAGTGGCATGATTGTTCTTGCAGTTGTGTTTGACCTGACACGAGGCTCTTTTTCCAGGGCTAGATGTGTCCGAAGGTTGTGTCCGAAGCAACTGTTCTTTTCTTGCCTTCTTCCCAGCTACATGAGAGCGAGCCAACTCTGTTGCAAGCGCCACCAGGAAGTCCACCCGTCTTTCCTTCGTCCCGGTGCATGCTTGATACAGCACATGTGCATTCAGTGCTGCCATGTCAATCATGTTATAAAACACGGCGACTGGCCAGCGCCGTGTTCCTTTGCGGACAGTGTACTCCCGAACCATCTGGTCCATCACATCCACGCCACACTTTGTTTTGTTGTAAAGGGTGACAGTGTTTGGCTTCCTTTTGGTGGTGTTATCAGTCTGAACCACGCTGTGCATGCTGCTAAGAATATAGACTGTCTTCTTCCGTTTGGCCGCATACGCCGTCAGCGTGGCAGCAGAGGTTGAAAACACCTAAGAAATAAGATAAATTGTTATTTCCATAGCCCTTTTACAAACAATAGTACATCAAAGATACTGAAGTGGCACATAACCCAGGTAGCTACCACAACTAAAACAAGGTAGTTGCAGTAGGCTAATCGTTTTTTTTAAAAAAAATAACTTACTTCCCTTAGGCTGGAGGTGGAGTCTTTTGACGCTGACAGCAGCTTGGTTGCTGGCAAACAGAGTTCGCATTGAACGGTCAAATTTCGCCCATCCCTTTGTTGTTTAAATATGAAGTGGAATTTCCAAGTAAGGAATGTATTCCTGCCCATGCACTGCTGGCTCTGTTGTGCTGGCTTCAGGTCCATTGTGTAACTGATGACACCAACATTAACAGGGCGCTTACATTAAAGCCTCTTATTTCGTGTTTTGTTTGGGTCTCCAGCAATGTGTGAAATTACCAAAATTAGAGAGGGGATAGCCTAACATAAACAGTAAAAGACCATGTATCAACAAAGCAACTGTATTCTAATTATCACCCTTTTAACTGGTAACTTTAACCGAATAGTTACTTGTCTTTTGTATTTTAAATACGTAACAATGGTACATGTATTCCGTTACTCCCCAGTACTGTGGATGAACCACAGTACATACATTATCTGCAGTATCAACCTACATTTACTGTTGTTTGGGGATGAAATAACATTTGCATATTATACAAAAGTAATACTAGGGTTATGCTTGTCACAAGATGCCTGGATGAAGATTCAGTGTCTTCTGTGGTCTCCAAATGTGATGAATCCAAAATATCCACATATTTTCCCAGACACCCTATCTCTTTCATACCCTGGTCCAGCCAGTAGGCCATGTGAATTGGGCTTCACGCTTCCAAATCCCTTTGCCTGCCTTCTACAGACCACAACTTCCTACCACAGGACCCCTGCCGCTCAACCAGGCCCTCAGGCCAGACCACTGGTCTACCCAATACTAATGGCTCTGTTTAGTAACTCAGAGCCTTTTGCTATTCTGCCAAGCACTCTCCAGGAGTCAAATTTGACATGGAGACCCATAGCACATTCTCACAGATTCCACAACATCAACAGGTCAAATCACACCAGCATCTGTCTCCACCACATTCTATTTATTCACTAGTTAATTGTTTTGTAGGACCTTAGAATACATTGTGTTCTTAAAAAGGCTTCATATGGGGTCTGTAGATCTGGGGGACAATCAGGGACCACTCAAATGAACCGGAGTTTCCCACTAGCTATTACCATGATGTTGAGCTGAAAACAGCTGATTTCACTTTTGCATGCTTTTATTTTCAAGGTTCGTTTTCAAGGATGGTTCATATTGATTGGACTGCCATGATATCTATATGTTTCTAAGCATTCGTGTATATTGGTATCTGACTTTGGAGATCAGATAATTTTTTCCTCCCAAAGTTTTTCCTTAGCAAGTAAATATCTCGATGTCCACTGGATAGATAACCCAAAAATTTTGTACAGACTTTTACATGCGGCTAAACTCTACTGTTCTCTGGTACAACGTACCAGCAAGTTGATATCTTGTTTAAGGCAGGCAAATATTTGCTCATATGGGCAAAACTCAATATTTTGAATCCTAGAAATATAAAATACTTTTCTGAGGATGAGTGCAAATATGAATAACTGAGGATTTTATATTAAGACATCATAAAGTACTACAGGAAAACTACAATGAAGCCACAGACAGAACCTTATATCTTCCAGTTTTGAGCCAACAGATCTGCTGAAGGGCCCTGACAGCCACTGATTTTATCAGCCTTGTCTCACACCTTATCCTAACCAAAGATTTAGCTTACTATGAGCAAAACAAGGTGTGGTTTTCTGGTATGAAGAAAATTCCACCATCCATGCTTCTGCTATTTAAAAAATAAATAAATTACAAAATATTACAATTTTGCCCCCATCAAAAAAAAACTTGCATGTACTTGGAAAAAAATATATATTTATCTGTAGTTTCTTAAGAATTGCAGCTATTTACTAGGGTTGCTGTCTTGCACCCTGCAGTCAGAAACTCTTGCTATTTCTTCAAGGAAATGTTACAGACATGGTTTTCTGGCTTTGCTGCCAGTACTGTAGCTGCTGTGATGAGCTGATAGAGAGGAACAGAGACACTTCTGTTTCAAAACATTAATCCTAACCTGACCATCACCTGCCAGCACACTACAGAGCCTCATTTCCTGTGTGGAGATTTGCCGACGGGAGTAAAAGCGGAGTGACATGCTGCAGACTACATGCTGCAGAAAAAAAATTTGTCATCACAGCAGTATGTTTTTTTTAAATCTACTATAGCACATGTTTAATTTTTTTTTTAAGCTGACAGTAGTTTAACCCATTTGTACACATAATGACCTCAGCAATAAATACTCTAAGAGGCTAGAGAGGACCATTCTGTTTCTTGTTCCACCTATTCAGTCAACTCCAGGTTTTTCTGTCATCACCCACAAGTGTTGAAGTCTTTCAACAGAACAATAGAGTTCCTTTTTTGAAAGACTTCCAGAACACTGCCTCGAGACTTCACAGGGGCCAAATATTTTGAGGTACTGTTCAGTCTATAAGAACATACAGCATTCATAGTCTCCCCATATAATCACACATAAATGACTCTCTCATATTCAGGAAAGTATCTAAACACAGTGGGAGTTTGTGAACACTACTGGCCAAACCCAGCTTGTACCTTCATGTGTTCCATTCTTGAAAAGAGTCCAGGCACTCTCCAGGAATTTAGTGCTAGGAACTAGAGATGGCACGATACCACTTTTTTATGTCCGATACCGATATCATAAATTTGGATATCTGCCGATACCGATATGAATCCGATATAGTGTATTTTTAATCAATAAAACTGTTTTTTTTATATCTTACTGTTTTTGTATAAGTTCATACTCAAGTTAAAAAACAAAACAAAACACTAAAACTATTCTGTTATACCTGTATGCAAAAATACACAGCACCCAAATATTTCATAGTTCAGCAATACTGATCAAACCTACTCCATCCTCCCTATTCTGGTATTTTAAAGAGTAAGCAACCTAAATAATAGGGTTCTAAAACTCCCAGCAAAAAAAAAAAAAAAGATGGGAACACCCACCCTCACCTCATGATGCTTCATCACATCACTCATGATGCTTAATCGACAGTAATCAAATTTAATTTGATGCAGTGTGAAAAAAAATGCACAGAAATAATTATTTTTCAAGAATAATTAAATAGATTCAACATCTTTCTTCAACAGAACTTGCAGACTGCACAGATGGTACCTTCCCAAAGGAAAAAGTACTAAGCTTACTAGGGTATATTAGACTTAATAGTTACTATATACAGTAATGGACTTCTATAATTTTACATCAAGATTAAAACTTTGGGTGATCAGATAATTATTTATTAAAAGCTAGACATTTTAAATGAGAATAAGAAAGAAAAGTATGTCTTTGTGCCCCCTTTTCCCTGTTCATGCCCTATCGGCCCCCCTGGCTAAACTTTGCTAGATCCGCCCCTGCACAGTTACCAGCGTCAGCTACGTAGAAAAAGATCCTGGGTAGAAAGTAATATTAAATAAATTCTAACAACAGCTGTATCAAGCTTAAACGTGCTGCTGTTGTTCAGCCGCTGGTTTCCTCTTTCTGGTGCAAAGTGGGAGATAAACAAAAAGAGAGACGGACTCGCGACAGAAAAGCCGATCAGCTGATCATTGATCAGTTTCATGATTGAAGTAGCAGCAGGAAGGGGAAGAAGAGGCAGTCCTCCATATATCGGTTGTTAAGCTTACGCGGGAATGCTTTACAAACATTCAGAGATGAACTTACACATTTGCTTTACTTCTCTCTGGGATAAATTCCTCGGAGATGAAATGCCGGTTTGGTAGGGAGGCTACAAATATACACAGCCCCTCTATCACATGATGCATACTGCTCCAACATGCTACGGTTATGGGCCGAGTTATGCCGGGCAGACACTGTGCGATTTTTCAGTCGCGCGATTCAGCTCCTGCTCAAACTGTACGATTGACTCGCAGGGGTTAGAAGTTCATAGGTCAGATGCAGGGTCTCACACTATACGACCCGATGCTCTGATGCGACCTGAGTGCTCACACTGTGCGTCCATAAAATGAAGGTTATAACAGAAATTCTGTCGCTCGCTCTCTCTCTGTCTTTCACTCACACAGACACACCACCACCATCAACTTTGCTAAATTGCTAATGAAAAACATGATCAGGCAGCTGTGATTGAGCAGCAGTGTAAATCCAACTATTTTCACGGTTGTTGTGGTCGTGATAATTTTGTGAGCCACATCGAAAAGGCTCGGATGAGCTTTCCAAAGTTCTACAAGTTGTGCCTCCATCGCTTGTGTCCAGATCACACGCTGCACATGCCGTGCTGCGCCGTCTTTTTCGCTGACATTTGTGTTTGCGCGTGCGCAGTGTGAGAAACTGCGGTGACACCCTCACGACCAAGCGATTGATGATCGGGAGCTGGTCGTGAGGTGTTAATCGCTTCTCGTTACCCCACGTATACTACACGATGCACGACGCACGATGAAGGCCAAAATCGGGCCGATCGCCAAAACGGTCGCACGACTCAAAAATCGGCTCAAAATGGGCCAAAAATCGCACAGTGTAAGCCCAGCATTACGCCGTGTCGCAAGTTATGTGAGGTGCTTTTCTGGATCGATTACATTTTTTATTTCTCTCCAATATCCAATCCTGTAATTTACGTCAGTATCGGACCGATATGTAATATCGGATCGGTCCATCTCTACTAGGAACTGTGCAATGCTTACATGCATTAATTCTAACTGTAACCTAAATGGTGATATTCATTGTCATTAGAAACAATTTGTGATGCAGGAGTCATCAAGCCTAAGTCACTGCCTGGACCTCCTAATCAATTATTTCTTGTTATGTCAAGTGTGTGGCAGTTTTATATCTGCCCTTCTGTTGAAAAATTCTAAAATTGTTCAGTATAATATGCACAGGGCAATGTTTCAAGTAGCTATACAGTCAACTCAGAATTTATATTATTATTTGTTTTTTATCTTATCTTTTTTATCTGTATTTGTATATTTTTGTATATTTTGTTTTGGGGTTGTTTTTTTTTCACTTTTTTTGGCTCTCATGAAAAATTTTGACTACCAAAAAAAAAACCATTTTTATTGTGGAATAGGTTCTTGAGCCATCCCTCATTTCTTTATATTTTGTTTCCAAGAAGCCAGACTTAAATTTTTCCAGTGATCTTGAGCAATAGCTGTAGAGATTATGTGAAGGTCTTTCATTTGAGGTGTGGCAGGGGTGTGGTCTCTGGCTCCGCTGCAGTGTGTGTGTGTGTGGGGGGGGGGGGGGGGTT